>NC_043960.1:32849770-33201020 GCF_902148855.1 Sphaeramia orbicularis | reverse complement strand
AGGTCTTATTTGATATCAACAGGAGTGGCTGTGCCTGTCACGGCCCCTCAAGTGCTACTCTCTGTTTTGATTATACACAGTTGACTGCACTTTACTGTACAAGTAATGGGTTTCTGAGTCCGGTTTTAACACTTGCATGGAACATATAGGATACACCACTAATGTTTAGATATACTAAGACATTTTTGAGTTTCGAAAAAACAATTTGGCCTCCAGACCACTGACTCAGATTTGTTCAAAAATTACATTCTTTGCCTCATCTTTATATACAACATCTTATTTGCTGCACAGTAATACCCTGCACAATTAGATTCACAATGGTAATTATTATAACAGGTTATAAGGCAACATAGAAATGTGTAAGCTTTTTTGACAACCTTTTAACTCCGGCTGCAGCTATGAAAACTGAAAAATGATGGCGACTTTTCAGAGAGAATGTCTTAGGCTAGGGCACAATGGAGTACAGCTCTCAATGACTGAGCCACTTTCTTTAGCGGAACCACTAAACTTCTATGGTGATATTGTATTGTGCTTTGAAAAAAGGCTTTTGAAATGCATTAGCACTACACACTCTCTGAAGAAAGACCAAGCATGGATTTGAAACATAGCAACGGAACAAAAAAGAAAAAGAAAAAAACGGGATGCAATCATTTTAAAGATTCGCCCAGCCCCCTTGAGATCTCTCTTTCATTGTTTGCTGACGACTTGATACTGCAAAGTTCTATCTATTTTTTTTCTCCTTCTTCTTTTTCTTCTGCCGTAGCAAATTTGTTTTCAGGCTCCATAAAATAGCCTTTTCTTATTTCAAGCAGCAGTGTATGCAGTGGAAAATCTTTCACATAATATATCCTTAAAAGCACATTACTCTGTCCCATACACCGTTAAGAGTTAAGAACACAGTTAATATTTACAGTTGAAAAAATGGGAGAAAAAGAAAGGATTTTGCCAGGGAATAAAACACCCCCACCCACGTATACACACTCACTCTCAGTGCAGCAGTTGAACAATTGCTATTCACAATCCTATCCTTAATGCCTAAGACCAACATAAAAGAGGGGAGTTTAAGAATATAGGGATAAGCCCTTTCAGCTTTTCTAAGTCTTAAGGCTGGTTTATGCTCCATGAATACTGAGCATCGGCAGCCAGTGCTGTTGCCACTCTAAATAGATATTACAATGATTTGGGAACAATGCATTCGACTGATTCCCTCAGACACAAAAATACATATATGTGTATATATAGTGAATAGGAGGCAAACATTAGCGCTCGCTGACAATACAAGCATTTTTGATGTAGAAGGGTAGAGCAAGATTAATGTCTGAGCGAGAGAAAAGGCGAGATACCACTTTGGGTGTTTGCTGGGAAAGCTGCAGCGGGAAGATGCTTTGAGAGTCTAAATCCCCCCCTGAGTACAATGCAGGGCTGCTGATACAACCAACAGACACGGGGTCACCTCCCCTCAGGGAGACAATGGAACCACAACAACAAACTGGAGTGAGGAAGCACCGGGGACGGTGCAGGCACAAAGGCATCGGGAGTACAGCAAGGGAGAAATTAAAGTAGGAAAAATGCGTTTTGCTAGCGTTTTCCATCTTCATTATTATTGCTAATAAGCATCAAGGACTGCTGAATGTCAGCAGCAGAATTAAACAGAGAATTGACTTAAAAGAAAATGACCATTCTCCAAAATTTCCAGTGGATCCATCCCTTTGCCTTAGCCACATTAAAAGTAGGAAAATGTACTTCAGTCCAAGTCTGCTTTTATCATCTGTATACTTAAACTGAATGACAACATATGGACGAATTAAATGTGCTAAAAGATGGTAGCATTGCATGATTTTAAAGAGTCATTTTGCAGCACAAGAGAGGTATGGATAAGCAGTCTTTTTTTGCCACTTAAGCTTTCCAAACGGCCTCAGGGCTCCAGAACAACTCCGACCCTTGTGTCTCCTCTCCCAATCCAAGATTAGCCTGTCTTCTTGTCTTAATCCAGCAGAAACGCTGCATCCTGACTCCAACACCTCTCCACAATTACTGCACTCCATAATCCCCTGCCTGCCTCCATTTTCCCTACTGCTTTAAGAGGGGTAAAGATCAGGGGTGAGCACTCATCCCCGAGCCCTCCCCTGCCTCTCACCATGGCAGTTAAGTGTCTGTGGAAATCATAGAATGAGTAAGCCTTGTGACAGCTTATTAATACTTCTCTCTTCTCTAGGGTTTACCAATGGTCAGTCCTTAAGTATACTGTACTGGATTAAAAGGATTTGCTTGTAGCTCAGGTTGGCTTCTGCAAAGAGGTATTTCAGAGCAATTCTGCTGCTCTGTTCGTACTAAGATGTCACTTGAAGGGTCTTGAGTTGCATTGTGTGCCAGGCTGATGGTCTATGAGATATAATGTGAAACATGAGGCTAAGGTCTTTTTCATGGTCAGTACTTCCTGTGATTTCAAGTGGCACTTGATCCTCTCCGGGAGTAAAAGCACTGAAGCCTAGGTCTGAAATACAGGAACCAGACAAACTAAGTGAGCAGCTCTTTATTCGGCAAACTTTGATAGTTTTTACTGTTGTTCCAAAGAATGACCACCACAGCTCTCCTTCCACTTAATGCTGCTGTTCACCACAGTGTACACAGCTGAGCAACAATGACTGTGGCGCTTACAGAGACGAGAGATGTGCTTAAATGAATCATCCTGCTGGCTTAGCATAGCTTGGCTGCCTCTGTGCTCTGGATGTCTTTAATGCGTTTGTTTGCCTGCAGGCCCTCCGATTCTTTCTCCTTGCTTTCTCTGCTTTCTAGCCTGATAGATTATACGTTGTTTTTTATATTTATTTCAAAACCTAAATGGACTTGAATCGATCAATACTTCATTGTGTGTGTGACGAAAGCTGCACAGGAGGGGGGCACCCAATATGACAGATGTTACAATTCAGATTTTCTTTTCATTCTTTTTCAAGTAAACACAATGGCATATCTAAAGGAATTTCAAAAGCTGTTTTAAATTGATTTAAGTTAGCTTCTTGTCATAAAGCTGTGTGTTCACAAGTATCACAAAGATGACTGGGAATGGAGAAAGAGAGTAAAAGAAAGCTGCCTCCTCCAAGGAGTCTAAGCCATTGTAGGCTTCTACCCAAGCCTTAGAGTTAAAAAGGACCAAGCCTGGACAGATTTGCTCAGAAGTCTTTTCAGAAGATATTTTTTGAGCCAGAGATAGTCATCATGGAGAATAAACAACTTACTTTCATAGAAGGGAGGGGCATGAAAGAATATGGAGGCAAAAATGTCCCACTGGTAACAAAATCAAGGAAAATAGAAGGGCATCAGAATCCTCTGAGCCTCCATATCAAATGTCCCACCCGATCTAGAATTCACAATAAAAAAGACAGCACTTGTGCATAATATAACGATTGACATGACATATCACTACAGCACAGGAAATAAAATGGGGAAAGGAGAGAGCCTTTTATGTTCAGAAAATATGATATGATTAGGGCTTTTGATGCTGGAAGCTACTCATATTTTTCTGCATCAAAAGGTGAGATCTTAAGTTTTTCTTATTTCTCGTGCTCAGTCATATCGTCCAATATCTTCAAAAATTATTACTGCTGCATAACTGAATTAATCGACAGAAGTACAATTGAGTTGGAACCTCTGTTGCCCTAGCTACAGGGACAATTGGTGTACTGGGTTTTTCATCCAGTCTCATCTGTTCCATTTAGTCTACATGATTTCAGAGCCGACTTTTCTAATCTGCCATGCCTCATTCAGTCTGAACGGTGACCACAAATGTGCTGTGTCCTCAACTATGATAGATGGCGGAGGCAGAGGAAGGGAGAAGACGCTAAGTTAGGGAGCGATAGCACAGTTCTTGGAAGGGAATGAGAGAGATGTCTTCCACTCTGCAGCAGCGAGCCTTAGAGAGAACAAAACATGCAATTAGAGTGGCAATACACTGTGAAGTGGTCATTACTAGAGCTAATGAGCACGCTATCTGTCCTCACATTAAAGTGCTCGCTAACGAGGGCTTGTTCATCATCGGTGAACACAAGTCATCATATAATCCTGTCTCCTGTCCTCTCATCCCCATAGCAGGGAGAGAGGCTCATTTGGGTAGGAGCTGGACAAAAGCACAAAATCCAAACAAGGAATGATGCTCTGGACATGAGACAGAAACTCCAACACTTTAACTTGACCACAACACTCTGGGGCCTCTTGGTAGCTCTGCTCTGTCTCCATGTTAGAATCCAACATGGCCACACTCTGAAAAACAGGTTTGTGTAAAACCTGTAAAAAGTGTAAAACAAAACTTAATCATTTTTTGCACATATTCTCAATTACAACTTAAAAAAATGCACAATATTTCTAGTTCAACTTTTCTTTGTGAAGAATTCTGAGTCCAAACAGCAGACAGATGTCCCAAGCAACCACAAGAGGGCACTGCAGCCAAGCACTTTTCCTCCAACATGCTCTGCTGCTGCTGCTGCTGCTGTGTGGCATCCCATACTGTAGCTGATAAAGAAAAGACAACCAATAGTTTCATCAGATAAATGCGAGGCACACACTCCATAGGGTTCACAGATTCTTAAACACTTATTATCTATTTGATTCATTCCTGATTGCAAATATTTTCATGGGCAAATCCTCCCATAGGGCGAGCTGCCCCCCCCCCCCCACACACACACACTTTGTGTCCTTGTGTTTCTATTTACCAGAAAAAAGAGGAGTTGGGGGGAAGAGAAAGTTTAGTCTGCCGCTGTCTCTGAACAGCAGGAAATTTGTCACAATAAGAGAAAATCTGACGCATTCAGCATTGCACCCCCTACCCCACAGTAAATAGAGCTTTACTCTAAAAAAAAAAGTGAAAAAGAGCATTTTTTAAAGAGTGACTGACACAGAAATGAATACATGTGTATTCACATAAAAGAATGCAAGAATGAAAGAATAAGGAGATGAATTTGGATTTAGTTTTTTTTCTGCATGTGTGTGTTTGTTTCCCTCTGTCTCCACGGGGCAATGTTCTGGCAGTCACAATCGGATGAACAAGTTTTTCCTCAACCATTGTTGAGTCTCTAACACTCCGTTATGACTCATTTCATAGCCTGTAATTATGTTTGGGAGAAAACAGACTTTAATTCCCTTTAATTGTGTAAGCTAAGCAAACTACTGTCTGAATTCAGACATAATGTGTTTAACCTTGGGCACCAATACCCCCACATAAACTGCAATCACTTGTAACCTACAGATAAAAAATGAACAAATACCAGTTTTAGTCAAAATAATCTGTTTTCTGTATGTATCTTAAATAATCGGGTTTTAGATTTTCTGACAAATAATATTAGAAAGAAGCCAAATATTCTTAAATGTACAAAAAAAAAAAAAAAAAAGGATTATTAAAGAAAATAAAACTGTCACTTGGTAAAGTACCTTTTACCTGGACAGATTTCTTAAAACTAGAATAAAAGTATAACCATTGACAGTCTACGAGGGAATTAATGGAGGGAAAATGATTACATTTAAGCAAGTTGTGCTTATTACTAGCAATGAAAGCTATTTAAGACTTCCTTAATGTTCTTAAATCGAGAAGTTGTGCAGTGGTTTCACTCTTAAAATAAGAAAAACAATCTTGTTCTTTTGCTAGGATATTATGCAAAGCATTTTTGAGCTTGTTGCAGGAATATCTTATTATTATAAAGATAGATATATTTTCCTAATAAGACAATAAACTTACTTTTCTAATGAAAAACAGCTCTGACTGAAATTATTTTTTCTTTTGAGGAAAAAGATGTCTTTCCCACAAACATGTTTTTTTTTTTTTTTTACTTACCTGAAACCCCTTATTTTGCATTGCAACTTGAAGCAGAGAAATTCAGGTCAAGATGCATGATTACTTTTTGATAGGTTATGTTTTAAAAAGGAATAATGCTATTAATAAAATCATCTGGCAGTTTAATTGTTATATAGCACAGTAGCAGACCCTGTGGAGGGAGCGTATCTGTGGTGCATCTCAAGAGTGCTTCTGATTACTTCCTCTCTATTCATCATTTTGTCATCTGGCCCCAAGGCATCAATAAACAACTGTCATGGATCCAACTGATGGCAAATCAGTCAGCTTTCACAACACAAAGACACTAATGCAATATTATTGTTCATTACTTTATCATAATATTCTATCTATAATATCTAAGAGTGAGATTAAGTCTTATGTTTGATTATCAGCAGCTCAGGCTTGCCAGTTCCAGGTAAACTGTGTTTCCACAACAGAGATTAACATCGTACAAACCAGGTGCTATCGCAATCTTTTTGTGGCATAATAGGGTCTGATATAGTCTATCAACTGTACCTTCAGTGTGTGTGCATGTCCATGTATGTGAGCGGCAGTATGCATAGATAGATAAACCCACACACACACAGAGTGATGTGTGATCAGAAGCATCAGAGGGTTTAGCTGTGGTAGCATTGCCCCCAAGGGACTGCTGCTGTGCCTGTGCAAACATGTGGACCTCGCTCTGCAACCTGGGAGCGAAAAGGGGAAGACAATCAAGATCTGCTGCCCAGATAATCTCTGTTTAGGACACTACATGCATTTAGGCTGAAATGTGAGACTACAGGGGAGTTGTTTTTGATCTGTACATGTTTGTTCAGCATCTGTATCAGACAGCCACTGGTTTCTTGGATGAAGTACAGGCCAGACGGAAGGTAAAGGAGAAAAACTGACAACTTGAAAGCAGGCTGGAGTGTGTGATTTTAGTGTGAACATGCACATTTGTTAGAGCGGGCTCAAATAAATTCACAATTTAATAGGACTCCAGACAAAATCTGTGCGCAGAACCAATTTTAAAGCACCCATCTCGGGTCAGTCTCATCTCAGCTGTGCCGGGCAGCAATCATGCTGCGTGCACACAAATGATGCTTAACCACAATTAACCTGGAGGATGTGCAGTGTACTCTAGGACCATTCAATCTCACTTTCATATCACCAGCAAGTTAGAAGTTAAGAGATTGTCTTGACTCCTCTCTCATCAAGCATCAATAATTGATTGAGGCTTCTGGGACACATTGTGCATTGTGTCTTCAGGGGTGATCAGCGAAAGGACCCTTCACGTGGGAGGAGAGGGCGCCCAGTGGTGCTTCGCTTGACCCAACCAATCCTCTATTATTTATTACAGCAAAAAGGATCCTGGTGGATGGGTTAAGGAGGTCAGTCCACATTTAGTGCTTCCGCGACGGACGCCCTGCGGTTTAGATTGAGCATTTCGCGCTACACTGCCTCTCCCACACATGCCCTGATTTGATATTAATATCAATCTTCTTTTTACCCCTTTCTTCATTGAGATTAGCACCTCTCTTTCCCCATTCTGACATTCATTTGGATCTTAGAAGGACAGTGTGAAACATACTTTGCTCTCGAAGAATAAAATCCTAAATTGGTATTTTTGTGAGCATGCATCTACGTTAAGCTTTTGTAAATTTATTTCTCCCACCAATATTCACATACTCACAAACACTTTAAACTGGCTCATGTCCAGTATTTTGTTTTATTTGTTGTTGTTTTTTTGCAGCGGTGAGCTGAAACAGAAGGCTGAGTTTATTACGTTGGGAATTAATACGTGATTGTTTGGAAACTGACTTTGTTTTTAGACAAAAAATCACATTAATTTTTCATCCCAAGATAAAAAAAAATTGGACAGCAAGGCTTGACTTAACCAACAGTGTTGAGTTTATGTTTACATCCTAAAAACAAGTCAAGTTGACAGCGGTGCTACCCAAAGGTTAACCCTAAAGGCCTGTGGCAACTGTCTCGACCCCACCATATCAGTCCCTCCTGTCACCCCCCTATTGTTCTGCGCTGACACCAGCATCCCACTCACACATAAGTAGGGTCAAAGTTCAGACCTCACACTTACGCAGACACAAACAAATGGCTTTTAAACATGACCACAGGCCCCCGGGCTAAAACAATGAAGTGATGGAACATGGCTTCTACCAGTTTTCTTACACACTGTGTGTTTGAGTGTGACAATAATTCGGTTTGAACAGTTACTCTTTAAAATAATGACACGTAGTCATCCATCACAGGCCAACAAAGCTGAGGCTGAAGCACTGCCAAGAAGATGGAGAGAACAAACCTTTAAACGCTTATCAGCTGATGAAGGAAATTACACGGCTGCAACCCTGAAACATTTAATTAGCAGTTTATGTATTATCGTGCTATATCACATCTCTGCCACCACTTCCCTACAATTGCCTAAATGCCTTGAGCAGTTTTTCAGTAGGTTTGATACTGAACACTTCATCCAGGCCTTTTGTTTCTGCTGGCGCCTGGGCTCTTCCTCTGTCTGATTATCCAGTATGTCTCACTGAAAGTCGATTCCTATCTGAAGTATCCTCATTTCAGAATACACAAGAACTTATGGCTACTACAACGACTGAGGGCGCTGAACAAATTAAATTCAGCTGCTACAAAGTGACAGATTTTGAACATTTTCAGAAAGGAAGATCCCTTCTTTACTGCACAGCTTTTGCCACTGATCACAATCAAAGTGTGTCTCTATGTGTTTAAGCGCCCTCTTTGTGTGTGTATGTGAGTGTGCGGTTGGTAAATTTGTGTTGCTGGGTCACCTTGAGCGTTTGGTGCACATGGCATGAGGGTCCTGTCGCTGTCTCTGGCGCGCTTCGCTGAGTACTTCCTCAAGCGCGACACTCCCACTCCAGCAGGGATTTCCACACACCAGCAGTTGAATCTTCCTCTGGGCCTCCATTGCTAACCATTAGCGGCGGATTAGGAGAGCGGGTAAGCGGAAGAGGAAGGACTCCGGGGGTTAGCTATCAGGTGGTTTTCAGATGTGATGTTAAAGATGACCTCAGATGACCATACATAGTTAGAAACCATACATACCTTAGTAAAGACTTGATAATCAAAGAAGAGCAGAAAGTACAATATTATTACTTCATATCACACTGTAGTTTTTAAGTCGCAGCCTTGCACTCTTGATTTTTGACCTTGAACAGGTTTATCCAAGCAGAAAGTGACTGTATACCTTTTATTATTGCATTTTTGACAGTGCAAATACATCAGCATAACAACAAAGTGGGTGGCTTAAGTGATGGTCATGGCATTGCTCCATTTAACACAAATGACACTCCTCACTGGCTCACTGGCGTCTGCACTGGCATCTAACCTAACCCCTGGTTCCTCTCAACAAATGAGTTTGGGTTAACGCCAGGAGAATCTATCACTACCAGCCAGTAAACAAACCGATAATTCTCCAATACTTTTCACAATATTGACCGACTTAATTTTATGAGAGTTCATGTAGTATTCGGCATTTTATAAAGTCATTTTTGACATTATTTGATTTGTGGCTTAAAAACTAGCAAAGAAGATATAGGTGTACATAACATTCAAGAGTCTGTTCATTCAACGTTAAGGCCTGTACACACCCCAAAAGTACAAGGAAGTTTGTTCTCTCTGCTAAGGCTGCTCCTGGTTTGGGAGTTCGAGCAGATCGTTCTCGATGCATCATCTAACCAAAGCTTTTTTTCTTGTGTGGTGTCCGACAACTATTGTGTGATTGGTCTGAAAGTTGAAGTTGGCATGGTTAATGCAGAAAAGTGCAGGACTTGCCAGGAGTTCAGCACTTGAGTTTTTAATAAAGTATTAAATGTAGTGGCCAAAACTAACTTTGTTCTTGTACTTGGCACGTTGAGAAAACAAATTAATTTCCCTGTTTGTGCAGAGTATGTACAGGCCTTTTGCCCTCAGTTGTTAGCAGATGCTAATGACCTTTAACACAGTTAGTTCATTATTCATGCCCATTTAACTCCAGAAAGAGAAAACCTAGTTTGTTAGCTGCTATATGTTTCACCACAGCTATTTAGACCAAAAACAAAAGATTGCAATCATGCTGTTTTTGCTATTGAGAAAAACACTAATGGCTAGCTTGTGGCTAATTAGCATATAATCCAATGAAGTGAATCACTGTGAGGTAATTGTATCAGTTCTATGACACCAAATAAGTTAGCCTTGTGTTTCAGCAGAGTTGATGTTTTTTTTTTTACCTGTAATGAGAGAAATGACATTTGGTGAGTTTACTTATTTCTACCCATGATTTAATGACTTATTGAAGACAACAGACATAAACAGTCCTATGTTTTCAGCTGTAGACCTGCTGTAAATGAGCCTCACCTTTCACAAACACCTCAAGCTGATGTCACACAATGATCATTTCGGTTTTTTTGGGCTCATCAGGTGCCGTTGTAAGTAGCAGGTCTATGAATGAGATGTTAATACTCATCATAGAGGTTGTCTGTTATAGAACCAGCAGTCTTCACAGAATAGTTGTGCATTCAGTAAACTGAACCCCGTAAGAACCCATTCAAACAGAAAACACTTTGGTCTCCCATTAAGAAGCCAAAGCTGTGGCATATTTGCAATTAAAGATCAAACTCTTCCACTATGTACACAAACGGATAACTTTCTAGATATTGAACCAGTGTGTTATTTAGTACCTTGTATGTAGCTACACTGATGCTTTTAAATGTAACAATATTTGCATGTGTTTATGTGCTTGCAGGAAACTTGTGTTGAATTTTGTCATTTGTCAATGTTAGCCTACATCTCTAAGCTCACGGTAGCTAGTGTTACACATTGTTGCTAATGTAGAGGAGCTGAAGAGAGGCACTGGGGGAATCAGGAGTGAGCATTATCATCATGCTTCTGATTTTTTTTCATGAAAATTGATCCCAAACCCACTACTTAGGAATCAGTGCTCAAACTGCTATCACTGATGTAGGCAGCTGAGACAGGGAATGGAATCATATTTTAATGTATGGTCCATTCATACAATAGAAATTAAAAACAGGAAAAAACTGTTCATGTGAAAATGTCTAAACATACGTTACATATTGTACCTTTAAAAAAGTCAGTTGTAAATGACAGTGATTGAGGTGTGGAGGCTCAAACAACAGTAAAGTTGATGGACTGGACTTGAAGAATGCAGAAAACAAACAAATACTCTGTTGAACTAAGAACTGTAGAGCCAGCTGGTCATTTTCTCTGAAGTTCATTAATATAAAAAATATTCATAATAGCAGCTTTAATAGATAATAAAAATATTTCTTCACAGTCCAAGGTGCACAGCCCACATCTGCGAACTTGTAAATGCATTCCATGGTTTATAGGAGAATGTACTTCTAGGACCAAATATCCAGGTCCAAAACCAATGCCATTGCTGAAATATTTTCAGTTAGGGCTAATATTGTGACCACATATGGAGCCGACAGGCCTCGCAGCTAGGGGCCACTGAGGTGTAACCAAGCGAATCTGAACGTTGAGCCTCTATTTGTCAAGGAGACAAAGGTCTGGTTTTCACAGTGAGGTCACAGTTGCATGGAGAAGAAAGCAGGACCCCGCCAGGTAAATAGGATGTTATTGTCCCTCAACAAAAGCATAGTCTTAACCCGGTGACCTCATCAGCTTTGGGGAATGCTTCTCTATTCTCAGTCAGTCATCAGAAGAGAGAGGCTGGCTCTGTTCGAGACACTGCCCAGACACCATAGGTATTAGTTCCCTCAGGGGCCACTGGTCCACTTGCAGAACAGGATACAAGCACTGCAACTTGTGGCAACATGGACACCTGCTTTAATGGCTTTATAAAGAGTTATGATAGACTGAAACAGCTGACACTAAAATCAGCTACACACAGGGTCATCCTGTGCAGTTAATCATTAGCCCATTCAGATCAGTTCAGTCATCCAGTCACTGAATATGGCCCTTAGAGTGTATACTATGGCTCTATATTTACAGTATCATTAGATTAAAAACATGTTTGAAGGTCGCAAAGAGAAATTGTACAAAGAAACTTTCAGCTGCCTGTCTGCTCTCCTGTTCCTTTACTGCCCCACATTTCCTTCAAAACCATCAAAACGACTTTCTGAAAAATGCGGTATCACTTGTTCTGTGATCACGCTAATCTGAACGCTTTAGCAGATTGAGAGCTTCGAGTACTGAAAGCAAAGGCAACTCAATCTTAGAATTTAAAAGGCTTTTTTTGCCTCATACAGCCTGCAGCCAAATGGCACTTGTGTTCTGACACGGCACATAAACACACACAAAAGAAGTTATTAGCGTAGATGCAAATCAAATTACTAGCAGTGTAAACTGCTATTCCTCCCTGCACTTGGGCCTGTAATTACTCTGGCTTATAGAACTATAATGAATGCTAATGACACACCACTGCAAGGCCATCAGCCTAACACTTGTGTGAGGTTGGGTGATTTTCACTTAAGTTATGAAAGCCCATTTTGGTCCATGTGTATTTCCCTTCATTCCACATTCTGTACCAGATTAAAGGGTACAAGAATTTTAGTAAAGAACACTTGGCTGAAAACAGAAAATCATTTGAAAATTAAAGGCCATAATTGGATGCATTCAACCATATCATATATAAAGCATATTTTTGCATTTCAAAAGGGATTACAAATTCATCTACACAATGACTCCTTGTGGAAATGACAACAGTTGCATATGCCCCAGAACAAGTATCTCTCAGTGTTCCACAGTGAGTCTAATTTCATTGAGCATCATTGTTATGGGGAGAAAATCAATATGAAAACAGCATTGTAAAACTTTTTACCACACAGTTCAAAACTTCTGCATATTAACTAAATAAGAATAAAAGACTATGGATGGAATACTTGGCCCTGACATAGTAGGCGGCCGTTACACAGTAAATACAAATGAAAATCTGAAGCATAAGTGGTTATTGTATTTATTTCTTTACAGATATATAAAAATGAATACTGATAAGGGTTAGATAGTGCTTTATGACCCAGGTCCAATAGCTATACTGCTTGATGTGGAATGCAGAACTATATGAAAGCATGGTAACAATGTAATTCATGTAGTCATAGAGAATACCTTTAACATATGAGAGTTAAACCATAAAATATATTATCATTTACAGTATAAAATACCTCAGGTGTAATGAAAAGGTCTGTATTCTTATTCAGCATGTCCTCATATATTTGCAGCACTTCATATTATCTCCTACATGAATGTGAACACACAGTACCACATCTTCACTTTAGTCTGCTGAGAATATGCTTATTGAATGATATTATCGACTTACTCTTGTATAGCTAAAGCTCCTCCAACAACTGCTTGAATAAGGAATTTCTTGTGACCTCAGCTAAAGGTCAGCAGTGCAGAAAAAATGCTGCATTAGAGGGAATCCAGGGCAGTGAAAGTCAGTCTGGATGACCAAGAGATAAGGATTGGAAGTAAGTGAAGGGGACAGGGACCAAGTGAAGAGGCTGCATCACAGTTTAGTGGCACAAGTATCTGAACAAGGCAGTGCTGATATCAGACAACCCTCATTCGGCAGCTATGTTCAGTAGGGCATGGCAAATTTGGCAATTCTAGGTCAGATGGCAGGTTTGCAAATTGGTAATTGTGAATCTCAGTGAATTTGATCTGTTAATCTGTGACATAGATCGCTTTGAATGACTGCCACAACATAGACTGGAAGGGTAATAATAAGACTAATGCACTCTGTTTCCATTCAGGAGTGGGAAAAAAAGGTTCAATATATGACATTAATGTATGTTTGAAGTTGATTGGAAGTTTGTGTCTATTGAGTCTATTTTGACCTTGAAGTAGGTATTTCATCGACATTAGCTAACTCCATTACAAATATAATACCTGTCTCTTGCCTACAACCATGATACAATGATTTCTATTTGGTATTTTCTTTTACTATGAAAAACCTTACACTTTTTAATCTTTACAGCTGCTGTTATTAACCCATAAAGACCCAGTGTGGCTTTTGTGAAAGTTCCCAAATGAATTTTTGCCCATATTTAACCTTTCTTAAGTAATTTATCACCATATATCATAATTTTATCCATTATATTTAGCATTTTTTTTCAGTGAAAATCAGATATTTTCCTATATTTAATTCACTGATCATGTACTTTAATCATCATGATGAGACTACATTTCAGGGTTATTATATCAAAAACAGAGAAAACTTACTTTTTACTTTTTCAGCAAATATATCACTAACTGAACATAAACCCAGTGTCTCCATCCATGCATCATTTATCAGACTCCATGTGTTTTACTAGTGAATCACTACTGTAGAAAATGACGGTCTTTCCACGTTCACTACGGAGCCTGAATGTCCAAATGAGTCATATCAGATGACCATGAAAAGATGAAAAACTGTACTTTACATCAGTTATTTAGATGTATTAGGATTAATGGATCAACAAGTATTTAACAGTTTCAGTCAGTAGATGCTTTTGGTCACTGGAGGCTGTGTGGATCTTTATGGGTTAAATGGATTTGGCTAACATCAACAAACAACTGACCATGTCCATGACCATGACCATGCTAGTATCTTTCATGTTAAACAACTGATGTAATACTGATTCATAGTTTTCATAAACCCAACAAAAACATTATCAAAACAATTATTTAAAAGCAAAATTCAATCCTATTTCAATAGAGCAGGCTGTAGATTTTTCTGTCTGCAAAAAGAAGAGTATAGATCTGACACTGCCAACAACATAGGCTGAATAACAGGATTGACAGGTGTGTACATTGCCAAATACCACACATGTACCACACATGTATGATGTGCTGCAAAGCATACAATAGGTGCATACATGCCTTATGAGTAATAACTGATGATGTTTGATGTATGGTAGCATACTGCAATTGTTCAAGGTTAATAGTGATAAAGGTTCTTGTTTACCTTAATCAGCCTTTGCGAAACTTGAAAAATACAAAGTAAAGTGACCTTACTGAGCATGTGCAGGCCAGTCATTTTCTTGCAATTAACCTTGTGAAAAATTAACATGTTCAAAAAAACAGAGTAAATGTGATTTCAATTTCCAGTCATTGACCAGGTGTGATTTAAAGACTGAAAAAGAGACTGGTTAAAGTGAATACAGCTGGAGAAATCATTGACACAAGCCAAAAAATAAGTAACTCCATTTATTTAATCCCATTCGTACACCATAATGACAACATTTAGTGCATTTACTTAGCCAAGGATGGTATCAGCGGGACAGCTCTTCCATCACCGCTGAGAAACAGGGTGATTTTTTTTTTTCTTTCAGACCTCACTGGACAAAGCATATGGAGCAAATCTCAGATCAAACAACATGCTGAAAAGTTGGGTCTCAAAAATAAATAGCCACCGTCAAAGGGGCTGTGGGTAGGATAGGAAGAGAAGATTGTCTCAAATGAAAGACACCCCATTGAAATCCTATTGAGCTATTTTCAGTGAGGCCCAAAAAAATAGAGAGAAAAGAGTGCACTGGTAAAGGTCAGCATGAACCCAGATCATAGAACCTGAAACATGGCACAAAGATAAAGGGCCCAGTGAGAAATATCAATTACGCCTTGACATTTTCCAGAGAGACAAAAGACGCCTGGATAATACCCCGCGATGGTGTGGTGCTGTGGCCACTGCAGCCTCTTCAAAAGTGCCTTAAAGTGTTTAAGCTGCATTGGGGGTTTACATCCACACATTATATCTAAACGGCATTTACATAAAGATTAAAAATGCAGTTCAAAGAATCAGTATGACATTGTAGGTAGAACGACGTAGATAGCGATCAGTACCTTCTGTATTAGCTTCAGAAATGCCGTAATCCCAATACCATGTGTAAATAATGTGCTTTAATTCAAATTTTAACTCAAATTAATCTAAAGGTAACATTTTTACATATCATATGCTCAATTATCAAAGTCCCACTACATGTAAAAACATATCTCACAGGGCCACAGCATGAACTTGTACAGTATTTGTGCTACACACCTAATATTTGTATGTAACCCGGCTGTGAAATCTGATTATTTGGCCCATTTCATTTCAAAGAGAAAGTCAGAGCTGCAGCTTTGTACTCAAAGAATCTCAAACATTTTCATCATTCATTACATTCTCATGGCAGGTTTGCGAGTAGCTCATCCCTGAACCTCGCCACAAGTTCACCTCCAGCTCTTCAGACTACATGCTTGTTGTGTTGATCAGGAAGTAACCCGTAACAAGACCGCTGTTTCTTGTATGTCAAAGTCAGGGTTTGAGACCAGTCAGTATAAAGACATCTCGGTTCACATTCCTATGAAAACTGCAGCTGACAGTCAAAAATGATAAATCCAATCAGGCCGGTATTACAAAAGACAAGACAGATTTCAATAGTCTTATTTTTACTTTTGTCGTAACAAGGTTAACTTTGAATCAGGAATTTAAAGCATTGCTGGATGTATCATTGAGGTTATAAATTTACATACACTTTGGCAAAATACATTCATTCTTAGCTTTTCACAATTTTGAACATTTCATTTGAATATACATTCCCTCTTTTGGTTCAGTTTGCCCATTTATTTTGATTATACAAATCTTCAGCACAATAGTAGAGAGAATTTTTCATTTAAGCTGTGTTATTTTATATCATCCTCAGAGGGTCAAAAGTTTACTTAAAATTTGGATATATTTTGCTTTATGGCCTTAAAATTTAGCAGCTTAGATAAAACACTGGAGATGGCTTTCTACAAGCTTCTCGTAACTATTTTTTAACTCCATACATCCGACAGAACCCACGACTCTGAGTCAAGGTTGTGGATTTTCTTATATAAACCCACTTTTTCAGTTCAGCACGTAAATGTTCAACTTGATTATGGTCAGCGTTTTATCACAATTGCTCTAAAACATTCATTTAGTGCAGTGTTTTTCAACCTTGGGGTTGGGACCCCACGTGGGGTCACCTGAAATTCAAATGGGGTCGCCTGAAATTTTGAGTAATTGGGAAAAATAAAAATAAAACTTACTAATAAAAAATATATGGGGAGTTGAGCGGACAATCACAATACATAAAAGACAAACTCTGAAGCTGAAACTGAAGCACTGTGGTACTGTTTATCTTTCAAATGTTCATTGTGGTTGGTTTAAGATGCTGCAACTCTTTCATAATTCATAGTTTGAGTTATTGTTTGTTCAGTATTAATTGTCAGCCTTGTAAATCCAAGCTGGACTGGCTGTACATATCCTGACCAAGGAAATAAAATTCTCATTTTGTGCAGTAATCTACACCTAGCTTTTCTGCCTTTACCCATAATAATAAACATTATATAGCCTAACTTTTGTCTAAAATTAACGTTTATTTGCAACACAGTATAGCAAACTATTACATGATCAAAAACAAATTAATTTTATCTAAATAAATAAATAAGTCTCTGTTTTGAATGTCCAGGGTCGCCAGAAATTTGTGATGTTAAAATGGGGTCACGAACCACAAAAGGTTGGGAACCACTGCTCTAGTTGTCTTGAGGCATGTTGGTAACATTTTGGTGGTATGCTCAGGATCATTGTTCCACTCAAAGATCCTTTTAAGTTTTAGATTCTTGACCTTTTTCTAAATATTCACATAATTCTCCTTAATGATGCCATCTGTTTTATGAAATTCACTGGTCTCTCTGCTGTAAAATAACCCCACAACATAAAGATTTCTTTTTTTTTTTGTCAGACAGTTGACCAGACCAGTCCACAACATGATGTTCTTGACTTTTTCATCGTTGGGATGCTGTTCTTTGGGTTACATCCCTCAGAACATCTTCATCTAGACATGTTAAGTCACTTAACACACTTTAACACCCCCATAATTATATGTAGTCTCTGCATCCTGATACACACAGCATCAAGCATTAGCATTAGCACATGGTACATTAGGAGCAGTGAGCTGCCAGTGAAGGCACTCAAGGATGAGACTGATCTCATGAAATCGTGTTGTATGTTACGCCAGTTCTTATGGCATTTGGCGTGCTATATGTACGCATTTTCAACCTTTCGCATGTTAGTCAACGCCATTTGATTGCGTGTCAATTTACGCCAAGATTTCCAGTTCACGTAACCGTAACCCTCAGTGCGTGGTATTTGACGTTACATGAACATATACGCAGAAAGCTTATAATGCGTACAGATAACCCAACAATTAAAAGTGCTGTGTATATTTATGCAAGTCATGATATCATGTTGCGAGAACCAACCCCAGACCTTTGGATTATTCATTGTTATTCATTATTACCAGGTAAGTAACATATCCACACATATATAGCACCGATCATTATAGAAAAATAGTTGTAGGTTATATATTCTCCTCGACAAACAGGTATTCAGTGTGTGACATATACAGCACTTGTATTACTGAGATTTTATGTTGCACCAATTACTTCCACCATCTTTACCAGTTCAGATGCAGTGGTCCTGGATTCTTCTGAACTTGTCACACTGGTCACTGTTCTGAATTGAATTGAAAAATCTTTAACGTCCCCAAAGGGCAATTTGATTTGCAACAGAAGTGTACATATCACACATATCACCAAAACAATCAATCTCACATAGTACAATAAATACAGTAAATAAATAAATAAATTGATCCATAGCTACTAAATACTTGCTTCTCTTATTCATATATGCAAGTAATCTATCAGTTTATGGGACTTAAAGACAATTAATATAAATGTTTTACCTTTGGTTTTAGTAGTTACACAATGCAAGATTTATTTTTGATTTCTTAATTTATGTGCATTTATGCTTTTTTTTAAACAGTCAAATCAGCATTAGCTAGCGATGTATTAGCAATGAATAATAATAATAGCTAACAAGCAAGTATTGGTTTGCTAGTTCAGTCAGACTGAGGGGAAAATTACAACTTAAGGCATAAATTGAGGAGGATGAAATTTTGAGAGGCTGTAGTTGCACTTTATTTACAGGGTGGGGAAGCAAAATTTACAATATTTTGAGGCAGGGATTGAAAGACAGTGTATGACCAATTAGTTTATTGAAAGTCATGAGAATTTATTTGCCACAAGAAAATTTACATAATAGAAAATGTTTTTATTCCATGTGTCCTCCTTCTTTCTCAATAACTGCCTTCACACGCTTCCTGAAACTTGCGCAAGTGTTCCTCAAATTCTCCCATTCTTCTTTAATAGTATCTTCCAGACTTTCTCGTAATAGTTTTGCTCATAGTCATTCACTTCTTTACATTATAAACAGTCTTTATGGACACTCCAACTATTTTTGAAATCTCCTTTGGTGTGACGAGTGCATTCAGCAAATCACACACTCTTTGACGTTTGCTGTCCTGATTACTCATATGGGCAAAAGTTTCTGAAAAGGTATGGATAATAGTGTTAGGTATGATTATGACATCAATATATGTTTGGTTTCAAAACAATTGACGTAGTGCCTGCTGAGAAAAACACAACTAAATGTTCATTGTAAATTTTGCTTCCTCACCCTGTACTCATTTAATCGTGACTTTTACAGTCAATATTCATGTTATACTGGCACTATTATCTATTTCTTTTATCATTACTATATTGTACCCTTTCCTTACTGTAGCTAATCTAATGCAATATGTCTACTTCATGTTCTATGCATTGTGACTGAAATAGTGAAGCTAACCTCTTTCTTTAGCACCATATATTTTTCTCTCTTTACAAAATAAAAACATTAAACCTATTTTATTTTGAAATACAAGTGACAGGAAGTACTTTTCGCACACAAATGTAGAGCAAATTCCGTTTCCAGTTGGACAAATATAATGAAAATGTATTAATCTCTGGGGGTCTCCTTCCTGAAAAAAAGTCATGGCTGTGTGGTCCTGTTGTGGTTTGTATTAATAGTTTTATTTTTCCAGATTAACATGGCACCTTCACATATTTGGAAATTTATCCTCAGGAGAAACCAGAGTTGTGGAAGTCTGGAAGTTTCTCTCACACATTGGCTGCTTTCTATATTTTCCTAATGCTGAGTAAAAGGGTCTTAAGGTAAATCATAAAATACAGGTACAAACACAATTGACACTAAATATTGACAACTGGTAGACAACCTAAAGTTTAAGTTATTTTACTTTAAAGGTATGGCCAACTTTTGACAAACTGACAAATTAATTAAAGCTGAATTTTACATTATACTATTATTATGAAATTTCACATTATAAAACTAAAGTAGCCTGGGTAACTGAACAAACAGGAGGAACATGTATTAAAATGAAACAAATGTGACAAACTTATCTCAAGACTAAGTTATTATTAGCCATGTTTCAATATCTACATTTATTTAGCCCCTCCAAACAAAACACTGCTGCTCAAAAGAAGGTTTTAAAACTATATTATTGTCAAAAAAATTAGCTAAGGCACATTCTAATTTCCAATAGCAACTGAGTTGGCATCCAGGGTTGCACCAATGGCAGCTCTGGCTCTGATATTAACCAATAGTTGATGAATATGTGTTGTAGGCTGTCCATCAACCAGACCTGGGAGTCGACGCACCTTGTATCACTTCCTGCGTTCACTTCTTCTGTGGCATTTCATGTTGGCATAGTAGGACTCCAATAATTAATATTGTCCCTATGTACTGGAAGTCAACCACATTAAAACAGGTCACTTTACTTTTTCTACTTATAAAGCATTTCAGTCTGATTAATGTAAGATATGAGCTGCCAACATAAAACAACACAGTGAATAGGAAACTGAAACAGTGAGCCACTATTAAACGACAGAAGAAGAAGAAAACCTGTCCACAGGCGTGTTTTCCTGGCTTGTTGCCAGTCTTCTGCTGACTACACATGACAGGTACTTTACAGGTAGCATGTCAGTTGTTTCTCCATTGTCTCTTCCTCCTCTGTGCTTGTTTTTTTAAGACCTCTCCAAAATAAGATCGACCTTGAAATGCACAGAGAGTGGAGTGAGAGAACTCAGTCTGTTTTTAGGGATAAGTTTGCCGTTCCAGAAAACTACCAGGCAGCTGTCACGGTTAACAGCTAAATACAGCAAAATGAATAGATTTTCTGTACATTACTGCTAATGTTTGCCTGTTGGCACTGTGTGCATTCAAACTTGTGGTACATTTATCCAATTCCGTGTTCAGTTTTGATTTTCCTCTATGTCCACACCACGCATGGCACAATTACATCTCAATGCCTCACTCTAAAATATTCACACTTGCACTGATTTTTCCAATTTGTTTTTCTCCATCCATTTGTCACACATGACGTTCCTGACGCCACTGATCTGGTTTTGACAGAACATGCCATAATTATGTATCTCAGCAAAGCAAGTGACATACTGGATTTGTCACTGATCAGTCCAGAGGGGTTCTGCTTTGTTTAAAGCAGGGCAGCATGTGTGCAAATACCAGAAGCACCTTTTAGAACGTATAAAAATGTGTACATTTCAAAACAGGCTTACTGAAAAAGGGTAGAATATATGAAAAAAAAGTCACTAAATATGAGAATTATCCAATCCCGATTTATTATGCTGAAGTTTTGAAAGCAGAAGGTTGTGATATGATGATTTGTCGTCTTGTTCTTTTATTTCCTCTCTAAAAATGTTAACAGTCTGAAATTAAACAAGCCTCTTGTATGAAGCTCCCTTCTCTCACTATCATGTCAGGTACTGGGAGGCACCTGAATCGAACATTATTCAACAATACAGCAAATCAAGCCTCTCTACAAGGCTGATATCTTATTAATCGGCTGCTCTGCGCTTCCACAAGTATTTGCCGGCATAATTAGTTGGCATAATCAACACTGCAGTGCTTTGTGGTGATAACAATGTTGTACAGTGCACATCATTTTGTGTTGCTTAAAGACTGAATGGAGAGTGAAGGGGGCACCTCTCATTCAGAGTTCTTGTTCCTGAGCCAAGGTAAATCAATACAGTAGACCAAAAGGTTACCCTATTGTTCTCCTGCAAGGTTTTCTGCAAATTATCCAAATTGCATGTAAATATTTGAGAATTTCTAAAACAATGAATGCGACTATAAAAGGCAGCCAAGGCCGGTCTTTTAGTATCATCAGTTAAATGTTAAGTTCATGGTGATTCAGACCCTGACAACCTGTATTCACTGTGATTTACAACATGCATAAATAGGCAAGGACAAACATGACATCAGAACAAACAGAGCAGCGCTGCTCATGAAAATAACTGTATATTTATCAATTTTAATGTTTAATATTCAGATGCAGCAGTCCAAACACAGATTTTTTTTTTTAAATTGTAGTTTACATTGTGCCATTCACAGAAGGTCACTTTTAAATACAGAATACTTTATATCAAATGAGAATGTGTACATTCTCTCATTACCCTGATCATTTCCACTGTCTTCCACCCCTTTTCTACATATGCTCCCATTAAAATTTACAATTGTTTTGGGATTATTCTGTCAAACAAGTAGCTGCAACTTGGATTAAACAACTTTTTTTAATCGAGAAATGAAAGATAGACTCGTCACCTATCCCACATCCCTTCAAGAAATAGAGATTAATTTGAAGGTAATCATAAGTGTGGAAAATTGCTGTTATCTTCTCACTATTCCTTTGACTGCTAACGGCCTGTCTGGCTCTGAAGTCGTCCTGGTAATAAATATTCATATACCTTTCAGGGTCTTTGTTATGTTGACTACCTTCCATCAGTGTGATCTGTTGTGGCACGAGAAACACAAATGGAGGAAATAAATTAAGAAAAATCTAAGTAAATATATAAATAATGGTGACAATGAGTGAACAGGGGGGGAAATTTGGAACATCAAAGACTCCTCTATCTTTGTACCATGTAAACAGTGCATGCCTTCAGTGAGTGGAAGAGCCCTTTTTAATGATTCCATGGAAGATTGCCACGTTGACAAGCATCCTGTAATAAATAAAATTAACAAACATTTCTGTAGGGTCTTTTCAAAGGGAAAGAGAGCCCAATGTTTTTTTTTCAGATAAGTGGTCTATACATCCCCTGCTCCTTCCTGATTAGTCTAATCCAGTGAGACGTGCGTGCAGGGTTTTGATTGAGTCAGCCGTCGAGGACCCCGAGGGGAACCCTCCTGATAAGTGCCTTTACCTTTCACCTCCAGAACCCCACGCACGTTGCTTCGCCATATCCCACTCCCTCTAATCTCATTTGGCCCAGGAAGACATGCTCAGGCACAAGAAGCTACGATTAGCATCCTCTTTACCGAGGGATTCCAGTGGCTTGGACTGCCAGTGCTGCCCTCAACCTGAGTTGCTGAAGGCACTAAATCAGGCAGGTACTTCTGCGAGTCGTTTTGTGTGTGTGTGTGTGTGTGTGTGTGTGTGTGTGTGTGTGTGTGTGTGTGCGCGTGTGTGTGTGTGTGTGTGTGTGTGTGAGAGAGAGAGAGAGAGACAGTGTGTGTGTCTGTGTCCACCCTTCATAAGTAACATTTTGACATCAGAAGGCGTATTTTCTCTATTTATGTTCTTTACAGAGTATTAGCTCAAATAGTTTTTATGACAGTTTTAGCAAACAAGACCTTTTTTTATGTTAATACTACATGACCCCAAAAGCAGGACTATGGCCAGGCTTTCAAGTCCAAATCCCCATAAACCCCATAAAATCAGGACAAGACACCAAACAAACTCGGCACGAATGTCTCAAAGTTACATTTTATTTACTTATTACACTGGTCAGGTTTAGTTCAGTATTATGTATGGGTGAAAAATGATAAAACTGGCTTTTGAGTCTAAAAATGCAAAGGTATTTTAAAGATCGGACGTTTTTTCAAGGCTGATACTGACAACTAATGATGAAGGAGACAAGGAACAATAAAATATATAAACAGTATGAAAAAAATCTAGAAAAAAACAACACAAAACTGGACAATTGTATGATTCATTATAATTTATCAGATGTCATCTTGAACTGAGGGGATGATGTTCTTTTGTCATTTTTTTCATGTGTAACCAATCATGTACTTTGTGAGTGGACCACTGCTCAACAGCAGAAATCGGTTCAAAAAATGTGAATATCTTACAATAATTGTTCTCTTCCCTTTATATCACCATATTACCGAGGCCTTCATGTCCTCAGTGGAGTCCATGACCCTGTAGTGGGTCAAACAGGTAACACGGTGTATGTTTAAGAACGCTCCAGGTCATATCTTGGTGAATCTGATTACATTCATGTTTCTTTTCAGTCTCATACTGTATTTTATTCGTACAGCGGGTGCCTTACATCATATGGTGCATTGCTCCGAGGGGAATTGTGTTACGACTTGTTGAAGAGATTGTGGAGTTAAAGAAGTACCCTTTGATTTTACATGTTCATACATTGGCTCATACACAGAATCAAAAAGTCAGAAAATGTGGAACTACCTGTATATGAACAACCATGAAAATGCTGAAAAAAAGTAAATGAATGCAAGGGTTATTCTAAGATGAAACAAGTTTATTCATGGAAAACATGTTAAATAGATAGAGGTCAGTCATCATACGAAAGTTACAACCTTACACTAACCCTCTGTGAGCAACTCCTTCAGTGAACTCTGAATCTTCATTTGCATTCCTGGTCAAGTTGTCTGCAGTTGCTTTTTACAAGGACGGATATATTTACTGCTATAACATGGGGAAATATCAAAATGAAGTGTGTGGAGGTATGGAGGTGAGTAACACAGCTGCTGTACAAAAGTTAAATTAGACTCTGAGAACTTAGACTCAGACAAAGTGTTGTAATGTGCCACTGTCTGCAATCATTTATCTAAAAAAAAAAAAAAAAAAAAAGAATAAGGAAAAATAAAATTATAAAAACACTGCATGTTTTTTTTCATGACGCATAAATATAGCTGAATCCTTGTGCAGGGAAAAAAAGCATCTGGACTATTAATAATCAAAATCCCCAATGAAAAGTAATTTGTCCACATGATTTGACATATGGAATATTGAAAATAAGAATGCAAAGACAGCAGGAAAACTCAGAAGTCTAAAGTGAAGCACATGTGCATATAGACAAACACCTGCAAGGTTCTAAGTCATAACACACTTTTTAATGTATGTTCTGACATGTGCATGAGCTGTGAGCGAGTACATGTAGTAATAAATATGCATGAGGAAATGAAGCAGACTGATAAGTGGTGTCTGAATGTTTGGTCACTTAAACTATGGGGAGAAGTGTGTGATCAGTGGCTCAGAGGCTCTGAATTAGCAGCTTCTGGGGCTGAAATATTACTGAATTTCTACCAAAAGGCTGCAATATGAGGCATGGAAAAATACTAATACAGATATGGTGTATAGTATTTTAGTGGTTAGTTTAGTGTGTTGAAGTTCCATCTGTTCCATCTGCAGTAAGTTGATGCTTATAATTGGCATCAGTCTCACCCACTGGGTTCAGTAAAAGTAAACAGTTATGTGATAAAAAAAAAAAAAAAAAAAAAAAAAAAACAATATCACATATAAATAAGGTGACAATCAAAGTGGAATGCAGATTAAAAGCCCATGTGAATGGAAAATTAAACACACTTGAAAAAATAGCTGAAATATCAGACCTGCTTTTAACAGATAATTAAATAATCACATATTATTATGATAGAGTATGCAAATTTTTGCTTTAAATGCCTTGATTTAATAATTGTTGAAACTGAGGGCCTGCGTCAATTTATACACATTAAAAGCTGCAAACACCATGTGTGGGATTTGTAAAATATATATGATATAAAGTGTTTAATGCATGTAGCAGCGGCTGGAATAGGAAGTGTAATGCGTCTAAAAATGAGGATTTCTGATTTTCATTGCCTAAAAATCTGCAGGGGGAAAAATAAGCAAATTATTAATTATTTAAAACCATTGGAGTGAATGGAATTGCGTTCCAGCTTTGTTTAGAGTCGTGAACTTTTTCCTCAGAGCAGAAAATGAACCTGATGGATGCATTTTACAGGATGCGGCTGAGCAAAGTGAAGCATGTAATATTATGTCTGCATCCCTCCGATGTTTTCCAAATCTGCATCCGATGAACTCCACACAACTGACCATATAGGCCCACGTGCGTGTGTGTGTGTGCGCGCGTGCCTGATAAATATTTACAGAAGTTAAAGAAGAAGAGAAAAAAAAGACATGAACTGTCTTTATATCTGTCGGGAGGGAATAAAGTCTTGGTGTAAATCACTTTTCCGTCTGGCACAGCACATTAAACAACCGTGGCATGATTCCTTTTCTCTCAGCTCATCCGCTCCCTTTTTTCTTTATCAGCTCGTTCACGATTTCATTTCTTTCAAATGAGAATTCAGGGACTCCCAAAAAAAGAAAAAAAAAGAGAGGAAAAAAAAGAAATAAAGAAATTCAAGCCCCGCGTCTTCAAACAACACACAACTGTACGGTTTTTACTTTTCTCCCGTCAAAATGGTATCCCAGATTCAATTTCAGATAGACTAGGATTTAGCCGTGATGATTTTTGCTCTTTCGGAGACAATATTTAATATGCTGAAATGAGATCAGTTTTTATCCCCCCAAAACAATTTCTCAATATGTTGTGTCAAATCTGGCGCAAGGCTGCACCAAAAAAAAAAAAAAAAAAGAATGCATCTTTGATAAGGCAACTGTATTTAATCGCTTCGGCTTTTCTTCTTTCTTTTTTCTTCCTTTATCATCAACAACAATGACAGTCATCACCATCATCATCATCATCATCATCACCATCATCATCATCATCAATAGATTTTTTTTCCCCAACCTCTCCTCGAGGGGACTTTTTTTCCCTTTTGATTTAGGAAATTAGTATGCCTAAATACAAAACCACATTCTCAACAGCTACTTATCAAAGTTCATTTACTGAAGATGATTTCAGGGTAACATTAAAAGACAATAATGTAAATGACCCGTGGCTTTTAATTAAAGAATGTCTTGTCTCCCCCCCTCCTCCTCCTCCTTCTCTCCCTCCGCTATTTTTGTTTCATCTGTTTTACATTTTTACACTTAAGTGTTGCGCACAGGAGAAAGTGAAGCGCCTTGGTTGTCCCCCTCCTCTTGGACTTTTATCACTAAATGAAGCATATAAATGACCTGAAAGCGCGGGCTGTCGCGTTAAATTAAATAAAATAAAGAACAATTATCCTCTCTTTTTCTCTGATCTGGCTGCTGAAAAGGAGTCCTGGAGAGATAAGGCAGATTGGATTCTCTCTGTTGTGCTCCAATAAAAACGTCAAGGGGGGAGAGTTAAAGAGAGATTTAGAAGCCCTATAATTTCAAATCATAATTTCCTCCCATTATACTTCTCACGTTGCCGTTTATCGTCAGGGTTATTTATTCCAGGGCGTTGTAACCACAGTCAATTTCCGTGACTAAGTTGGATAATTACAGGTAGTGAAGCTCCTACCCGGCAAAACTTGAAACGGCTCCATTATAATAATAATTTTTAAAAAAAATTAAAAAAAAAATAACAAGTGAAAATACACTGATTTAAATCTACATATATTATAGGTTATTTTTTTTAAAGCATTGAAAATATTAATAATAATAATAACAATAATAATAATATCCACATTTGTGCTGCAGCTTCTTCTGAAAGTAATTATAATTGTCTAATTTCAAAGCTGAATTAGGATGCTTTAGGGGGTTGATGTAAAACTTCACATTCGGTTCAATGAAGTATCACCCTAATTTACAGCTCTAGATAAGGACTAAGTCTGTCATAAAAATCTAAGCCTGCCCGTCCCCCCCCGTCCCCCCCCCCCTTTTCCTTCCCCCCTTCATCACCACCACCACCTCCTCTTCTTCTTCCTCCTCCTCCTCCTCCTCCTCCTTTTCCCCAGGATTGAATTGCACCTTGGGCAATAGTGCAGAATCGTGAATCTTAACTTCTCTCAGCATATGTTCCTGGCAGATAAGTAAACAATTTGGATGTGGAATGAAATTTTTTAATTAATACTACAGTCGTCTAATAGAGCCTACACGCGCACCGCGGTCCGCCAAATCCTGTTCTCCATTACGGTCTGGAGGAGAAAAAAAAAACAAAAAAAACCTTCATCCACATTCAGATGTTTTCTTAGTCTAATTCCTCCCGTTTTGGGTTGTAAGCAGCTTTCATTCAGTTATTGTCTTAATGGGAGTCAGGCCTCTCACTTGCAAGTTTATACAGGTTCATACACACATACACACACACACACACACACACACACAAATGTACACACACACACACTATAATAGGCTTTGGCGCGTTTTGGCTGCAGCATCTTTTGGAAATACGCACGCATTGGAGATATTTCACTGGTGGTGGGTTCGGTTCATGTGCTGGATAATGCCAGACAGCAAGTTACAAGATGTACAAAAGCTTTAAATAAAAAAAAGGGGGAAAAAAATGGAAAAAAAAAAATCACATCACATTGAGTTTGTTCCATTAGTTCAACCTGTAATTAAGGAGGAGGCTCCCTGCTCGCAGTGATTAAGCAGTCAGACAAGTCGGACGGGCGGAATCCCTCCAGGGAAGGCCTCTCCTGAACTGTCAAACATCAAAAGATCACAACCGGTTCATCCCAGTGTCACAAAAACACCTTCACCACATGCTGCTGAACATGTCTGAAACCTGTTTCCAAATATAAAAAAAGAAGAAGCAGAAGCAGCAGCAGCAGAAGAAGAAGAAGCCAAACGCGGAGGCTAGAAAGCCTTCTTTAAGAAAATGATCAGAGTGGAGGAGTTTGACAGCTTAAAGACACACAGGAGAGAAAAGGGTCGCACTGGAAAACAGGATTCATTTGGACATTTTTTTGCTCTCCTGCAAGAAGAGTCGAACTTTGTGGTTGTCCAGACTGTATTTTAGACTGGATGATGGAAGAGTCTGGGGTCAAATGGGTCCAACATGTGAAATATTCTTTTTTAATAATCGCATCCTGGTCATAAATTATTAAATTCCCTCTTTGGCGAATTAAATGTATTATAATATTAGAATTGTTTTAATAATTGCATGATTTTAAATGTATATTATTATTATTATTATTATTATTATTATTATTATTATTATTATTATTAATATGTAGGCCTTCATTGCCCCCGTTATTACTGATCACTGTGCATTATCTCCGTCATCTAAAGCACCCAAAAACCTACAAATGCAGCAAATTGATAGTGTTGAAGACAGATTGTCTTTATTCGAAATGTCTTTGCTCAGCAATTGAACAAAGAGCAAGAGGTATCAACCTTCTAGATACATTATCCTTTCCATAACATGACAGGTTTTAAATTACCATCTTAGATAGAAAATACACATATAACTCCTGGAATTCAATAGAAGTTATCCTCAAAAACAGAAAAAAGGACGCGTGGGACTATTAGCACTGAACCACAGGAAAAATGCAAAATTAAACATTGGATGTAAATGGTTTTTCTTTTTGTCTTCTTAAATAGACCGTCCGGTTGAATGTGCCAGTTTGGATAAATATAAACAATATAACCCGTATATAATCCAGCCTATAGGTCCTGATTTTGACCCTATATCCAACGTCATAAAATTACGAGTGCCAAAATGTAGACTACTCAGGCCTATACAGGAAATCAGAACGCTAATTGTGCAAGCCAAATTCTCCAAATAAAAGAGTAGCCTATTAATAATCAACACAAATCAGCATATCAGCATTGAAATGTACACAATAAATAAAGTTAAAGGCCTCCTTTTCTGGTTGCCATAAACGTTATAACATTTACATTTCTTACAGTTCACAGGGCACCGTCCTTTACAGCAAATCCCAGCTCCTTTTACTCAGATCAGGAACTTGTTGGATTTCTGGAAAAGTTTGTAGTCTTTTTCTTTTTTTTCTTTTTTTTTTGCCATAACAAGTCCAAGGCAGTTAAATACTGTTCATGCCTTATGCGAATGGGGCGCGCTGTCCTTAATATATTTACATGCATTTCAGTATTCAAGTGAATTAAAAAGAGAAAAAGAGTCTTGAGGGTTACATGGCAGTGGCGTGTGCGGATGAATATGGGTCTATCCCAGTCTTGGTCATACCTGGAAAAAGTATGTAGGCCACCGGGGGCTGTAAACTTGACGCTGACCAGGCTGTGCAGTTACACGGGACGACGTAGCCCGGGTTTGTGGGCGACGGGTGGGTGTGGGTATGTTGACTGGGACACCCAAGGGTGCCGAACGCGCCGTTCTGGTATCCCAACGAGGACGCGTACGGCAAAGTGCTGGTGCTCAACGTGTGGGGCATCTCCGTCATCTTCTGGATGGCGCTGGAGCTGAACTGACTCGGGTCGAGGAAGGAGTAAGGGGCGGACGTCGGCGGCAGAAACGCACGGGCTTTCTCCGAAGAACCCAAAAGAGAGTCCGCGGCCGAAACGGGAAGTCCCTTCAAGTGATCGGTGTCTCCGAGGTAAGGCAAAGGGAAAACGTACCTGTCCTTCTTGAGCAGGTTTTTGGGTTTGCGCCTGGGTCTGTACTTGTAGTCTGGATGCTCCTTCATGTGCTGAGCCCGCAGCCTCTTGGCCTCATCTATGTACGGTCTCTTCTCAGACTCCGACAGCAGCTTCCACTCTGCGCCCAGTCTTTTGCTGATCTCCGAGTTGTGCATTTTGGGGTTCTCCTGTGCCATTTTCCTCCTCTGGCCCCGGGACCAAACCATGAACGCGTTCATGGGTCTCTTGATATGATCAGCCGGCTTTGACATCTTTAAAGCTGGACTTTTTTATCCCCAATTGTTAACGAAAGGAAAAGTTCTTATCGGAAGGAAGGGAAGCTGTTCACCTGTCTAGATGCCAGATACCACTCATGCCACGTCTGGGATGGTCTGAGACTGGAAAACAGCAAAAAATAATAAATAAAAGAAAAATAAAAAATCCAGGGTCCGGTTTGTTTGTTTTGTCTCCGCGCGCTCGCTTAAGTCCACTTACAGTATTAACTCTCTTTCAGACCTGCGGTAGGCAATATGAGGAATAAAACACACATGCGGGATGCACACACGTAAAAAAATCCACAAAGGTGAAAGCAATGTTCCGCAGTCAGTTTGCAGGAGTCGTAAAAGTGTTCCGTGTTATTTTTTTTTCTGTCACACACACACACTCTCTCTCTCTCTGAGGTTTGTCGTCAAGCACCTGGCTTGGAAATGAGCGGAAGAGCGTGAATACGAGCCAAAAGCGGTGAAGTTCAAAGGCTGGGCTGGTTTGGTTTCTGCACGCAATCTGACATAATCTGCAGGGCGTTCACTCACCAACCTGAGCGCCCAATCAGCACGGAGACCGGCTATTATAATACCTTCACCAAAAATATATGTACATTACAACATAAACAAAGACCGGCTGGTAGTAGAAGAAGAAGGGGGGGAGAAAAAAAAAAATAAGGAAAGAGGAGTGTGCATGTGTGTGTATGTGTGTGTGCGTATATGTGTGGAGGGGGGTAATACTCAGGATCCCTCCCCGATTCCATTTAATGTAATGAATCGCAACAAACATGGACCTTCAACCTCTTTTCCAGTTAAAACCTGACTTCAATCCAGAGGTGACTTATACCGTGCAACCAATTTAATGTACAGTCATACACAGAAATATACGGAAGCACCTTTAACTCAGCTTTTTCATGTATAGTATTTTTTCCCCTTCTCGTTATTATATCATTCAACACGAGTAAATAAGAATATATAACAGTGGCCATAATATTATAGAATATATAGTAAAATAATAATAATAATAAAAGTAGCATAAGTGTTGCTCAGGGACACTTAAAATTTCAGATATACTTTTTTTTTTCTTTTTAACTATTTCCTAAACATTTGATTTGACTCACAACGAGGCCACAATAGATAGAGTGTTAAAAAAAAAAAGTAAATAAATTTATGTTGGTTTTTTTTTTGTAGTTGTTGGGTTTTTTTTAATTATTAGTACGCACGCGCCCACAACACGGGATGAACGTGCGCGCGTACAGAATCGGACTTATGGAAACGAGCTCGTGCAGCCACAGTAGGCTACGTAGTGACAGAATTACAAACAGCGAAGAAATATTACATCAACTGTAAACGTTTAGCGAAAAAAAAAGCCTATAATTGTTGCATTAGCGCACATCAATACGACAGTGTGGTTTTAAGGAGGCGCACGGTGATCGTTTTAATATGCAAATGTGCACGAGGACCACTGCCTAATAGCCCTCGGGCTAATGCGCGTGATATATGATTCCTTCAGCTGTGATTATTAAACCAAATGCACACAGCTGATTTTTTTTTCACTACCACACACCGTCAACATGCTGTGATTGGAAATACAACGTTAAGAGTCGTCTCCGGTTAGTTATACTGTTAAGTAGATTGATTTAAGGTAGACTGTGGCCTCTGCCTTTCACCTTAGTAGTCGTAATTATTGAAAGTTTATTTATGTAGCACTTTTGAAAGGGTAGACTCACATTGTGCCTCACAATAAGTATGCTGTGAACTAAATCCTATTGAAAATAGTCAATATCATCTTTGTGTACGCTATTTGACTCAGGAAAAACACAAAATTACTCAAAAAATGAATCGCTTGAAAATTCTTCCTTATGTACTAATATTTTTTTTGACATATACTTCATGCATTATAAATAAATATGTCGTGATAAATAATAAATACATGTGAAAATCTACACAGCTAAAAAGCAGCCATGCTACTATACACTGTCCTATTATCATTTAGCCTACATGTAGTTTATGATATTATGTAGGGTGGTGTTGCTTTATTTTTCTTCCCAAACAAGCCCAAATATCCCGGTTCCAGCCCGTTCTTGTGATATTCTCATACTTTCAGATCATCTGTGTCTCTTTCTCACGCTCTCTCTCCGCTGCCTGTCTCCCCACACACGCATGCGTCAATCGGCTGCTATAGTTAAAGATTTCCATCATATCTTTCTTTTTCCAAACCCGCCGAAATTATCAAAAAATAACCCGTTTCTGGAGAAAATCCCCCTCACCCTTACCTAGAGAACAATGTAGCCCCCCAGCTGAGGAGGACGCCCCCGACTTTTTTTTTTTTTTTAATACAAGCGCCGACCGATGCCATAAAAAAAAATCCTCAAATCCTCCCATTCGGCAGGGTATGATGTTCATCTGCAGCCATGAGGTAGTATTCTGCATGTTCCGACTGTATTTGGGCTTATTTTGAAGTTGTAAATTGTGTTATGCTATCTTTCACAGAGCAGCGTATGCAATTTGACATGTAGTAGGCTATATACCCATACCAGCTCAGGCTTCATTTGGAGATCAATGAAATAGATAACAGGAAATTATTTTAGGGGCTGAGAATCCTTCTCACGAGGGAGAAGTCAGCTATGTTTCTTATTCAAAAACTGATTGTCTAATAAATGCACGCCTGAAAGTTCCCTCGACAATTTAACAGGATAATGAGAAATGCAATAGGTTTTTGATTTGTCAAGGATTTCCATGATTGTTATTTCCATCGGCAGCTTTCTCTTCAGTGTTCCTTAAATATCATTCTTGGGATATTTGACACAGCTTACTGTCTGGAATGACAACGCAAACACTGGAAATACATTTTAGAGATGGCTTTTACAACTGGGTGCGCGTCAGGGTAAAAACTTCTCTATATATACATAAACTTTAGATTGTGACAATGTAAAAAAAAAGATAAATGTAAGTAAAAATGTGGAAATACTGGGAGTAGAAAATTCCCCTATGACATCTTTGTGAAGTATTTTTTTTATATTTATATACAAATGGATCATAAGTATTAGGGATTATAAAACTGATGAAAGTTTACACACACACACAGGGCAAGCACCACTGTAAACAACCCACATGCACACCCCCAGATACACGTCCGAGGATTATCTCAGGACACATGTCCATCTATCTTGCCTTAAACAGTGAATGGGGAGCGGCCTGACACACACAGAGCCTATTAGCCAACTTGGGCTCCCGTGGAGAGCACTGAGGTAAGCTCCCCCACCGTAACTGTCCATGGTGCTGAAGCGGTAAGAGGGTTTTCTTTACTGCACACTTGCGTCCTCCCTCAAAACTCTTAAAAGCCAGGGGTTGACATTTAAATGCCTTTTATTGTATTTCCATCCTATTTAGGGATGGTTCTCTGCCAAAAAAAATAAAATATTAGAAACCAAGACAACTCACATGTGGAACAACTTTCACCAACTTCTCCTCTTATTTATTTATTTATTTATTTATCTCAGTTTGGAAAATGAACAGGCTACACAAATAGGCATGGATATTGAAAGAATGTCTGTCAGTTCCTTATGAAATCACAAGAAAAAAAAAACAAAAAAAAAAACATCAACAAACCAGTCAGCACAGTGCTTGCATTTTCACTGTTCTGTATACGTCACTTATTTTATCATGTATATATTTTTACATTTAACTTCTTTCCAAGCATTAGTTTGCTTAAGTCAGAATTTTTACATTACAAGTTGTTTGACAGACATGTAGCAATATTAATTTCAGATTAAAACACAGTCTCTGCATACATTTTATATGACTCAAGGGTTGCTCAATAACTTTACATTTCTAACACAGTAAAACACCAGGATGTGTCAAATGCCACCTCCCAGATTCATTTACTATATGCATACAGAAGAGGAACATGTTAAAGGGTTGAGACCCACATTTCCAAAGTGAAAATATGTAAATTGAACAAATTATGTATTCATACATTCATATTCTTTACAGTTTTACAAGGAATGTTAAACACAGATGAGGCTGTCTGTAACAGATATGGAAACAATCCCAAAAATCTAATTTAACCCATAATCCTATAGATATTTTTACATCATCCTCTTATTCACTGATGCAGAGAAGCATGCGAGATATAATGGGTGGTATGCAAGATGTATTGCTATAAAAGATGACATAATAGAAAGAGAAAAAATTTAAAGATATATGAATATACCATATCTTTGTGGTGCCATCACTTTACAGTAAAATCAGTGAAATCAGACTTTTAAAATGCCTTCATTTAAGCTCTTCTTTCAGCAACAGTGGGTAATAAAGAGCAGAGCAGAAAAAATTAACAAAGGTTCAAGGCATCAGGTAATAATGAAAGGATAGGGGCAATACTTCAAAGACCACGAGGTCCACATCACACAATTATACAATACAATTAGGATTAAAGGGGCAAAACAGAGATAACAGAAGATAGGGATAAATTATCACAGACGGAAAGATGTGACTCTCTCCTGACCTTCATTAAGAGAAAAAAACTCATTTAATGCTGGCCTTCCTTGCAGGGGGATTTGAGCCTTTCACATGAGACCGTGACTCACTAGATAAGATTTACAGAGTATAAATGAGAATCTGCACCACCACTAAACAATATTCATAAAATATACCTTCAGAATTGAATAAAGAATTCCATAAGTCAACACATTAAACATACCTATGGTGTATATATGTTAGAAATAAAAAGGCTAGTGTTTAAGATGTAGTTTAATCAACGTATACTTTTTATTTCCCAACATAATTTAGAAAAAGAAAACTAACCACCAGTTCTGACATTGATCAAAGTTTTCTGCAAATACTGTCCCCTGTTGGCCATGTGTTGAACTGCACCTTGCAGACACATTAAGATGTGCATAGTCTCGGTTACGAAGACCTTCCTCCTTATTTTGTTTAGTGATGGTGAAAGGTATGGCTGAACACATTATCGTCTTGGAATCAGGGGGGAAAATACTCCCTGACACAACACAAATGATGGTACTAAGCTCAGGTCATAACAACGGTGCTTGTTTTGGTGGAACGTTTGCATGTGGTGAGTCAATCAGCAGTATTGAAACAACCAAAGCCTCACAAAACACACCAAAGCAGACCTGTAACTGATCCAAACATTTGTCAAAACTTGCCATTTTCACCATGTGGTTGTCAGCTACAAGGTTGGTGTTATTTCATAAAGCGACGGAGGAAAATGGGATTGAAATATCAGACCAATGGTAGGATTATTCCAGCAGACTGCTTCCTGTAAATCAGATGAGGATGTTCAGTTCATCTTAATTCAAAACAGTATCACAAATCAGAGATGTGTCACAAAGGGCTTTATAGTTTATACTAAATACAACTTCAACCCTTGCTTTGAGTAAGAAAAAAACTCTATGCAAAAACTACAGGAAATGCCCCAGTACGGATTTCCCAGACATACAGAAGACATACAAGTCACATTTGGTGGCAGTGATGTAGTAACAAACATATATCTGTGGCCTGGGAATGCCTCAGTTCACACCCCAATCCTGGAACGCCTTCTGCCCCACCAACAGACTTTCCTTTATTTGCAGTCTAGTGGCTACATGAGAAGTACACGCTATTCTTCCTCATTTCCATGAATCCACCACTTGGAGCAGTCAACCAAGGGTCCAAGGGCCCAGAGGTGTAGCAACCGCTGGGCCCAGCTCAGTCAGAGCAGGACAATGGACCATGAATGTTCATGCTGGTGTGACATGAAAAGTATGACCAAAAAAATTCTGTAAATATAATATATGGAAATAATATGTGGAAAAATACATGGTTTGTTAGCTACTAAGGGCTCCATTATGCTTGTTAACTGGAACCAATTAGTTCCTTAACATCTCAGCTCTGTGTGGAATTAGCCAGGTGGCATTCACTGGGTTTATTTACAAAAAAAAAGGTAATGGTGTCTATAAATGATGGAAATGAATGTGGTGACTCAACCAAAACAGTAAATGGTCTTGGGTAACCCCCCCCCCCCAAAAAAAAAAAAAAAGATTCAAAAGCAGTAAGTTAAAACTGTAAAATCTGTCAGTTTCATGAGAAAATATCTATAAGTGACTAGGCCTTTATGCTACATAGAGCTGAGGTCCTCCCTGTCTGGTGTGCCCCATCGGACTTAACTTAAGAGAAAATATGAGTCACAGTCAGTTTCGTTACTAGTAACACATGATATTTGTATTTTTTAGATATACAGTTGCGAAAAAAATTATTAGACCATCAAAAGTCATCAACAACAATGGTTATGCAATCAAGTACTAACTCCTGTGTGTTTCATGTGTTTTTGTCAGTACAACGCCATAGTTATTGATGTAAGAGCTTAAGTGATTTTGGTTATTATCAAGCAAACATGGAAAATGTCTAGATATCAGCTCTTAAATTAAAGTACTATGAGCTATTTTTGTTGTAATGATTATATTTGTCCAAACAAATGTACCTTTAGTTGTAACAGGCATCAAAATGAACAAGAAATGGAAGAAAACAAGGGTGGTCTTATCCTTTTTTCCATGACTGTACTTATACAGGTCAAGAAAGTCCAGATTTGAGGTAAGGATAGTAAAGTAAGTTCGAGGCTCAGTGGACTGCATCTTTTGTTTTGTGTGACAAACATCACCAACACCAGAACAGCCATTACCTCAATATAATCCTTCTTGTTCATCAAGCAAGTTTATAAATTATTGAAACAAGTGAAAATCTATAAGTCTGGTCATGTTGAAGCTACAAAGACATCTCCAGTGACTCTGAACAGACTGAGTGGGAGACAAAAATATATTGATGTCAGCTTTGCACCTTTTGGGTGTGTAGTCTTTATTATTTATGTATTTTCACAGTCTTCAGTTGTACAGTTTTTCTTGACTTGTACAATAATGTTTTAAACATATCATTTGTGTAAACAACGGTATAATTAAAATGGCAACAAAAAATTTGTTGTCTCCCTCCACTAATTGTAAAACAGTTTTTTGTGAGCAAAATAACATCCCATGGAACACCACTGGAAGGGGTGGGGCTTCACCTTGCTATATGATTTAATAATTTGTGTATGTACTTGTTTTATATCAAATGTTTCCATCAACGTTCAACTTTAGAGAAAAATCTTTCACTTTATTCCTTGGATTGTTCCGTTGGGCCACCTGTCAGTGGTGTCATACCTCCTTCCCCCCGTGAATGTTTAACTTCATAATTCATGAGAATGAAGAAGTAACAAACATTTGTCACGAAATGAGGCAAACTTTAATCAGACATTAATACCTTACCACCTACTTCATGGTACTTCAGGATGTTGTCGGCAGCTATGTCATTTCTAATGTCTGATTGAGAGAGGTAAAAAAAAAGAAAAAACAAAACATGCCAATGAAGTATTGTTGGGTGTATTTTGCAGTGTGGGATTATTTTCCTCTGGATACTTGCAGTTTGTCCCCCATTGTTCTCACCCGGTGTCAACAGAATTCCAACACTGATAGTCTTTCATGTCACATAAATTATTCGCTTAACTTGATAAATTTTCAACTCATGGACACCTCTTTGCGTCAGTTTGCATCATGCTGGGGGAATTTGTGTCTGTGCGTATGCTGCCATTGACTGTGTATGCAATTGGCCTGTCTCTAAAATTCACTTTGTGCTGTCTGAACATATATCTAGGAAGGAAGAACCTGTCATGACTGTGCCAACAGCCACGCCTCAGCCTCTGTCAGCCCTGTATGCACCCTGGTGTGTTGAGGACAAAGTACTCTGTTGATTCAGAATGAGCCACAGCCCTCATCTGTCTTTCCAAACGTCTGGCACACACATATTTTAGCGGTGGAAGGCACAGTACTCTAACCAAAATAAATATTAAGAAAGACCCTCACTGTGTGACCCTCCACCAGTCTTGTCCAGAGGGGAAGAACAAAATTTCTGCTAACTTAATTAAACCTCTGTTTTAAGTCTGTCTCCACACACATCAGGTCCAGCCTAGAAATACATGCAGTCACTCAAGTGTTGATTAAATTCACTGTGTATTATGTTCATACATTTATCAGCTCTAATTGTAAATTGAGAAATTTGATTGATTTTGACGTTCTGCCTTCTTAATGCCACATAACCCTTAAGGTAATATTCATTACTAAATACCAAGCTGATAGAAGATAATGAATTTAAAAACAGCACTTTCACAGCTTTAAATGTAATATTACCTATGACACATTTTATACTCACTCATTACATCTTATTATTGCCTGAAGCCATATCTCATCAGTGGGTGTAATTTGTCTATTGGAGTGCATGCTCTGCATTGAAAATTCTCTCTCTGTCCATTTCAACCATCACAAGAATTCTTAGGTGTAGCACAGAACCCTGAAAAATAACATTTTGATTAATTAGATTTGGTGGTTATGTGAGTGTGCATGTACCCAAAGGTAAAAAAAAAAAAAAAAAAGGTAGCAGATATCACAGATTTGATGGACCTGAAATTATAAAGACCTACACAACGAAACTCAGGTGAAAGCCACAACAAAGAATAGTAGAAATAGGCCGGTACAACTCAATATGCAGGGCTAATAAATCAGCTCCAAAGACATGTTCAACATATTACAGTGCATACAAAGACACAAAAATGCCTGCTTCATAAATGTTCGCCCATGGAGTCATTTTGCATTGCTAAAAGCTGTCTTTTCACTCAACTGCTCTCTCTTTTTCTAAAGGAATCACTGACTTTTCACCACTGAGTCTGGAGCTGGGAGCTACGACGCAGAGCATCCGGAGTCAGGTGATGAATTTAAAACTGAAATACACAATCAATATTCCACACAGGGCTACTTCTGAATGTCTCGGAATTATACACATCAATCAGCCCCACTTTTGTACCTATTCTCTCTGTTTTGTTTACAGACTTTGGCATTCTGAATAATGACGTGTCCATTATTGGACAAACAGCTGCTTCTAAAACTTCAACTGGGCTGAAGTGTAGGTAAAAGCAAACGTCATCTCTGAAGGAAAATGGCAAAAAAAAAAAAAAAAAAAGAAAAAGGATGTAAATCCATTTGAAGCCAGACAGACTGATGGAGGAGAAAAAAAAGGAGAAGAAATACATTTCTATAAATCTGCATCAGTGGATGATTAATTAATTTTGTTGAATGATCTGTTCTAGCGTTGTGAGATATCAGTTTCCATTTCTTTTACACTTTTATAGAAGATCTCAAGAGAGCAGCAGTTCAAAAGACAGTTCAATTTAGAGTTCCCATTGGAAATGGCTTCAGAAAAGTCTTTGCCATACGTGTGGCTTTGATGTGCTTTAACTGTCATAATCGACTGTTCAGAGATGGAAAATACATTCCACTAATTTTTCCATTGTAACTGCATTTCTCTTTCATAACTTCACAAAATACAGAATGTAGTATATTATGGCGATTCATACAAAAGCCTGCCCTTGATTTTTCTTGTATCTGTCATAAAAGCATCAGTATTTTTCATCCTCTGGTGTATAAAGTGTGCACAGTGTACATGGACTGGATTGGGCTGGATTCATGTCAGTCGATACTAATGAATGTCATGATGAATGTCAAGAATTTAACAGCTGATTCCACTGGTCTATAAGCAGTGAAACCTTACCCAGTTTGAATCAATAACAAATAAATAATAAGCCAAAAATGCTGGTTGGCTGTAGTTTAGAAGATATATCCTTGGATCAAAATGTGAGATTGTGAGAATTAATGAGAGAATGGGTTTGACTCCAAAGGAATGTTTGTGTCAGAGCTGCAGATCTACTTCAGTACACTCTCTGCACAGGACAATACATTCACTTTATCCTGTAGGTTCTATTGGAATCTAGTGGAAGAATTATCAGTCTATTATATAAATGTACATAATCCAACATATGTGTGTAAAAACACAATGAAAACATCTACTAACCTTCAACCTTTGTCATTTGTTTTCCAATTCATCTTATTCAAGTGTGTAAGATTTAGCACATTAAATTTCTGAGACAGATAATTTTTAATAAAAAAAAAATGTAGACCAGTTCAATTTATGGTCAGAACATGACAAACACTTAAACAGATCAACATTTTAGAAATATGGAGATGGAACAATCAAAACAATTATAATGTTACAGTATTTATTCTTTTGTTATTTAAGGGATCAGTAATAAAACGTCAAAATACAGAGTGTTTTGAATAGTGATAATGATTATTACTGTTTTATTTCCTAACCCTGTGTACAGTGCAGACTGTGCTGTGTCAGAAAAGCTAAACTTTTGACTTATTTTTAAGTTTTTTATTTTTTTATTTTTTTAATTTAATCAGATCTCTCGTCTTTAAAAGGCCAACAAGTTTGACCTCCGTCATCCTATAAGGTGACTTGGTATCAAAAGGGCCCAGTTTGGATGAGACAGGTCATTTTTTATTAAGAAAAGATTGATTTCCTGTCATATCCATTTGTCTGAGGCTTTTAAAGTAGTAGTTGTCTTTTCGACCTCAACGTTGCTTATTAATAAGTGTCACATTTCGATATGCGCTGCTACAGGTAGATCTCTGATAGCTGTTTATTGAAAACGCAAACAAAACTTGAAAAGAAGGATATAACCTCGACTCAGAACTCTGGAGGGGTGGACTAAGATTGAAATTGGTCCGACTCTCTCTCTCTCTCTCTCTCTCTCTCTCTCTCTCTCTCTCTCTCTCTCTCTCTCTCTCTCTCTCTCTCTCTCTCTCTCTCTCTCTCTCTCTCTCTCTCTCTCTCTCTCTCTCTCTCTCTCTCTCTCTCTCTCTCTCTCTCTCTCTCTCTCTCTCTCTCTCTCTCTCTCTCTCTCTTGAATTGAGGGTCCATTGTAGTTCGTCAAACAAAAGGTTTTTATCAGAGGCTCTTAATGTAACCCCCTCCCCTCACTCTCTCGGCCACCAACTCGTTCTTCTCTTCCTCTCTTTTCTCATTCATTTATTCCACTGTGTGTGGAAATAGGCTGGGCAACAATTAATTTCAGAGTGAATTCAGGCAGGATCTATTACCCCTCTCTGCCTCTATTGCTCTAATGGAAATCTATTTCACTTCTCTTTTGTGTCCAATATAATTTAATGCCCATTTTATTAATGGCCTGAAATAATTACGGAAGGCTTTTGTGATTCTTGAGTATGTTTCATTTAATTGTGTAATAAATGTCTAATCAGAGCTCCCATCTGAAGCCATTATGGCATTAAAATTAACAATTACGCCACAAATGTCTTGGTGAATGCGTTGGGGTCTATAGAAATCGTTGCTGATAACAAGACACATATAAATCATTCATGAGAATTTTTTCAGAGAAAAGCGGAGTGAGAGATATGAGGATGGGAGGGAGAAAAAAAGAAGTGGGGGAAGAAAAGAGGAGAAGAAAGAGGCTGAGTTTTCTTTATTCCATTGAAAAACGGGGATGGCCAAAAGATAGGGCATTTTAAAACTGTGTCACCCTCTCCAGTTCCTTTCTTCCCCTGTCTCTCTCTATCTCCCTTTAATTTGCCTTCCTCTTTATTTTTGAAGTGACAGATTTCACTTTGGGAATTCATTAACCGTTAACTTGGGCGATAAAATATCTATCAGGCCCTGTGCCCGGTTCCTTTGCTAAGCCGCGTGGCGCTCCGGTTCAACGTTGTGGGTGACCGAAGGCAATTAAAGAGGCTTCACACTCTCTCACTCCCCCAGTGTCACTTTCTCTGTGAAAACAGGAAGGCTGCTCAACGTACCAGCAAGAATTGTTTTCTTAGTCGCCAAGTATACAAATTTCATGGTATGGGGGAACTCCATCTGGCTCTGAAAACCCTCGTCAGTTCCGCTGTGTCATTTCCAAGCTAATATACTACAATTGGTTTTGGTGAATCTATTTTAATAGCATAAGGTTTTGGCCGTCTTTGTTCTCTATTACCATGATGCACAAAGGGCCTCCCCGGGCCATGGATTGTGCCCTGGTCCTAACCACACTCTTTCAAGTGAGAAAGACAACGAAGTCACTTTGATGTAGATGGCGTCGAGTTAATACGTTCTCAGTGGAACCCCCGTGAATCAAGCGATCTTGGATAAGATGGCTGATTTCGCCATCTCTGACTCTCACCCTCAAAATTAGAGTCTAACAGCAGCTGAGTTTGACAGTGAATATTTGCATTTTCTCTGTCTGCCGGGGCTGAGAACATTTTGCAGTTGAGGTTGACCACTTTGGTAACTCTGACAACAAAGTCCACCTCGACCATGACTCTACAAGCAAGACCTCAATCCCTAAACATGCTCACAAGCTTTTAATACAAAAGATGATATCTGTGATAACTAAGAATAATCTGTCAGTATCCAAAAGAAAATAAGCGTCCTTTTTTAAACTGATGAATCAACGCAACTCATCAATGGCCTTCATTTAATTTCTGAAAATGTTGTTAAAACATGTTTTTATTTAATCAAATATTTTTATTGATTTTCTGGCGTGAAAGAAGAGATACAGTACATGTTCAATTAAAGACAAAGTTTTACAATACAGGAAACAAACATCAAACTCCCCACAACCAAAAAAAAAAAAACAGAAAAAAGGAAACCCTCCCAAGAAAGACAGAAACAAGGACCGTTGATTTACTGCCTTTAGATCCCCACACGATACAATAAATGAAATAATGAACTGGGTGTTAAAGTTTGCAAAAGAAGTCAGAGGGTTTTTGAGTTGTGGAAGTAGGTCATAAAGGGGCTCCGTATCTTGTCAAATTTCACATCAAAGAAGTGAAGAGAATATCAGATTTTTTCCAGACCTATACAAGACATGAGGTCCTCCAAGCATTGAGCATGAGTGGGTGGGACAGCACCTTTCAGGTTAAAACTGCACATCTAGCCAGCAAAGATGAAGATGATACGACATAGCACTGAGCTGGTGTCAAGTGGACCTCGTCCTCCCCTGCAGCACCAAAGATGGCAGCCAAGGGGTTAGGACGTATGTCAACTTTGAGTACAGAAGATGAAGTTTGAAACCCGTTAAAGCATGTTAAACTAACACATCAACAAAAAGAAACAAACACAAAAACTGATGGAACCGGACACTGAGATATCAGAACCAGACTCTGATTCAAGGACGAAAGGTAAAAACTAAGGATTGTTGATATATCAGTCGAACATACTCAATATTTACCAATATCATTTGATATTAATATCAGTATTGACTGATCAGATGTATTTTGATTGATGACTGTGGCTAATATGCAACTGCTGTATTATATTAAAGTTTTTTTTTTTTTCCATAACTTTGTATGATTTAATTTGTGTTCATTCAAAGGCACTATAATAAAAGACTTTACAACTGTTACCTGGGTTTTACATATGTGAAGAACATTTAAATAGACAGAAAATAAATAAACAGAAACTAACACCAATACCTGTTCTGAATCACATAAAAGAGGTAGATCCCTCACTTATTCCAGAGGAGTCTTATTAATACAAATCTGTGACTAATATCTGTGTTCCTTATTTATTTATTTATTATTATTATTATTATTATTATTATTATTATTATTATTATTATTTATTTTATTTTTTTGTCGATTATCATCTTTTTTATGGTGCAACAAGGTGGGAATGTTCATGGGTTTGGGTATAAAACAAAAAGAAAAAGTAACGACTGTATTATGCTTTTTTGGATGCCTCGATATGTAATAAAAACATTTTGAACAAAAAAATAAATAAATAAATAACACCAATATCAGCTAAATTGTCATTTTTAACATCAGCATTGGTAATGACAAGCTGATGCATCCACAGTACAAAGTGTTACCAATCCATGCTGCAGATTTTTATGCAGATGTTTAAACATAGAGGCTTGATGATGTTGTTTCCACATGTACATATGTACAGTAGCAGCAGAATGAGTGTTATTATATAAGCTTTTAACCACAGAGAGTATTTCTGGATTTCACTGTGTTGTAATGACTCAAATTTGAGTTGCTATGTTTTATGTCTTTAGTTTTTACCCAAAACAACATTACTAATAACACAACATTCAAATCACTGAAACCAGTAAATATGTTGAGTGTTTATATGTTAAATACAGGGGAAGACTCAAGAAAACCAACCACATTATGATCAAATATTTTGAATCTTGCATATCCAGTACATGGTTTCGTTGGCTCAGTGAATTTATTTTGTACATTTATTTAGACATCTTTAATATTTGCAGAAAATACATCATGTATGTACAGTTCCTGGCAATAAATATATTTATTTAATTAAAAAAAAACACAGCCAATCAAACCATTAAACATTAAATTAATTAATTTATAACAATGACCAACACAAAAAATTCACAACAATATCCTAAAACAACATTTACTTCATAAAAATGCAAAAATTACCCTTAACATGCTGAATCCTGTACATCTACAGGCACTGCTGCAAATGCAAAACTGAACACAAATCACTTTAACCATCTCAGCTATTTACTACATTTCTCCCTGTTAGGGTTTATTTTGTCCAAACAGATCTTCTACTATTTAATTATGCATTTAACTGATGTGCAAATTAACCTTGGTATTTTCACAAACACACTTGTGTCTTTGTGATCACACCTCACACCTTTCCCCCTCCTTTTCTTCCAACCAATTTAATTCCAAGCTCCACATTTCATGGTCAATTTTATCTCGCTCAGTCTCAAAGAGTCCATCATCAATTCTTCACAACTTTTCATGTCCCCTTTCTCTGCAGATTCGCTGCGAAATTGCCTATTCAGGTTATTAAATAAGTGTGACTGCTATAAATTCTACGGCAACACCCTGTGCTTTGAATATGCATTCGGATTGCTGACCTCCAGCAGCAATTAGTCTTAGTCTTTGTTTATCCTTTACAGAAATCACACAGTTCTTTTCTTTCTTTATTTCACATTCTTTGTTTTACACGAGTTAAAAGACTGAACAGTGTACATCAGGAAGTCAATCTTCTCTGAACGCCAACTCAGCCTCTTGTTTCATTTCATGTACTGATGGAATATCACACTGAGAAACAAACCAATTTGACACAAATTGGTTTCACTTTATTCATGGATAAGTGGAGAAATTCTAGCACAGAAAGTGGAGAGTTGGAAACTAAAATAAAAGGAGAGCACAAAGATATTGTTTGGGAACAAACCAAATAAAAATACCATTTCATGGCTGCTAAAGAACTAATCAAACCTATCATAGTTAACATTATAAATGCATTTCAGAGCAACATCCTTCACGTAGACCTGAACATGAGGGGCACAAAACAACACCCACAAGGACTTATTTATTTGTTCCTGTAAATATAAAGCCGGCAAATTGCAACAGTAACAGCTGTAAAAAAAAAAAAAAAACTGAATATAAAAAACAAGATGCAATGTGTAGGATTTTTCCATGTGTTTGTGCTTACTTGAAGTTTGTGTTAGAATCAGTGTTGTGCTTGGAATCAGTTGTTTGTCAGTGTTAGCTAAATTATCCAGTTTCATTTCTAAACTAATGGGAGCTGGTGTCGCACACTGTTACTGCTGTAGAGGAGCAGAAGCAAAGCACTCCTGATCAAGCAAGGTGTTGGTGGAAAACGTTAGCCAGTGAACAGGACATATTGTGGATGGAGACTTGAGGAAATCAGGGTTTGTGAGCGTATTAAGGCAGGTAATGATCTGTATGCATGGTACATAAAAAAAAAAAAAAAAAAACAGTTCATACATGACATTTCTTAACATATGTGATTTATTGTAGCTGTCAGCATCCAGGCTTTTGGGCAAATCTGTGATGGACAAAAGCATCCACTGTCCTTGAATCATAAACTGAAATTTTTAAAATGTGTTTTGTGAGCTCATAGGGACCTTATTGATATTGGACCACTAAAACCTGTATGTCCATTCTTGAAATATCAGATTTTAAACACGATGAGAACCAACTGATGATGACTGATAAACACTTTTATAGATGCATGAACACATGTAACAAACTGAGGATGAAAGCCTTCATTTGCATAGTCACTCTGTCAATAGAATAGAATAGATGTAATGGGACTAGTACAAAGGCTGAACCCAAATGCAAGACCAGAACACAGATGACCAATTGAGAGTGTTTATTAAACACAATTACAGTAGTAAAAACACAGCACAAAATAGTTAACACGTCTATGAAGGCGTGTGATACTGGACTCTTCGTCCGGGCTGTGAGCGGGGAATATGGATGGTCAGCACGGCCGAGCCGGAGGATTCCCGTCAACACCCCGACTAGGGCAAAACAGAGGATAGTCAAAAAACAAGCCAGGTCATACACAGGAGGGCAATTCAAGAGACAACGGGACATGAGGGAAAGGCTACTCACGGTCAAGGTCCAGGCGAGGGTCGAAACACAAGGTAACACGTTGGAGGCTGAGGTAGTCAGGGAATAGGCAGAATCAGAAGTCGATGTACGAACCAGGTCAGAACCAGACGAGCAGGCAGACAAGGAACAGGCAGAATCGGTGGTCGGAAGGCAAAACGGGCAGACAGACTGACAGGTATCCAAAAATGCTGGTAAGTGAGCACACAAAGGTAGAACACAAACTGGCAAAGGAACAGGGGAAAACACAGGGTTTAAATACACAAGAGGGAGGGAAGACAATTGGACACAGGTGGAGATAATCAGGGAGGAGTCAGGTAATCAGGAGCAGGTGAAACAATCAAGGAGGGGAAGTAAAAACACCAGACATGACACATGAGGGAAACTTAACAAAATAAAACAGGAAATGACAGACAAAACAGAAAAGACAGACACAGTCTGGGAGCAGACATGACAATAGAATAGAATAGAATAGAATAGAATAGAATAGAATAGAATAGAATAGAATGCTTTTTTCTGTCAATATACACATGTACAATGAAATTAAATGACAACTCTCTTGTGGTGCAAAGTATAAGTATAGAAAAAAAACAGATAAAATAATGTATAAATATATACAGTGAGAAGGACAAGCATGACAACCAACAAACGATAGAGATAAATATATTGCGCAACACTGAAGCTCTATGTTAACTAGAAGCACTCGGAGAGCGCAGACCTCCGCCAAGGCTGATCAGTGGCCCCCCCCGTGGGCCCCCCCACCCCCGATCACCACCAAAATTTAATCATTTCTTCCTTATCCCATTTCCAACAAACCCTGAAAATGTCATCCAAATCTGTCCATAACTTTTTGAGTTATGTTGCACACTAACGGACAGACAAACAAACGAACGAACGAACAAACAAACAAACAAACAAACAAACAAACAAACAGACAAACAAACAAACAAACAAACAAACAAACCCTGGCAAAAAACATGACCTCCTTGGCGGAGGTAAATATATCCTTATTTAAGGTATTGACACTATTATGAGTTCAATGCCCGTATTGCACATGGGTAAAACCTTTATCCTGACTCATTAATACTTTGTCAGTGTATTTTTATTTGTGTTTGAGTTTCATTTTAAGGCTGACGGCTGACAAAGCTGTATTATGCTTACCCACTTTCAAAACTCTCATGAATATTTTGTACTGATGTAAATAGTGATATTTATCTAATGTCTGGTATATTCGATGCTCTCAACACTTCAATTCCACACATGCTATCCTTACAAATAATAAACCAAAGTAATCAAATTGAATGAATTTTATTGTGTACACTGTGTGACATGACTCAGGTTAATGGTTTTTTCTTCATTTACTGGGAGGTCTGGATCAGTGATTCTCAACCAGTCTGAGGACCCACATGTTATCATACCCATTAACATACGTCCCACTTCTTAAATGAAAATGTAAAGTAAATGTATTCTTCAAAATTAAGCGAATGAAAACAATTATTGTCATCATTCTTTTTCTGTTTGTTTTTTGGTTTTGATGTTTTCATACCCTGTGTGGCTCTACATATCACCACTTACTGTTATCAATGTGCATACATCAATAATCAAATTTTATTTGTGCTTTAATTTCATCCACAAGCATCAACATGAACCTGTTACCGTTCAGTCAAATGTTACCAAGGGTAATGCATGTGTTTCCTTCAATCCATGACATATTCAGAACCACCTACCAGTTTAGAAATCTGCTACGTTTTTAGTGCTACTAGCTTTGAGCCATGTTAACTATTTATAGAAGATGTCCTTCAAGGTACTGCAGAAAAAAAAATTTGGAAATGAGAAATGGAGTGTCAATGAATACGCAATAAATATACATTTTGGAGGATGACAATATGATGTACATCTAAGTGCTATATCCATTAGTTTTAATTTCTAGAACATGATGTGTGGTGACAAGACTTATATTGAGACTATAATGACAACAGTGTTTTGAAACTGAATAAAAATACAATTCTGTTTTTGAATCACACATAAATGAATGGAGGGGTGCAGTGCAGGGCTGCCTTGTTGATTATCCCCATGTGTTTTCTTGAATAACTTAGCTTTTAATGTATTTTTCTAACAGTGTTGCTCTCTATTGCCTCTGCTATACTAGTGGAAGAAGTAATAAAGATAAAAGCAATATCTTTATGACATTTAGTCACACAGTCTGAGCCTTGTCCTTTGTCTTTAAAGAGACCATGGGCTATAATTGGCGACCAGTGCACATCATCTCTCGGCTGAGAGGGTAAATGAGGGATCCCTAGACTCCAGGATTACCCTATTATTGAGAAGATGTTCCACTAAGCCTCCACCACTGACACATATTCCTGTTCTATGGCCTATTCACTTTGAAATATGTCTTGTCAGGGAGGCTTACAGAAATCTACATAATCCTTTTTCATCACAATTAAAGATACCACTGAACAATAAAATTGCTTGCTCCCTGGTTTGTTTCATGTTGCTTTGAGAAAAAAAAAGTGGCAGGGGAAATGCAGCTGAGTGTCGCTGAAGGTTGCAAAAGGCTACAATGAATTTGGATTGTGTATGAGGAGGAAAGATGACCTTTAACCCTTTAACCTTTATGGGTGCACAGGGGTCTGCTGAACCGAGAGCAAAATGTGTTAGAACATTTGTTTTTCCTCCAGAAAATGATGAACTCTTACACTTTGATCCAGTATTTCCAGTATACCGTCACCATCTGATCGTGTCCCCTAAATATAAGTGCTATTGTTTAATAAGGTCTGACGAACATGTTAACACGACAAATTAATGATCTCTAGTCTTTGGCTGTGACAGATTATTCATATTTTGGGTCTGAGTTACTTCTGTATTAAATCTGACATAATGATACACAACATCCTGCTCAGTCTATTTGTTACAAATTACAGTAATTAACCTAATGTGTGAAAATACAGCTTATTCATCAAGCTATGTCAAGGACTAAATCCACTTGTTCATGTACATTTACAAAACAGCACAAGCTACTTTTTAATACTCTTTTAAAACTATAAGTATGTTTTTAGACTGGAAATAAATTAAAATTTCTGTTAAATCCTAAATAACTAAAGATGGGATTGTTTTGTGGTTCACTATTTGTAAAGGAGCAGACCAAGACCAGCTCTGATTTATTCCTAATTTGATAATAAGGAGTGGGTAAAGTTTATTTCAATTATGACTAAAGTTGCCGATATATGTTGTGCTGCTCACATGGTTGAGTCCTTGTAAACCAAAGTATGAAATAACAAGTGGTGCCAGGCGCAACAAACCCCGCCCCTCACACAAATTGTATTTTATTTTGGCATCAATCCAGCTGATGTCATCACGTCTATGCATGTGCTGATGTCAGCATATCAGTTCCCTTTATATATGTGCCAAGTTTGAAGTAAATTGAAGCAAAATTGATGTTTTCATAGACATGTGAAATTTTGCCCATTGTAAGAAAATGGGAGAAGAAAAAGATTTTAAAAATTCAAAAAAAATTTTGAAATTTGACATATTTTTCCCAAAATGTAACCACATCTATTTTGGGTCACTGACGATCTATAAACCCAATTTGGTATGAATTCAACCAATAGTTTTGCTGCTACAGACATGTGAAATTTTGCCTATTATAAGTAAATGGGGAAAAAAATTATTTTGGCATCGATCCAGCTGATGTCATAATGTCTGTGTGTGGTGATGTCAGCAAGGACATAGACAGCATTGACAAATTTCGTTCATTGTAAGTAAATGGAAAAAAAAAAAGATTTTAAAAATTAATTAAAAAATCTGAGCTTTGACCTACTTTTCCCAAAATGTAATCAGATCTATTCTGGGTCACTGGCAATCTATAAACCCAATCTGGTATGAATTCAACCAATAGTTTTGCTGCTAGACAAACAAACAAACTAACTAAACCAAAAACACTACCCCTTGTAAAAATGCGCACACATCTTATGTAGATTTAAAAAGATACTCTTCCATATGTTTTTCCCTATTTTTTATATTATTGTTGTTGTTTCAAATTCTCATGTATAATCAGATTCTGAGAACATGCAGAAACAATCTTGGGATCCTCTGTCAACATGGCTACAAATTCCTCTGCACCAGTTACAACTTCCCTACAGTCACTTCATCAACTATACATGTTATTTTTTGATACTTTTATGTGCTTTTGATACACTTCATAGAAGTTCATAGTCCTCCTACACCTCTTTTAACCTCCTGAGACCCAGGACAGTACAAGTTTCTGCTTCTTTGCATGAAAATATGGTCTTGAGTGAAAACACCCCGATACAACATATTTTCAGACATAATTAAAAAAAATGTTTTACTGAATGTCCTTTGTGGTGGACAGTTTTTTTTTTGTTTTTGCTTTTTTGTATAAAGCTATGAAACTCTTATCTACAAACGTGAGCAGAAAACCCATAGTTGGGATGGGATAGCACTGTCGCCTCACAACAAGAAGGTCCTGGGTTCAATTCCAACACCATTCGATGTGTGAAGTTTGCATGTTCTGCCCATGTCTGTGTGGGTTTTCTCCAGGTACTTCGGCTTCCTCCCACCATCCAAAGACATGCACTAATAGATTAATAGGTCAACCTAAGGATGGCCCATACATATGAATGTGAGGGTGACTGGTTGTTTGTCTCCGTATGTCAGCCCTGTGATGGTGACTTGTCCAGGGTGTACCCCACTTTCACCCATAGGTAGCTGGGATAGCGCCCCCCCCCCCCCGGATCCTAGTGAGGATAAAGCAGGTTCAGAAGATCAATGAATGAATGCTTGGAGGTGTAATCTGTGGAGGAAGAGGCACTGACATTTTTCTTTTCCGAAGTTGGATCAAAACACAGTAATGTCCCGTCAGAGAACGAACTTTAATTGATTGCCATGCCAACATTTATCTCAAAATAAAGTAGCTCCTTGTTTTGGATAATCCCTTATGGTCAAAGTAAAGGAAAAATGAATTTAAAAGTAAAAATGTGTGTCATTCAGAAACACTAATCTGTCAAATTGTCTCTAAAATGTCCCATTAGAGAGATTTCGAATACCATGTTTTGACTCAGTTATAACTTAAACAACTGAGTAAAAACAACATTCGAAAAGACAAGAAAACATATTGTATTTGTATGTAATGCACTGTATTCCCAAATAAATCAGTACTTGAACAATCTGATTATATTACTGTTGATAGATTTACATGTAAGCAGCCTACTAATGTGTAAACCCACATTAAAAACAATGCAACAGAGCATTATTTAACGTTTAAGTTCATGACATGTATGTCAGACGGTAATGCATTTACTGCTTTATAATGTTACCATCGCTCTCCACAGCATTTACTATATATCTGGAGAACGAACTTATCAACTGATTCAGTATATCAGGTGAAAGTTTATCCCATTCTTCATGCAAACAAGTCCAAATACGTGCCTCACATAACTGGGGCCTGCAGGCAGATCAGTTCAACACCAAACCCTCTTCTCCCTGAGTCAGGCCTTTGTAATATGTGCAGAGTGTGGTTTTGCTTTGTCTAGTTGAAATATGACTATGCCTGAAAAAGTTGTCATCCTGAAGGCACCATGTGTTTATCTAAAATCTCAATGCACTTTTCAGTCTTAGTAGTGCATCACAAAAGTGTAAAAGACCTTTGCCAAAGATGCTCACACAGCCCCAGACTGCAGTTGGATGATCCTTTTCACCTTTGATCCAGAGTAAACTACCATACTTTCCAGACTATAAGCCGCTACTTTTTTCTCACGCTGTGGCTTATACAACGATGTAGCTCATGTACAGATTTTTATGGGCTAACGGCCTCCAGGGGGCACTCTAGCAGGAAGCGCAAAAGCGAGACAGACAGGTGGAAGAGGTGATGCGAAGAGGAGAAGTTTTATGCTTAACAATCATTTTGTGTGTCATGCACAAACCCTCATTATGGAAAACACAGGAAGAAATGCATATGTTGCAGCTTTTAAGTTAAAACCAATCGATCTGGCTGTCCAAGAAGGAAATAGAGCTGCTACATGTAAGAGCCATTGAGAGACAACCGAAGAGAGACGTAGAAGGTGTGTGACGGAGCCTTTCTGAGGCTGTTCAACTCCGACACTGAAGAAGACGACTTTAGTGGTTTCAATGTGCAAAAGGAAGATGAAGATAGTGATCAGTGACTTTTCTGGGGTTTTTTAACCAACTGTGTTACTGCCATTTTACTGCCAAGTTACAGGCACTGTTTGGAAAAAAGCAGTTAATGTAAGAAAATAAATATTTAAATAATCTGTCTGTTTACCATTTTTTCTGTGTAAATATCTCATGTTACAACGTGGACACCTGTGGCTTATAGTCAGGTGTGGTCTATATATGTACAAATATTTTTTTCTTTCAAAATTTGGTGGGTGTGGCTTATAGTCAGGTGTGGTTTATAGTCAGGTGCGGCTTATAGCCCGGAAAGTACGGTACATCCATTTCTAGCAATGCTTGGAATACTGGTTATTCTGACCACAATCCATGTTCCCATTTAGTGGAAATTCTACTGGAAACAATGGGACTCTATCTGGTTAAATAAAGGTTTAATAAAAACAAAATTTAAAAAAAAAAAAGGTGATGGTCCATCCCAGATGCTCTCAGATTCGAGACCATATTCTGCTTGACCTTACTTGACCCTTCAAGGACTCAGTCTTGACTCGGTCTCGACCACAGTGGGAGGAGAAGGACTTGTAATTTCAGAGCGAGTCCTTGAGACCAACAGATTTTTTTAATGTTCACATTACCAAAAAAAACCCAATTATCCATCATTACAACTAAATTTAAATAATAAAAAAACATATGGAATGTTGATGGGCATTATTTGAAAAGTATATCCCATGGTGCCAAGCAAAGCTTCTGCATCCAATGAGCTTCACTTCAGTTGCTGGTGCGATCAAATGAGCAACCAATCTGCAGTCATAAAATGTGCCTTTCTTAATCACAAAACAGTCACTACAAAAGCCCGTAAGAAAAAACACACTGCCGAATGCAAGTTCTGCCACACCTCCATAACCAAACTTATGAAAACAGATTTGTTTTTATGGTCTCAGTCTCGACTCCTGAAAGACTCGGTCTTGACTTGGTCTTGACAGGTGGTTTTGTCCCCATTACTACTAGATGCCTCCAGGTCTGGAGACATCAACAATACTTCTGAGCATGCTCCTGTTGGCTCAGTAGAGTTTGAACATCTGCATTTGTAGATTTAGTTCCATATTATAGTTACTCAGTGTTTACCACTGATGCTGTACTCCTGTGGTTCTATCAGCTGTAGATAAATGTCAGCTCTTGATGCAGTGTTGTCTGAGGTGTTAGACCTGAAGTTAGACCTGAACCATTAATCCTCACGCAATGAAATACCTTCAGATTTTTGTGGAATGTTCTTTTCAAACATTTCTTTTTCCACACTGTTGTTGGCAAACTGGCACTTTCATTTGTGTGACCAATTAGCAGAATTAATGTCTAATCATTATCTGTTTTAAGTACAGGGGGTTAGATCCCCAATGCAACATCTGAAAACACATGGACAGTTTCTGGAGCAATTTACAAATCTGAGGTAGAACAACTTGTCCTTCTGTCCCTTTGTCTTTGTGGTTCTTGGTCTAAACAGAGTAGATAACAGACCTCTATGATACTGAATATTTATCAAACATTTGTTCAAACACTGAGGAAAATTATACTGCTGTGATTACAGTTTCATTGGCCAGCCCCATAATCTGAATAAACAGGACATGCTTCACTTGACAGGCAGCAAGAAAAACACAGGACCATAATAAAAGCATACACAATATACAAGTTAAGACTAAGACATTTTCAGGCTAAAAATAGCTACAGACAATTGCCAAACCACTTCTTCCCTTTCCTCCTGTTCCAACTAGTCTCCTCATCAAGTCCATGCAAAGGAAAAAAATGCAACAACAAACAGGCCCGCGGTGAGGCCCGCAATTATACCTATGTATGAAAATGTGTGATAGGTAAGAAGTAGTGGTGGGATGGTGTCTAGAACTAGTACCATCAGCAGCTCACAGGTTTATGGTTTAAAAGACAATATTCAACAGGATTCAAACATACAGCTCTGGAAAAAAATAAGAGACCACTGCAAAATGATCACTTTCTCTGATTTTACCATTTATAGGTATATGTTTGAGTAAAATGAACTCTTTTGTTTTGTTCTCTAAACTATCGACAACATTTCTCCCAAATTCCAAATAAAAATATTATTATTTAGAGCATGTATTTGCAGAACACAACACAGTTAAAATTAACAAGAAGATGCAGTGTTTTCAGACCTCAAATAATGCAAAGAAAACAAGTTCATATCTATTTCTAAACAACACAATACTAATGTTGTAACTTAGGAAAAGTTCAGACATCAATATTTGGTGGAATGAACCTGATTTTCAGTGACAGCTTTCACGTGTCTTGGCTCTGCACCAATGCTGTTGGATGACCGTGTGCAGCTCCTGGCACAGAAATTCAAGAAGCTCAGCAATGTTCCATGGCTTGTGACCATCCATCTTCCTCTTGATTATATTCCAGAAGTTTTCAAACAGAGGCGATTTCTCATAGACTGCAAGGGAAGCCCGGCTTCCCCTAAAATTACGAAAATTAAATGGTCAAATATGTACGGTTGTGTTGACATTTCATTAACTACAAATGTGTTAGAACACGTTCATCTCACAGACGAGTTCGTTCAGAATCAGCTTTATCACAAATCAACAGACTCGATGTTGTTCACTTCTCCTCCATTCCCGTTGCGCTGTTTTCTCATATATCTCTGCTCAGTGCATTTGCCTGTAGATGCCGGGCGTCTCTGGGCTTCAATGGGACTGAGTGGAACAGTTTTTTTCATTGCCTCAAAACTGGACGGTAATTGGATAAATGCCACGATGTTGTCCCGCCCCCGGACGCCGGGCATCTCGGGGGGTGAATGGAGCTGTGGGCGGAGCTCGGCTGTGCTGGACACTGGGCTTCCATATGCTGATTGGAGGATCAGTCGAAAGGCTGAATCCCGTTTGATTGACAGCTAGTTTGAGATCTCCTCCTTCACTGACACAGTTCAGTTTAATACCGTTGCGCATTCTGCTGTGAAATCACGAGAGAAACTACTACGAAATTACTTGTTCATTTCTTGCACTGTAAATAAAACACACTCATTGGACTTCCTTGTTTCAATTTAACATAATTTCAGCGTTTTCTTGTATCAGTTTCATAATTTAATCATTTCTTGTTCGAGTTTAAAATCGTTTTGTAGATAGTTAAATCAGTCATACTGTCAGCTAGGTCGCAGTGAAAGGAGCATCTCATATTTAAAAAGGCTGAAGTCTTACACCCACAACACAATGGGCCAAGGCCATCTAAGCAGCCCAGCTCTGCTGGACACTGAGAGGACACTGGTCCAGTCCCTGGAAAAGATGCCTACTTGGTACGATAAGGTTACTGAGCATTTTCTTTAAAAGGAACGGAGGGCCAAATGTATGTTTAAATAACTTGACAATTTTTTTTGATGTAAGCCGACAATGAGCTTCCTCTGTCTGAAAGACGAGCAGCCGCCACTGTTTTCAAAGTGGGTTCAGGTCTGGAGATTGGGCTGGCCATGACAGGGTCTTCATCTGGTGGTCTGTCATCCACACCTTTATTGGCCTAGCTGAGGCCAGGAGCATTGTCCTGATAGAAAAACCAGTCCTCAGAGTTTGGGAACATTGTCAGAGCAGAAGTCCAGGAGTTTTCAGTAGTTATTTTTGGATTCTAGTTACTTTTGCAGTACTAATATAGCACTGTTTTTGTCTATTGTAAGAAGATAGTGATGGCCACAGTTGTGATGTTTATACTTCTCCTTCTTAAGTAAGTCATGGATCAGGTGTTTATTCAGTAGAATAAGGTATGCTTGTGTTGGAATTAAACAGACACAGGAATGGAATGTCTGTCGTACATGCACACATGTTGATTGCAGAGGAAATTGCTGTGGTCTCTTAGTTTTTTCCAGAGCTGTATATACCTGGGCAGTAATCTATGGTGTATTTACAGTTGATTTTATATGGATCTGCTTGTGCTGCTATTGCCAACGTATCATGGAAACATCAAAGGTTCAGGCCACAGATAAAAGTGTAAAGTGTTTACTGACATGTCCTGGCTGTAAACAGGTTAACCCTCAAAGGCAGGGGTCTTAAACTCATTTTCTTTCAAGGACCACATTCAGTCTGATTTGATCTCCAGTGGGCTGGACCAGTAAAATAGTAACATTATAACCTATAAATAATGACAACTCCAAATTTTTGTCTTTGTTTTAGTGCAAAAAAACCCCATTAAATTATGAAAATATTTACTTTTATAAACTATCCAGACAAAAAAGATGTGAATAACCTGAAAAAACCCTGAAATTTCTAAAGAAAAATAAGTGCATTTTTAAAATAATATGCCTCAACTTATCATTTCTCCATGTGCATTATAGATCAGATCTACAAAGACACTAAACACTGAGTAACAGGCAGAAAATAGTTCAAATTGGGCTTAATTTTCTTTAGACATTTCAGGTTGTTCATATTTGTTCAGGTTATTCACATTTTATTGTTACAGGATAGTTTGTAAATGTAAATATTTTGATAATTTAATGTTATTTTTTTGCACTAAAACAAAGACAAAAATTTGAAGTTGTCATTATTTCTAGGCATAGTGTAATATTATATTTCTCACATAATATGGAGTCATTATTTCTTGTCAGTTATTCTGCTGTTATTATTTGACTGTAGATCATATTGGTCTGTATGTGGAACCTGAACTAAAATGAGTTCCACAGCCTTGACTGTGGAATTTTTGCACTTTGCAAATTCATCCCAGGGGGCGGATTGGAACCTTTGGCGGGCCGCATTTGGCCCCCAGGCCGCATGTTTGAGACCCCTGCTCAAAGGCCTAAACAGCCAACAGTATCTACTGATCTGTTTAATAACTTTTCATCCACTAATCCTATCAATACATTGAGATAATTCAGTTAAAGTTCAGTTTTTCAGCTTTTCAGAAGAACCAGATATGACCCATTTAGATGCTCAGAGGTTCTGTAATGAACATAGAATCACTGTCATCTTTGTCAATATCGAGTCACTAATGCAGTTGACAAATAGCAGTGGTAGTTTTTATGTTCAGTAAATGATATATGTTGTTGAAATACTCAGTTTTTCTTCCATTTTCTCTGTTTTGATATAATAACTTTTGAATTTACTCTGGACTGTTATGAACATTTACATGATCAGTAAATTAAAACAGGAGAATACCTGCTTTTCACTGCAAAATGCAGACAATAATAACATAATAACTGGCAATAAATCACTTAAGAAAGAATAAATATTGAGAAAAATTAATTTGAAAGTCACTACAAAAATAGTTCTCAATCTTCAAGGGTTAATACCAGTAGCAGCAGCAGCAGTAGAAAAAAAGTGAAATTTGTGACCCTCAGATGAGGTAGATGACTAATGTTTGATGTTTTGTAACTTCTGACCACCAGTGTTATATGCTGGCTGTTGATTTCATCAGTTTTTCAGTGTGACAAGTGGGTCATAACTATAAAACCAGTATGTTTTGTACAGTAATTGCAACAACAGTGTGTAAAAACTGAACAGAATCAAGAGTAGTGAAAGGTAATGCCCGTATATAAAAAAAAATAAACAAACGCATGCTGCTATATGGCAGGTACAATGTTCAGCTGACGTTTCACCACCCTGCAGGTGGCATTACAAGAGCCATCCTCTGATGATCTACATCAAATTACCTGGAAATAGAATAAATGACTTTGAAGAATTTTTCATTTTTGATGGTTCAAGATAGAAGGTCCCAGGATCATCAAAATTAGACCTCTGGGGGGGGGGGTACTATTTGCTTGTATCCTTTTTTTTTTAGGAGCGTTCCTGAGTGAAATGACCAAGAAGTATCTCACTGGCAGACATTATAAGAGCTAAATCAAGTCTAAATGCAATGGAAAGGAGCATCAGTGCTTTATTTATTATGTCTTCAGCCTATGACAAACTGGACCATCCTCACAGCAGCAACATCAAAAAAATGACAGATTCAAGATTCAATAATTTTTATTGTCAATTCACTAAATGCACAGGACATTCAGAGAACTGAAATGCTGCTTCTCTCTTACTTTGGTATTAAATGCCATGCAGTTAAAAATTACATCAAAATTGAATAAGAATGAATAAAACAGTATAAAAGGTAAAATAGACACTCTGTGGAGATGTAAATCAAACCTATTTACAATAGTACTACAGTAACAGTAACAGAAGGTGAGGAGGTGCATAATGGAACAGTTTATGAGGTGGATGGACAGTTGTGCAAATGACCAACAGCCGTGACAACAGGAACACATGTAAACAAATAGAGAGAGAAGGGCTAGTAAATACATTTGTATCATCATCTGGAAAAGACAAGGAACACACATTCCTATTTAATGATTTAAATGTATTTGACTGCATTATATCCACTACACGACACGACACGACACGACACGACACGACACTACAGTGTTTTTCAACCTGGGGGTCGGGACCCCAATTGGGGTCGTCTGGAATTTCTAGTAACTGATTAAAACAAACAAACAAACAAACAAATAAATAAATAGAAATAATAATAATAATAATAATAATAATAATAATAATAATAATAATAAATATACGGTGAGTTGACGGAGACGATCACAATACATAAAAGACATGACAAACTGTGAAGCTGAAACTGAAGCACTGTGGTACTGTTTATCTTTCAAATGTTCATTGTGGTCAGTTTCAGATGCTGCAGCTCTTTCATAATTTATTCTTTGCGTTACTGTTTTTTTCAGTATTAATTGTCAGCCTTGTAAATCCAAGCTGGACTGACTGTACATATCCTGACCAAGGAAAATAAAATTCTTATTTTGTGCAGTAATCTACACCTGGCTTTACTGCCTCCGTCCATAATAATACACATTATATAGACTAAATGTCGTCTAAAATTAATGTTTATTTGCAACTTAGTATAGCAAATTATTACATGATCAAAAACAAATTAATTTTAGCAACAAAAAAAAATGTCTCTGGTTTGAATGTCTGGGGTCGCCAGAAATTTGTGATGTTAAAATGAGGTCACGAGTCAAAAAAAGTTGGAAACCACTGCTATACACATTATATTATACTACACTGTACACACTATACTACACTATATACATTATACTATACGCACTATATATATTACACTATACTGCACTATGTCCATTATACTATACTGCACTATATCCATTATACTATACTATACAATACTATAATATACTATACACATTATACTATACTATACTATACTATACTATACTATACATATTATACTACACTACACTACACTATACTATACTATACAATACTATATATATTATACTACTCTATACTATATGCACTGCATTATATATTTTCATTCAATCACATTAATTGCAATCAAGTCATGTCAAATAATACGGTATCTAAGCTGCACCATTAATATTCAGTCCCTAACACACTGCAGATATGTCAATAACATCCAGAGTGGCATTAACACAGTCTGATTCTCTTAACAATGCGGTCTTTTCTTAAGTCTCATAAAGTCACACTTTTGTAAATTCTAATAAATTCTCTTTCACGTACATTCTTGTCTTAATGGCATCATCCATTGAGGTCAAGGAAAAGTAGGCAAGAAAAGACAAAGGATATCCTTTTTTTCTGTGACTATTCAACTGAAAGCCATTAATAATGAATGCCTTATGAAAAATCTGCCAATTGTATAATTGAATAATAATTTTTAGTAAGCATGTTTAAAAAAAAAAAATCAGTAAATCAAAATCTTTCATTTGGTAGGACAAATATAACTGGAACCTGTGTTGCTGCGTTTTGCCTTGTGGTCTGTTGAAGGCCATGTTGGTGCAGGATTTGTTAAGTCTCCTCCTTGTGATGGCTGTGAGTGTATGAAGAAGTCCTTGCTCTTCGACTGCGAAGGTCTGACTCCAAAACATGACATTAAACACCAATGTACTCCTGCTTTCCTATGACCTGTGATGAAAATTTCACAATGTTACAGTGTCAGTCAAGTTATTAAGAACGGGGTCGCCACATCGCCTCACCCTCAGAGAGTTTGTGACCTTTTTCGTAGGAGCAGTACAGGTAAAGTTAACAAGTAACATACAATCTACAGTGTGCTGCAGGATTATTTGAAGTACAACATAGTCAGGAGGGCACAAGGAGAAGGGCAAATGTAATCTTGCTCAGAATGCCCAAAAGCCTGGGTTTTACATCTGCTGCTTCTTTCATCTCTTGTATTCGCATTCTCCAAGTTCTTGCTTACGGTATTAGGTCAGCTGGTGTCATGACGAAAGCCCAGTGCTGAAGCAGCAACACAGGATACACATGGTCATCTCTGTTACCGCTTCATCCCTCAAATGCAACTCTGGATCAAAAGATATCTCAAACTCTGCCTCTGTGGCGCAAAATCTATTCAGCATAAGTTATTGTTTCTGAAACTTCCTTGTTACTCATAAAAAGAAAATCTCCTTCTTAGGCTGATACATAAATCTAGAGAGACTGTCTACATGAAGTCTTTTGTCAGGTCACGGTGATATTCAACCTTTTATCCCCCAAATCTAGTCAGTGTTTGTCTATGAGAACATTCTGGCAAAATTCCCACAAGGTGTTTTTGAGATATATTCATGATTCATGGATGTACATACAGGCAGATAGATCGATGTACAACGTGAAAACATCACAGCCTCAGGTACAGCTGTCGACATTGTAGAGGCAAAACCTTTCACATTTATTTCTTTGAAGAAAAAAAAGTATAATTTCTTCCTCTAACTCTTTTAGATGTGAATTAGGAAAGACCTCCTCCAAGTCGACTATTACCTTTACCGTAAATACTAGCAGTAGTAACAGATTAGATCCTTAAAAGACCTATGGCCATATTCTTTGTGAGCTCATTAACAATGGTGACGGTTGTGAAATAGTTTGGAAATACATATGTAGTAATGTAGTGCAAATGTAAGTGTTTGGTTTAGTCCAACATTAGCATGAAATTAAACAGAAACAGGTAGTTTTGCATTTTGCATTCATGATGTTATCTAGCTAACATTACCAGCTTTCTGGCATATAATAGTAATAATAATAATAACAACAACAACAACAACAACAACAACAATAATAATAATAATAATAATAATAATAATAATAATAATAATAATAATAATAATACAGTTTTACATTCAAACAAATGTTAACACTTCAAGAATTTTGTGTTATTAAAGAGGTTATTACTTTGGTAATTCCACAATATTACAGCATTATTACATATGTACCTATTCTCAAACAGTTACTGCTCTATTACCACATTATTATTAAGGTGTAATGTAAAATTATATACACATTTTTAACAGGAGGCCGTTTTAGATGTAGTTTCTGTAGGTTTTGTCCATTGTTATTTCATTAAAAATGTAATATCTGAGAAACTACTTGAGACAGTTTCATCAAATTGGACATAGTGATCGCTTGGACTCAAGTATAAACTGATACTGACCAAAGGGTAAAGGTCAAGGTCACTGGCGCCTCAGAAATACATTTTTATCCACTGCTAACTGCTAATAACTGAGAGTTTCAACAGATTATGCAAGGAGAGTCAATGCTTCTAGTTAAAGATAGTCTAGTAATTTAAGACAAGTTACTGATGTAGTTTTATATGGTGGACAGTGTTACCTTTTTTTTTTTTTTATTTAACCTTTATTTTACCAGGTTGGTCCCATTGAGATGGGGGATCTCTTTTTCAAGAGAGGCCTAGGTAAGACGGCAGCGATACAGTCGCATCATTACAGTTTACAACAATAAAAGCATTTGCAAACATAGAAAATAGAAACTGGTCAAATTATTGAAAACATTAATATTAATATCATTATTAAAGACAGAGAAAAAGGAAAGATTGAAGACGAAGGCTTTTTGTTTTGTTTTTTTCATAATTATCATAAAGTTAACAATGGATAAGCATGTATTGCAGGATGACTTGCATTATTATTAAATGTTGTAATAACTGCAATAATTATATAATATAAGTGTTGTAGTAATTGTAATAATTACATAATAAGTGTTGTGATAGTTACTGGACAAGTAGAATTTTACAGTAAAATTAAAATACATGTTTATGCAGAGCTGCCACATGATATATCAGTTGATGAATACTGTCATTGTGAATAAGTTAGCATGCTGATGTCTAAATATAAACTTAAAGAGATGCTGCTGTGGATGTGGATTCATTGCATTATATTATTTAAAAATTCACTATTTATTCTCATTCATTCTTATTATTTAATGTCATCAGACTCATGCTAGTACAAAACAAAGCCTTCCTCACTTACCCCTCAGTTTAACCTTTCATCATGCAATCTCAAATTGTACAAAGTTTTAAGTTGTAGCTTTTCTGCCTGCAATCTACAACCCTCAGGTCTTACAAATTGCAGTTCTTGTTTTGTTGTTGGGAGTGTAATCCTTGAAAGTAAAGCTAATTATCTTCAGAAGCATGTCTTCCAAATACCAATTTGTGACTGTCTGTGCAGCTGGGTGGTGTCTAGAAGGGATACAGGAGATTTTAGGAGGTAATCTCCATTCACACTGGTTTGTGAATGGCTGCTGGTGGCTTTAGTTCAGTGTGGATGTGAAACAGGAAAAATACCCAGTATTTTATTTATCTGCCAGGCAAAGGCAGATTGTCAGAACAGGTGTCAAGGTGTCAGAGCTGCTGTCAGGCCCAAAGTGAGCCATGAGTCATGGGCATTCAAATTAAAGTTGAGGAGCAAATCTAAATACATTTGACAAGCTGAGTCTGAAGTCCTCTAATTTATAAGTTTCAGTTCTATATGGAGCGTTTTAACACAAGTCAATCATTATCACATTGAAGCTGCCATGAGGCATAATAACGTCACGCCACAGACTATCACAGAGAACATACGAGGCTCAATGATGGGGAAAAGGTGCATTATGAAAACACAACAGATGTCTGTTAGTATGGTGAGTAGTCTTAAACTGGGCCAGTTTATATGACCATAAAAATCTGATAACTGGGGGGAAATAGATGATTGTAATAATCAGATCTGAGGTGTTTACATGCGCTTTAGAAATGTGATAATCAATAAACCCAGACGCCTCAGTCCATTATTGGATTTCTTTCAGAGTATGTATGTACATATCGATGGAGTATAGGATATAGGAGTATTTTATCAGTGGATTTCCAAAAAACACCATGTGTAAAATTATTCATACCCTAGGTTTACTAAGTCCAATGTCCAATGTCCTGTTAGTGTCCACACGCTCTCTTCTGTCTCCTGTGGGATTTTGGTCCACTTTAGCTGAGGAAGAGACATAAGAGAGCCTGTGGACACTAACAGGAACCATCATCAAGAACAAAGGTTACTCTATTGACTATTAATAAAAGACATTGGACTTAGTAAACCAAAGGTACGGAAATCCACTCATAAAATACTCCTGAAATAAAGTATTTCTTCAAGTATCATTTGTTGTTATTCCCTCACTTGTGTATCACATATAAGTCACAAACAAACTTGATGAAACTCACTCATTTCATCACAAAAACAAAAATCACAACCGTATGTTAATCTGATTTCTCATAATCGGATTACTGCTGTTATCTGATAAAGCATACCAGACTATACTGTTTACATGATCACTTGAATAATCTGATAACTTCAGAAATCCGATACTGATCAGAGTATTGGTGTGCATGTAAACAGACTCACTGTTTCTACTGACTGATGCAGATTCTAGACAGACAGGAAACTGAATGACCCAACAAACTTGATCTGTTCTTGTACTAAAACAAATACATGCATGAGCATGCTGTCTTTATCTGCAGGACATATTGATGAAAACCCTGATGAAGAGGTGAGAGAAATTCAGGAAGCCAAACTTTATAGTGAAACCTAATGGGTCCCCAAAGGACCTAAGCTTATAAAAATATGTTAGTTTGTGTATTTTTAAGCTTTCATTACCACAGACCTCCTCACATAAATCACTGAATTCTGCATGTCAAAGGGCTGTGGTTTATAACCCTTCCTTTCTTTTTTTTGGGGGGGGGCTTATTTCAGGACAATTTTCAGATTCAACTATAGCCCAGGTTTTCTAATGCTCCCATGTCTTGGGAACCCAAAAATGTGAAAAAATTTCATATCAAGCCCAAAACACCCCCCCCCACCACCACCACCCTGAAAATTATTTTTTCAACCCTGAAAACGAGGGGGTTTTGGCAACTATCAAACCTTCTTCACTTTTGATAAAGTACAATGTAGCAATATGCTCATGCTGGGCCCTTAAATGTTTTTTTGTGAGACATGTCATGTCTAAGAGTGCTTTGCACTACAAAAGGTGTAGTGTCAAGGTCAAATTATAGGTCAAAGGTCACCCAAATGGACAAAAATGCATATTTATGGAATTAAGCTGTTAATGTGGGTTCTTCAAAATGTTGGGCTCAGGTTCTCTCCTCAGAACACATCTATTGACCACAAACAACTTCCATTCAATAAGACATTAAACAGAACTATTTACACAATGTATTATCCATAGAGACATGTCAAAAATAACAAACAGTAGTTTCACATGACATTGCAATTTACATGAATATGTCCCAGGGCAACACGGTGGTGCAGTGGTTAGCACTGGTGCCTCACAGCAAGAGGGTCCTGGGTTCAATTCCAGCACCAGTCGACGGAGGTGGGACCTTTCTGTGTGGAATTTGCATGTTCTCCCCTTGTCTGCGTGGGTTCTCTCTGGGACTCTGGCTCCTCCCACCACCCAAAGACATGCACTGATAGGTTAATTGGTTAATCTAAATTGCCCATAGTTGTGAATGTGAGAGTGATTATTTGTCTCTATATCTCAGCCCTGAGATGAACTGGAGACATGTCCAGGGTGTACCCCGCCTTCACCCATAAGTAGCTGGAATAGGCTCCAAGCGACCCCCATGACCCTAGTGAGGATAAAGTGGGTTCAGAAAAGGAATGAATGAATGAAGTGTTAGTGATTCCTGCCAAAATGTGTGCTAGTGTTTCCCACCACACTAACGGCGGCAAATTCAAATAGAATGTACATGTTGTAATATTTTGTCTCTTATGCGGCTTTGAAAGGGCCAAAGGCCTTGGGGGATCCCACCAGGAGACCAGAGGGAAGAGAACTTAGGACATATTTGATAACATGTTGGAATGGTATGAACTTTTGAAAAAAACTGGTCATTTTGGTGACTTTTAACCTACAACATGACCTTGACATTAGACTTTTCATAGTACAAAGTACTCTTACGATACAATATAGCACTTACAAGATCATTAAATGGCCCATCATGACCATATTTATATATTGCACTGGACAAAAGAGTGGAGAAGCTGTGAAAGTTGCGATTTTTAGAGTTAAAAAAGTAATTTTCGGGGTGGGGTGGGGGTTTTGGATGAAAATTTAAAAAAAAAAAATTACACAGGAGTGCTTAGAACATCTTGTTGTATCAGAAAATCAGGGCTAATGTGGTATTTGATATTAAGCCCCCCCGCCCCGCACTTTCATGTTTTTATTTTAATTTTGGCATCATGCACATCATCAATAGAGAGGGATTCACAGAAGTGACATTTAGCATCACCTCAGACAGGGTTGGGTTTTCAGGTCTAGTTGGTGAGAGGAGAGAGAAGCCCTAACCATAACCCTAACTCTAACCCTAAAACAATTTTTAATTTTGACAGCAACTGGATCTTAAGATTTAGGATTACATTGTTATACATTACATACTGCATGATTTTGTCTGTCAGTTGTAACAGAACCAGTCCAAAAGCGTCTGATTAATCATCATATCCAAATCATGTCCATAAACAAGTTTAACATTCATTAGGTATGGGTCAACCTTTAAAGGGGTCATATTTTGCTAAACCCACTTTTATTAGTCTTAGGTACATTTATTTGTGTATTTGGACCCTAATAGTTCAAAACGTTTGAATTTGAACCCTCCAGGTGCTGCAAAGCTATCTTTATATTCATTTTGGCAAAAATCAAGTACATTTCTACAACCCGTTTTAATTCCTTCGTAATTTGTTGCATTTATAACTAGATCCTTCATGACATTTGCACATATAAGGTCAAGGCTTCTGACGAACATTTCTCAGGCATGACATAACTGTCAGCAGCAGCGGTTGTAGTCCATACTGAAAATATGTTCAAATTTGAGCCGATTACCTAAAATGTTCAGTTGTTGGTTGTATTAACAAACTCAATTGGCTGAACGGGACAGAGCTGCACAGTCAATAACCTGGAGGGGGTGGGGTCATGTGCATTTAAAGGGCCAGCGCTCAAAATGACTTTTCTCCTGTCATTATTCAGAAATAGGGTTGAAGATGGACCTGTGGAGTTGAATTAATGAAGAATTCAGACCCAAGTATAGCATTTACAGTGTATGTAGACCACAGGGAAATGTTTTAAAATGCATAATTCCATTTAAAAAAGCAAAATATCACTCCTTTAACAGAAAGGCATCCACTCATACTGATGGTGCATGTCGGTTAGGTGCTATTAAGCAACTGAGAGGATGTTTTTTGTTTTTTTTTTTTAATTTTTGCGATTACAAGATTTAATAAGGTCTGTGGTTTAAATCAAACCTCAGCCCGAGATTTCTGATCATAATGCAAAGAACAAACCATTATTGAGTCAACTACAGCAAAAGATAGAATCTATACTCACAACTTCAGATCATGTCCATGTCAAATCAGTGAGTGTTTTCACTCAACCATGAGAAACTCACTTTATCCATTATTTTTATTATTCCTGAAAGTGTTTTTGATTTTTCAAATTATTCAAAGGACTGAGTAAATTGCTGTCATCTAAACTAATAGGGCTGTGTATTGGCAAGAATCTGGCGATACGATACAAGTCACAATACTAGGATCGCGATATGATATATTACGATATATCATGATACTATTAAAAAGGCAATTTTTTTTTCTTTTTTTTTTAAATGATTATTTCCTTGAAGAATTGAATTACACCCAAAATATGCCCAAATACTAAACACATTTTTATTTGATCAGAACAGGATCTAATGCTATATCACAAAATTTTCCTGTGTTAAAACTGAAATTATGTTTTACGGACATTACAGTTTAAGATCCTGTTCAAATGTTCATATTCTATTAGTTCAGAACTAACATCATAACATTATTTTTTTGTGCAATCCCAACAAAGGAACTAACATTATTTAATAAAAGAGTGTTAAATAATAATAAATAAAATATAAACAAAAAAAACAAACAAACAAAAAACAAAAATGAACCTCCACAATATCTGCATTTGAATAAATACCTATTACCTATACAGTATTGTGAAGTGAAATATTGCAGAACCGATATTTTCTTACAGCCCTATAAACTAACCAAAAGGATCATTTGTAAAATCATTACAAGTAGTTTTTGATTCAATCAAGGTTTTTGTTTGTTTTTGTTTTTTTGCTTATTTGTTTTTTCACTCAGCCAAAGGGTCCATTCAGTGATTCTTACCAATAAAACATATTCCCTACTTTCTAAAATGCAGTACAGCAAAAGCTGTGAAACAACAAAAATCAGATGTCTATTAATGTCACTACATTAACAATATAGGGTTACGAGAACAATCCATCAAGTCTTTACTTGATGGAGGAAAAAAAAGGATTTTTAACCCAGATCCATTAATAAGTATTTATACAATTGTTTCCGGTGCTGGGCAGCAGAGGAGAACATGGTGTTTCAGTTATTTTTTGAACATTTATTTAACTGAAATACTTAAATCTGAAGTTGACAATGCATCCTTGTACATATTTCATCTTAAATAAATCATTCTCTTCCACACATCTAAACCAATCAGATAAACTCAAAAGTGCACTGTCTGTGATGGACACGATGTGGGTGATGCAAGATGTAGAGCCCCGCCCCCTGAGTGAAATGCCTGGCTTTTAGTGAGTCCCCTGTCTGCACCATAGACATATATATGTAGACGCCGCATTGACTGTTATTGATAACCCAATGGAACTGACTTTGTATGAATTTGGTGATCTAAATATGTAGTTTCTTACGTTTATCGCCATGTTGAGTTGACACAACTTAAAGTAGCTTCACATGTAGTGAGCTACTTCTGTGGTGTTTGTGTAACTTAGCTTGCTACATTTGACTGGGTGGTAGCTTCTGTGTAGTGAAGCTTCTTTCATGGCAGAGGAACTGGCAGCTTAGCTCACTACATTTTCCAAGTAGCTTGCCCAACACTGATTGTTTCCATCAAATCAACAATGGCTGATTTCATCAGACCCGTCCTGTTTATACATAAGGAAGAATCAGATTTTTTTGTGTCAATCATCCTGTATCACTTCGTTTTGTCCTTTTGATGAAATGGCATAACGATGGCAACATTTGGATCTAAAGCCTAAAATAACAAAAACATTTGTTTACTTTTCTTAGCTGTAAACAGAGGAAGACAAGAGGAAGGTCTTGATACTCATTGTTTATGTAGCGTACAAAGCTCAGAGCCAATCAAAACAAACTGATGACTTTTGACCTTGATAAAGGGACGCTGAAGCCCTGAGGTCTCATAAGCTTTGTGTTGATGGGTCAGAGTGAGTGTTAGCTTAGCATATAATTAATGTTTAATAACCCCTAGTTGTTTGTCAACACTTTTCCCACTGTCTTTTTCCATGCCTTATAATCTTCAGAGTGCCTGCAGGCACAGCATTCACTGATAACATCTTAAGCCTCTTGTTCCAATACCCTGGCCTGGCAGTAACAACACTGGCCAGTCACTCATTTACAAGCAAAGATAAATGCACAGTCCTTAATCTGTCTCCAGTTAGGTCTCCAGCATCACAACACATACCAGGCCCACGCCTTTAACTCCTCCTCAGGCTTAGCTGCTCCGTCAGCCCTGCTGCTGCCATGTCGGCTGCCTCTGCTCTCACCTCTATCACCTGCCACACAGGTACACACTGATAAGCACACACGGCCACGCAAAGCTCTCCAGTAATTAGGATGAATTTAAAGGAACACTGCAGAGCTTCTCTGAACACCTATTATTTCTTCACAGCTGAAGACACATTCGAGGGGTTATTGGTTTGTAAAAATAGATTACATTTATACTCAGATGCTATTCATTTCTAGATTTATAACATTTAGAATTATTGACTTGACAGGAGAGCTGACAAAATCAATTTGTGGATTCAATTATATATGGCCATTTTATGCATTTTAAGCTATTTTCTGATTTTTCTAGAATAAAGAATAAATATTTTTTTAAATGCAGCGTAATGGACAAAATGTTACATGAAACGTATGAAATGATACTGTTGATTTGTATTTAGCACTCGTCTAAGCCGGACATTACACTGTAGAAAGCTTTGTACAATAAACATCTATGCAAACCACAGAAATGTATAATTTCAACCTTAACCAAAACATTTGATCAACATTTCCAAGAACATGTATGATAACAAAGTGGCATTTTAACCATTCTGTTACATTACATCTGTTCTATTAAGCATAATATTTTTCTAATTATTCATTCTCTTGTACACACATAACAATTATACTAATCTTCTCATCTAACAACTAGTCAAGAAAACAAAAAAATTTATTAAAATGTCAAACTACTGCTTAAATCTTGCGCTAAGTCGTATTAAAATGTAGTAATACTTGGATCAAATGGGGTTGCACCCTTTGTCGGGCGGCTCATCATTCATATCAAACCCAACTCAGAATTTACACAATAACAGAATTTCTTACCCTTAAACTGTTGTGAGTGGCTTTGTCAATATTTCTGTTGAAGTCATTCCTGAGCTCAGGCAATTTAAACTGTCAGGCAAGAGCAGCAAAATGTGTCAGTGCCATATAATTATTGAGGAAGAAAGAAAGAAATAATTACATGTGAGTCACTTACACAAGCTCATTAAAGCTTATGCTATCCACTCTATTTTCCTTTTGGTTTGAATGAGACAAAAGAAGAACAATATCCCATTAAAGCCTGTTTCCACATCCTATTCATTTGAATTGGTACTGAAGTGTCAGTGTTTTTCTCTGGATTAAAGTCTGATAGCACTTGCAGGAAGAATGATTCCCCCGTTTGAAGACTGGTGAATACACACAAGGAAGAGCAGACAGCGAGAGGCAGAGAAGAACAGACGGAGACTGAGAAAACAGACGAGTGGGAAACATAATGGAAGAATGCTTCTAATGCACCGTCTACAGAGGGTGAATTAGGAGGCAAATAGTGTGATTATTGTGTGATGTGGTGGTGGTAGTGGCGGTGATGGTGGGATCTTGCCAGCCCCAGGATGCAGATAGAAACCACCAGGGGTACAGGAGGGGAGCAGGCAATTGTGATTTATGGGTAGCAGCGGGCTGATAAGGCAGCTCCCTTCATTTAATGCCTTATCGGCCGCGTTAAAGAAAGGCCACAATTTGCAGCATTCTTAAAAGCCCCAGATGTGACTAATCTCTGCAACCTTCCAGACAATCTGTCTCAGGAAAAACTATAGATCACTCACTTGTCTTACTGATCTCAGCCTCTTCTCCCTTTAGCGTAACCACACAGGGAAATGGAAGGAGGAAAAAATGTGGGTTTTTGTGTTCCAAAACTTAAAGTACATACCAACTCCGAAAAGTAATAATACAACCCTGTCTCAAAGAAATTCATTCGTAGCTCAAGGTTTTGTTATAAATATAATGAATTTATTTATTTCAATGTAAACTCCAAATGGCAAAAACGCTGATCCTTAACATAACTGTAAATTCCCAGACGATGTAGTTTTATAGAATTTTTTAGACACTGGAAGCAAAAGAAAGATACCAGAGCTAAAATCAAAACTGTAGAAAATGCCTCTGAATACATTGAAACTAAAACATAATCTATTCCTAACCATGGCTAAAGTACTTTTATTGCCTGAAAATTAGTCAGAAAAGTAATTTAAAGTTATTCGTCCCATACATCTACTACTGCCTACTGATAAATAACAAAAAAACAAGTGGTGCCAGGCACAACAAACCCCGCCCCTCGCACATATTGTAGTTTATTTTGACATTAATCCAGCTGATGTCATCATGTCTATGCATGTGCTGATGTCGGCATAGACAAAGACAGCATAGACAAATTTTGCCTAATATAAGTAAATGTGGAAAAAAAACAAAAAAAAACAAAAAACAAATGTATTAAAAAAAATTTTTGAACTTTGACCTACTTTTCCCAAAATGTAATGACATCTCTTCTAGATCACTGGCAATCTATAAACCCATTTTGGTATGAATTCAAACAATAGTTTTGCTGCTAAAGTGTTAACAAGCAAACAAACCGATCCAAAAATAATACCACTTGCCTCCCCTTCAGGGGGTGGGGTAAAAAAGCACATTTGTGACAAAAATTTACTGAATTTGCAAATGTTATAGTATATAATGAGGCTGTTTGATATATGCTTCAACCAATGAACATTCTAACATCAGGCAATATCAGTAATTATCACAATAAATGTAAATATTCTTTTTCTTTGCAGTTTAAAGGCTGATTTTGGGGGGAAAAGGAGTTATTAGTGGTTCAAATCATTGGTAAAACACATAAGACGATGAAAAGACAGAAAACACATGACAAAAACAGACATGTAGTCTCACATTTAGTGCTTATTTTACTCTTTTTGATCATCAAAATAAATCAAAAAGAAGAAAATGAGTGCACTTAGAGCTCTTATTCAACATGATAAAAGACATAAAAAGACTTAGGTTAATTGTGGTCTCAAACTTTTCTTAATAGTCAAAATATGACAGATGCAGAACATTTCATTTAACTAGAGTGTACTTTGGGTGTTTTATAATTATATTTAAGTAACACTGTGTTGTAGTAAAACCTACAGTGCTTATTAGTTTTATAGTGTCATTCAGAAAAACATCCATAATTTCCTTCCAGCATATTGTAATTTATGTGGTCTGAGAGGACATCTACTACTTCACCGTATTTTAGAGAAAATCATGGGTGTTTTCAGTCTGGTAGGAGGGATAAATACATGAGTGACAACTGGAATTACCCATAACTGATAAGATTCTGTCAGACCTGGAGTGATTTGACTGTTCTACACCATGAGTGATTTCACTGTTCCATAACAGCATTAAACAATGTGAGGATCATCTGAATGTATATTTTTGGGGTTTTTTTTATTAGGACTGAGAGGAGAAAGCTGCAGACGAAGACATGTGTATTGTTTTATTCTGGTGATTTTTCCTCTGATTTTGACTCTTCTGGTTTTAAAGGTTAAGTGGAGATCATGGTCTTGGAAGATCATAAAAAAGTCAACAGTGACTTTCTAAATGAGACACTGTTGTATTTATATTAATAAAAAACTTAACCTTTACCTTAAACGAGCAGTTTGTTTCCCACTTTTAACCACACATTAGATTTAAAGGAGTGATATTTTGCTTTTTTAAATGGAATTATGCTTTTTAAAACATTTCCCTGTGGTCTAAACTGTAAATGCTATACTTGCTATACTCTGAATTCTTCATTAATTCAACTTCACAGGTCCATCTTCAACCCTATTTCTGACTCATGACATCAGAAAGGTCGTTTTGAGCGCTGGCCCTTTAAATGCAAATGAGCAACTTCATGCCCCACCCCCTCCAGGTTGTTGGCTGTGCTGCTCTGTCCTGTTCAACCAACAACTGAGCATTTTAGGTAATCAGCTCGAAGTTTGGACATGTTTTCAGTATGGACTACAACCGCTGCTGCTGACAAATAATGATGTCGTACTCTGAGAAATGTTCCTCGGAAGTCTTGACCTTATATGTGCAAATATTGTGATGTAGCTAGTTGCAGACGTAACAAATTAAGTAGGAATTAAAACAGGTTGTAAAAATCCATTCAATTTTTGCCAAAATGAATATAAAGATAGCTTTGCAGCACCTGGAGGGTTCAAATTCAAACTTTTTGAACTATTAGGGTCCAAATACTCAAATAAATGTAGCAAAGACTAATAAACGTGAGTTTAGCAAAATATGACCCATTTAAGGTTTTTCATGTGTTTTTCAGTCAAATTGCATTTTTTTAAAGAAACTACAAGTTATGCACAGCTTCATTCATATTTAACCAATGCATTAGTTATTCCGTTGGATAACTAATGTAATGATCAATGTGTTCTAGCTGCACTAACTATTTAACCCCAACTGAGACAGTTTGTTGCTTCTAATTTCTCAAACAACCCTCAGTTTGGACAACACCAGGATTCAATGGGTTCACCAGGCATGTTAAAGAGTGATTCAAGGAACATGAGACACCATTTTCACCCATGGATCAGCCACCACAGAATCCAGACTTAAACCCCATTGAGAATCTTTAATATGCGATGGAGAAGACTTTACTCAGTGGTCCACCTCTCCAACATTTACACTATTGAAGGAAATAAATGCTCTGAATTTGAAATTACACAATAGATGCTGCTGTGAATGTGTCCTGTGATGAAAATTCAAAGCAACCCGACAAAATATTCCATGTGGGACTTTTTCTTGGCCGGGCAGTGTATTTACAGCTCAGTAATTATTTAGGGAGATGAATCTAAATGAGACTAAACCTCAACCATACATTTTAGTAAACCTGAACACCAAACGTCCTGATTGGGTGGTTTAACATAAAATCGCAGAAAAAATTATTAGACCATCAAAAGTCATCAAAAACAATAGTTATGCAATCAAGTACTAACTCCTGTGTTGTATCATGTGACTAAAACAGACCAAAAAGAAAACACAGAATGCCTAAAAGCACTGTTTTTTTCAGTACAATGTCATAGCTACTGATGTAAGAACTGAAGTGATTTTGGTTATTATCAAGAAAACATGGAAAATGACTAGATATCAGCTCTGAAATTAAACTACTATGAGCTATTTTTGTTGTTGTCATTATATTTGTCCAAACAAATGTACCTTTAGTTGTACCAGGCATTAAAATGAACAAGAAATTGAAGAAAACAAATGTGGTCTAATAATTATTTTAGCGACTGTATGGAGAAGAATTCATTTGGGAACTAATATAAAAGTCCTGGATCTTTATGGGTTAATGTGTTGATATTTATTTCCAGAACTTTATTGCGTATTGATAGCCTCACAGCATAATTGAAAAAAAAAAAAATCAAATTTTTGGCTGAATTGTGATATTTGTATTACTTTATTCTCCTTACACTGCTGCTTCATTTTGTATCATTGGCTATAATCTGAAAAAAATATTACTTAGGCAATGATGCTATTAGGTTAACAATATGGTGAATGATAAGGGTATGGCCAAATGTGCCATACTGATAAAAAAAAAAAAAAAAAAAAAAAAAAATATATATATATATATATATATATATATATATATATATATATATATATATATATATATATATGTTATATTGTCTTAAATTAAACTCTTATGAGCTATTTTTGTTGTTATTTTTACATATATCCTAACAAATGTACCTTTAGTTGTACCAGGCATTAAAATGAACAAGAAATTGAAGAAAACAAGGATGGTCTAATGATTTTTTTTCGCAACTGTATCTAATCATTGGTGGACAATAACAGACATATGTTCATATGCATATTTCGGTTGTCACACATACTTAAACATATCCGTGAAAGGCCTTTTTCACAGATATGATCTCACAAGTAAGTCTAGTTCTCTGGATAACTATAATAATGTTTATTTGACCCGAGCTCTTCTTGATCCTAAAACCAGTACTGTGCCTGAACACATCATGAGTAGATGTTTGTGAAGCTGCTGAGGTGCTGCTTTCACTGTATTGCCTATGACCCGAATGAGGTTATGGATCCTGCTGTTGCTCTTCAAACATAACATCCAACCCAATGTAATTCTAAGCTTTGTGAGACACAAAACGCTAGCGCTTCATTCAGTAAAAAAAAAAAAAAAAACAGGCAGTAAATGTAATCAGTGCTGTTTTTGAAGGTATTTAATCTAAAAGTAAATAAGTGCACAGAACGCAAAACAAACTTGGCCAAGGATAACGAATGTACTGAATATTTTCACTGATGTCACCACAAAGAAGCAAAAACCTTACAGATGAATTATGATTGAATTTTACGCAGTATTGAAAGCACCTCTTGTTAATAGACACACACTCGTCTGCAGCTGTGTGGCAGGTGTCGCAACGCTGTTCTACCAATAAAATAGACACTTGACACAGATCAATATTAATCACAGAAATAATTACTCACCGGAGCTTAGGTATGCCATTGATTTTTAAGGCAGTTGTTTGCATTCCTGTCATATCACATCTTAATAATCTTCAAGAGTGATTTTTTTCTTTAAGTTTAAGTTGTATAAAATGTATGAATGTCATTGCAAGGTCTGATCAATATGCACTGATGTACAGAGCAACAGCTGGAGCAACTTTAATGTGCAGGGCTGCCTTTCCATAGTTGGACTTACGCAGGTGAATATTGACCAAAGCTGTAAAGAACTGATTATCATCAATGATTTAGATAAACAAAAGGAGCTAATGCATTTTTAACATTATCTTCAAGCCAACTGGACAATGCTGATACAATGGTAGACAACAAAAATCAAATTGCAATGCTCATTCCTCAACTACTACTATTTTTTTTTTTTTTTTTTTCAGTAGAATGTGTAAATAGCTAGAAGGAAGTGGAGCATTGTTTATCTTCAGGTCAATCATCTGCAGCGTGACATCGCCTGGTAATCCCCCCTGCTCCGTCATTCACCGCCGTGGTTAGCACGAGCAGCAACAATCCTCCTAATGTATGTAATATTTGACTTTAAAGCGCTCCTCTTTCTTTAAATTAAGTGCATATATTTAGTTTTCATATGCCTCACTGTGTCTACAAGTGTAATTAGTCTGGGATACTCAGCAGTTGATTCTCACCCCCTCCCACTGGTAAGTATTCATGAAAGCCAGTGATCTGACAAATGGAATTTTTCAGCACGGTAGCATCTTGCATCTCAGACCTTATTCCAACAGATAATCCTGTTTAAATATCCACCCTGTTTACACAGTTCAGGTAGGAGAGGAAAGATCAGAAATTGCCTCTGAACACCCTTACATGCATACTTATACATGTGTGCACTCTTGCTCTTTTGCAACATAAAGTAAGTGCAATGCATGAAACAATGAACTATATTTAGGTCTATTTATTCTTTTTGTCCCTTATGGGCTCCAAACCCTAAACAGAGAGGATCTCGTTGTATTTTCTGTTGGATTCGGGCCTCGAAGGTCACCTGACCTCTTAGCTTCTGTAATATGAAATGTCCTCCCGACTACCCCTGGGCGGCTGCAGCCTTGACTTTGCTGTGTCGGTCTATTCTCAGTTCACCAGGCTAATTTATCATGAGGGCTACGCTAACACCAAGGGCAACTCCATAATGAGGGGTCAGAGTGATAAAGGAAAAGCTCTGATTGGATCACAACAGAGGCACAGAGACCACCTAGAGTTGGGTTGGACCACCACAAGTCTGTATCATGATATCATTTTTAAGATTTTGGCAAAATCACCTTATGTCAGCTTTTTTTTTTTTATTAAATTAGATATTTTTTTTCAAAGGTGGGTCTTTGTGTAGGTTTGTTTATATATGTTTTGTGTCCTGTTCTAAGGAGTACAATTTACATACAATATTATTATTTTTTCACTCACCTACATAATGAAGACTGACTTCTGTATAGTTGCTTAATCATATAAAAATATAAGATATATAAAGGAAACAACCTGAATATTTTTTATTATTTTAGCAAGAGATGTAGTAGCTTAAAATTTGGTAATGATACCTTCTAAAGCTTCATTTTCAAACAAATCTCCACTGTCTGTATCTGCAGTGGGACCATTTCCAGTTCATAACGTCACAAACAGAATAAATAATAATTTATAAAAGTATAGCTGTTAGGTAAAATAGTACACAAAGTTAACAGGAGTTTCCTCTTATACATATGAAACTGTGTGTATCTTCTGCTTATATATGTGCGTATATTTTAAATATGACTTACACAGTTGATAGATTTATTATGTATATACCCAATAAGCTGTATTTTTGATGTTACAACTAAATACAAATACTTTATTTTAAAGGTTCAATGTGTAATATTTAGAGGCATCTGAATACAATCATCTGAATACCCCTGTCCTCAGAGGCAAGGACATCCAAAACGAAGCCAATCTGGAAACATCGTAAAGTTGTAATTCCACTGATGACCACTAGGGACAGCTCCAAAAAGTCCTGGTTTCCAGACTTATTCTGAGCTACAAGTGATTAAGTTTTTTGTTTTTTTTTTCCCAGAAGGCATTTTAATTTCATTCTTAATAGGTGAACACTACTAATTGATCTGGTGGACCATCTTAAAATTTTTCATCCATTGATAAGATCTCAGGGTAAACAGAAAACCTTGATTGCCGCTGTCTCAGCCTTCGATTGACCGGTGTGTATCACTCGCCTGCTGAGTTAGGACTTTCAAATGTATTCAGTAAAATGTAGTTTTCCCCTGCAGGCACCTCGACTGTAGTTGTGGTTAATAGATCCCACTGACATGACTGTAAAATTACTTATGCAGTGTTTGAAGCATTAACTTCATTGGGAATACAAGAGCCCCTTATGTCCAAATATGGTCATTTCAAAAAACAGCAGTTTAGAAACCAGTTGGTAATGTCACAGTTCCTCCGCACATATCCATGGTGGCACCTAAACAATGTTTTCATCTGTTTTGAGCTTCATGGTCAATGAACACTCAGACACAGTAATGATAGTGCACTGTAATTTTAAATTAAAAAAGAAAGAAGACAAATGAAAACATAAAAGCCCATTCTGATCTATTGTCCAAGTGTTTATAAAAGGGTTCCACTTACTATAGATATAAATGACTTATTCTAAGCTAATGAAAACACTACAATTCTTCTTTCAGGTGATTATGTAATAATGAAAGCATGATTATGAATATTATATTCCATTTCTGGTATTAAGTCACTGTACCGTACAGGTTTTCACAATATCATATATTAGCATTTTTCCTAACTCTATCCAGTTTGTTTGTTTATTTTTTGGATCACTTAGCACTGCTGTACAGTTTCTCATTCACCAACATTTGCCTCTTAACTCAAGATGACCCAGAGTCCCTGTTGCTGTTTTGTTTCCAACCCTCAGCGTCCCGCCCACTGGAGTGCTGGCAGCTTGTGTATTGTTTACTCTCCTCTCTTTGTTGTCATGGTCCATTGGGGAATATCCTACAAGTGAACTGGCATTTGACAGGGCCTGGATATGGATGTGTGGAGTGGAAGGGGGGGGCTATGCGGTGTGTTGGGAGTCACCTATTTCCTCAGGAGGCAGGGCCTTTTGGTCTGTTGGTCCACACAGTGTGTACCCCATCCACTCAGCCTCCTGCCCCCTCCTCTGTCTCTGTCTCTCTGCGTTTTCCCCACCGCTCCAGCCCGCCTGCACGCCTGACAGACAGACAGATGCTATCTGCCGTGCATCTCCAGCTCTGGGCCTCTATCACTCTCTACAAACAGCCCATTGCTTGCACACAGGCTGCAAATTTCGCCTGCCTCTCTCCCTTTAGATAAGGGGCAATATCAGTGACAGAACATATTTTATGTATGAAATGTAGCTCACAACAAGCAGTCAAGCATTAGGTTTGTTTAAATAGCTGATCCTTATCACTATTCTTTCAACACAGAGTTTTGACATTGTTCTCCATTTATTTTTCTTTGCACAATATACTTTTTTTAATGCTATCTAGCTGCACAATTGGCTTTTAGAGAGCCTGCTGTCCGGAGGTTGAATGCATTGCTATTTTAATTATAGCCGTTCGGTACAGTAGACCAGACTGTGTGAGGAATATTTCTTGCCCGGCCGCAGTTGTAGTTCCTTCCTCCTAAACCCATCCAGTAGTCAACACAGCAGCGGATTATTTGCCAGGGATTTCTCTTGTCAAAGAAGCGACACTTTTCCCCCTACTGTTGGCTGTTGTTAGCATCAGATATTGGATGATTTCCATTTAGTGCTTAGGTTATGCTTGTCAGTTTGTGCCCAGCATTTTTGTAATGATGGAAATAAGATCTCACATATGCCATGAGTCTAGCTGACATAATAGTTTGGTTTGTGTATGTGTGTGTGTGTGTGTGTGTGTGTGTGTGTGCGTGTGTGTGTGAGGGAGGAAGTGGAGGTATCAGCAGCAACAAAGAGGAAACAGGAGATTTGGGTTTTAACATTCATATTTTATATTCATTATTTATTATTTATATTTTTATGTACTATTTCAACGTAGAGAAAAAGATGATTTTGTTCAAAATTGAATTGAAATTGAATTAAAGCTATTATATTAAACAGATTTATGCTTGAAGAGTGTTGCTGAAATTTTCACTGATGATTCATTCTTGGACAGATAAATGGAATAAACAATTAAAATATTGATTCTGTTCATTTAAGTACTGCAAAAGCACATCATTAGTTTATTTATACACCTATTGAAAAGGAAGAATCATATATTGGCACTGATCACTGTCACATACAAATATAAAAGCCATTTCTGCCATTAAGGCTGTGTAAATATATATTGATATAAATAATAACTTACATATACAAACCACTGATACTGACAGATAAAAATAGATATTAAGTGCCTAAAACGAAGATGGCACAAAAAGATGGCATCGTTAAAAGAGCATCTGTCAAATTGCAAATGGTAGGAAAAATAGTAATGAAATGTGACATTTCAGTTAGTTTGATGAAGCTGTTTTCATACAGGTAAATAGAGATGATGAATAGAACATGATTAGATAAAATAATTCCCATCAGCAAAAACATTTCCAATAGGCTGATTATGTAACAATTCTGACAGACCTAGCTTTCTTAAGTAATTAAATTACATAATAAATGTAACTGTCGTCTGTTGTAGTTACAAAAAAAAAACACATAATTAAATTGCAGTTACTCATAAATAATAAATAGGGCCAAGCAATATGACAGTGGAACATTTGGAGAAAAATTGAGAACAATTTGATGATGAAAACTTCCAGCGTAAAAAAAAAAACAAAAACAAAAAAAAGCATGAGTAAAATGAAGTCAAGTATCACATCTTAGATTTTATTTCACCCTCTAAGTAAAGAAACCCCTACAGGTAAAAGAATAATGTATATTGTGATAAATGTACTGACTCAATATGAAAATGTATAGTGATAATTATTATTATTGTTTTAATGTTTAGCCCTTGTCAAAATGCTAGTGATTACAAAAAGTATTGTATGGACAAAAGTATTATTTTAAAGTAAAAAGACAAGAATATAAAACTGACTGCATCATTACAGGTGAATATGTGTTGTTCAATTCTGCAAATTCATCAATATTTTCTTTCTAAACTCAGAAACGAGACCAACATTACTGTATTGTGTTTGCTTAAATAACTAGGCGTTTCAGCTTTACTGCCCAATTTAAAAAAAAAAAAAAAGTATTCAAATGTACTTGAGTATTTGTGATACTCTGTGTATTATAATGCAACCTATTATATTTCAGCACTAACCCTCCAAACACTGGTTTTATTATTCACATGCTCTAATCATCAAATAATAGACAATACGATGGAAAAAAAATACATCTGTGAGATATGTTAAGCTGTTTTGTTATTACAGCCTCTGCCCCTGTGTGTCCTGTTGGGTTTGTCCCCTGTAACCCCCCCCCCCCCCCCCAAAAAAAAAAGCATAGCCTCACCCCCTCACCATACACACACATACATGCAGAAGAGGGGGGGGGGGCATGCAGGTCATTACCATAACAAGCTGGCGTGTTTCTGAAGATACACTTGTTCAGAATAGACAGGGGCAAGAGGGGGGTAGGCTGGGGTGGCAACACAGGCCCCAGTTTATTTCAATAACAACAGCCAGACACAAGGCCTATCTAGTCCGACTTTGAATGAAACACTTGGGCTCTGATGGAGCGATAAGACACAGATGCTAAAAAGGAGGACTGCTGAAAACGGCCTCTTGACCCTCACTTTTGCTTCATTATGGAGGATACCAAAGAAAGACGGTGCACAGATGACAAAATACACTGCTAGGAAGGAGGTGAATTTACAATCCATTTTTATTTCTTGTGTAATTTATACTTAATTATTAAAAAATGAGAGGAGTTGATATCTCAGAAGAAGAAAAAACAAATTAAAGCTAAAGACTGCACCAATTTACTCCTGTGTAAACCTGTACTGTTAATTACAGAGAGATCATTTTCACATGAATGCCTCCGTGTTTACTGCAGGGACTCTGATCTCTCCCGGGGGAACACTATGTCAAGATCTTTACACATAAACAGATGTGTTCAGTGTTTTTCCCTTTTCTTTAAACGAAGGTAATCCTCGGGGTTAAATCTGGGCTAAACTCGACGGTGAAAAAGAGCCCGAGTTTTATTATTTGTACAGATACAGTGCACACACTTAGATTTAGAAGGAGATGTCCTAAATCTCAGCTTGATTTCCTATGTTAACCGTGGCTTAGCTGTGGCTGGGGCTGGATGCAGGAGAGCCTGTTGAGAGTTAGTGGAGTAGTTGTAAATATGTGGTAACACTTTCAGTGGTAATCCTCCTGCACAAAGAATTGCCAGAGATTATGGACCGGTTGTCTGACAGAGAGAATCCTCCGGCACAATCAAATTCCTATGGCTGCTGAGATTTGTAGAGGGCACAATGCTTGGCTCACCAGTAATGTTAGGGCAAGCTGCTCCCTAGATGGAGAGCTAAGAAGGAAATATAGCATGAAGTGCATATTAAGTAAACAGAGGCTGGCTAAAGATGTAGCATCCAGACGAGAACTGTGTTTGACTTTTTTTTTTTTTATTCCTAAGGAGGATACGAGCTGCCGTCCTTTGGAGTGCACTTTACTGAGACCGTTTGACCCCTTCCCATCCTCTCCTGTTGATCTCCGCCGACCCCTCAGCGCTGACCCGAGCCGAGAAGACGTGAGAAAGAACGGCAGCCGCCTCCTCCTCCTCCTTCCTCCTCCTCCTCCTCCTCCCTCTGCTCCGAGTGCTACACAATCGCCCTGGCTGACACATTTTGAGTGGGGTTTAAGGAAGTGAAGTGAAGAGAGAGTGTGAGCGAGCGAGAAACCCCACCGCAGCCCCGAGGATGAATAGAAGATAGAAGCCGTTTCATTTCAAAATCGGCCTCTGCACTTGGCTGAACCTACAATAAAAGTTGATAATTGAGAAGTGAAAGAGTAGGATCAATATGACTGTGAAAAAAATGGAGGCTTGGGCTTATGTTTAATGCAGTTTAACTGATATTTAATATTTTCTGCTTTCTCTCTCTTCTTCTCCTTTTGTCCACATTAAAATACTTCAAAAAGAATTCTAATAAAGTGGAAATTAAAAGGAGCGTAGATTGGGGTTGGAAAGAGAGGCCTCTAATCCCGCTATCTCTTAATAATTCAAAGTCTCTTTTATTTTCTGAATAAAAAGCGGAATTAATCTGGCACTGTGAAGCTGTCCTCTCTTCTCACTGTTTAAATAAATCCCCGTTCGTACATTAGACGCGAGGAGGCCGGCTCTGGCTCCTCGCCAAGCTCTGTGTCAATTCCCTCCTGCCTCCTTCCTTTTCTCTCCCAGCCCCTCTTTATTCCCTTTCTTTTGCTTTCTGCCAGGGAGGGACCTATGAGAGAAGCCATGCCACCAGAGAGCTGCTATCTCCAGAACCTGCTCAGCACACAGGCCTATCACAGGCAGCTAAGACCACTTAGCTCAGGCCGCCAAAAGGCACCCTTATGAAACTTTACCCAGATATTAGGGCACTGTGAAGCCAAATGATATATTACAAAGGCATTGTGTAAGGGGGTGACCATTTATAGTATTTATATAAGGCTGCCCCAGCTGTCAGGAGAAGCACAGTTACTATTTTGGCCTTTAGCGAGGTGGGCATTTAAGCAGCCTTTAAGGCATATTTTCTGCATTTATAATAACTGCAGATGAGCACCGAATTCTAATAAAGAATACTGTTATTGTGTGTTTTGTTTCATTGAAGATTTAGCCAGTGTTTCTGTACAAGGGACAATTTTAACAATTCAACAATAAGTCCACTCCACAAATGGACGGCTAAGTCGCGGAGCTTTTCACAAGACAAAAGACAAGCCTTTGAAAACTGACACCATGAAATAAAAGGAGCTTAGGCATCAAGAGCAAAACTGAGTAGTAGACAGAGGAGTGTGGATATACTGTAGGAACACGCCCGAGCATGAGCACATGGGCCTGGAGGCTCCTCGATTAGCGCTGCCCTCTCTATCAGTCCACAGACCGGCCCGTCTTTGGAAACCTCTCAGCAGCAGGTCTCCCCCTCTGCGTCCATGAACTCCTCCTCCTCCCCCGGTGGTGCTGTGGGGAAGAGGAAGCTGCGAGTCGATCCCGCATCCCAGCGATGCATCTGCAGAGATGAAGCTGTCCTCGTTCTGATAGACAGACGCCTTTTGTGGCTCGCTCTACAATCTAAGATCCTCATGCTCGATCCTGGATCAGCTTCCTCGCCCCCTCTCTCCTCTGTGGTTGGAGATTTATGGCATGGCTTCCACGTCTCGCTGTTCTTCTCCTGCTCCCGCTCAAACTGCCCACACTTGCGATTGCGGCGATACTTTCCTCGGAGACGGTCGCTGAAAGACAAACAATGGCTTCCAGTCTCTTTGTGTTTTCTTCGACAACAATTCATCCAGAAGGCCTCGGCATTTGAAAAACACACCAGTGCCTCTCAATTGGCTGTTTGTGATTTAACAATATGCTGGAAAAAATATCAGTATCTTCTCAAGGTGAAGCCTTGGACTTGTGAACCCTATAACCAATACACACATCTCATTTTACGTGTTGAAAACACCTTGATTTTGTGAGGCTGTCGGAAATGAGATTGACATGCCCAGTCTGGGGCCATGTCTTTCTAAAACCCAGCACGATTCTTTTTTTTTTTTTTTTTTTTTTTTTTTTCACTGCTATATTTCTCCTCACAGAAATCTCTACTTTATATGTTATCAAATGATAAAAAAAAAAAAATTGAGAGAAGTAGGAAATAGAGGAGGCCCAGAGGGAAAGTGTAAAGGTGTGTCTTAAGTTCCCTGAAGGCAACAAAAAGTCATTCTCACTGAGGTGTGGGCTATTTTTATTTATATAGCTCCTCCGCTCTGTTTCTTCATACATACTGTTTGTCGGGCTATCATTATACCAGACAGAAAGGTGGGGGTAAAAACCATTTGCATTAGCATCACTGTCTGACTCCAGGCACTAAGCAATGATACTTTATTCCATACCATTCAGAGGGCCATTATCACTCTACCCCCTCTGTCCCCACTTCCAGCAGGGCGCTCACACACACACACACACAATTACACGATGCATCGCGCACACTATTCCCATCCAGCCCTATCACGGAAAGCATCTCGTGCAACACTGGCACAGAGGTACAGGACGGGTGAGGGGAAGTGGAGGGGAGGGACATTTCCGGAGGGGGGTCCTGGCATGTAATTGTCCTGGTGAGCACTCAATAGCACCTTAAACCAAGCAGGCAATCTACAAAGCTGTGCAGTGAAGGAGGGAAAGGCCCTGTGGCTATGGGGACCCTAATAGGAACTTCTTTCTCACAGAGATAAATGGAGAAAGTTCCTTTTATTTATCGGTAGCTGCTGTTTGGGACTGGGGCTATCAAAGCGCAGCAGTGCTATTTATCCCTCCAAAAAGGATTCGTCCGACACAGGGCTGAGGGCGAAAGAGGGAAAGAGAAGGCTAAGGAGGGGGGCGACCACTGGAAATTGGCAGAAACAGAAGGTCAAACTGTTTATCTTTTTATTCCCATGTCTCTCCTTCTCCTTCATTCTTCTACAACTGTCCTCTCTCAGTTTACCTGTTGTGGTAAGATACACAGCAGCAGTAATAAAACTCTTTTGGTAGCTGTTACTGTATGGAAGGCTGACAGATTCATTTCCACAGAAATTCAGAGAGAGATCAAACTGGCAGGGTTATTCCAATATAAAGCAGTAAAGGGAAGTAAATAATTACTTTTCATACACTCTTCAAATGATGGAAGCAGGAGTAGAGAAATTGAAAAACCAGAGTGAATAAGCAAAAATACAACCATTTAATGCACTAATTCATATGTGAGCTTATCAAGCAGAAATAGGTGGTCTCATGTATAATTCATTAAAATAACGAGGAGTTAAATGTCAAATGTACAAGTGGTTCCGTGTCATGCATGTCACATGGAGAATGAATCTGCTGTGATTAAGCAATTAGCTATTGACACGAGAGCTTTGTTAAATTAGCCGTCATCTACAGTACATGTCAGCTGTCATGGCCCTCAACACATCATCTATGGAGTAAAAACAAAAAAATGTTATTTTCATTTTAGAAAGATCATGTTTTAGAGTAGATATTACTGACATTTCTTTATATTGCTAAGATGCAATGTGTCATTAGGTCTTATCATCAAGTTGTCTGAGCTAAATACAGTGTTATGCTACTTTTATTTACCCTTGTTCTCAAGGAGATAAATTAATGAATTAGTAAACAAAAGAAAATCTTGCCCACACAAGTATTGTTTAAAAAAAAAGAAACACTCCATCCACATGAAAATGTAAAAACACAGTTTAAGTATTTTGATGAAAATACCAAGCCAACAGGTGGCAATGTAACCCCAACACTAAAGCCAATCAACAGCCTGGAGTTAAAGCAGTCATGATAAAATATTAAGCGGAATGGTGACATGTCCAGGGTGTACCCCACCTTGGCCCACTGGTAACTGCGATAGACTACAGTGCGGTGTCCGACAATGGCCAAACACATTGCAACGGCCCAATGTGTCTCAGTTAGAGAAAACAGCTGCCAGTACAGAAACGATGCAAATTCACAAACTCAAACAAAAGTCTAATGCCGCGTTTCCACTACGTGGAACCGGCTCGACTCCACTCAGGTACCAGGTCCTATTCCTGGAGACTGTTTCCATTACAGGATACTACCAACTTTACAGTACCTGGACGTCATAGCGATGTGGCGCGTTACTTCCGTGTTGTCTGCTCAGAGTCACTGATAAACTCGTTCATTGCGTGTTGTCCCGTCAAGCTCACGCTGAATTTTTACGTCTGAACCTCCTCGACAAACCATGGTGTAGTTTTGCGGGCTGTCATCATGTGGATTAACCTACCACTATATTTACTGTGAACTTTGCATCTGTTGTTTGTAAAACAGCGGGTCACAGAGACAACTGTCTGACCAATCAGTGGTCAGCAGTGTTTACACGTCACATTTTAGTATCTGGTCCCCAGTCCTGGAACCTCATCGGAGGTGATACCAAAAAACTAGTACCGGGTATCAGATTCCAGGCCCTTTTTTGTAATGGAAACGCAAAAAGGCTGAGTCAAGTCGAGTCGAGCCGATACCACGTAGTGGAAATGCAGCATAAACGAGGTACTAAAAGAGGAACATGGTGCAAATGAAAAAATGCGCTACAAGAAACAAAAACAAATGCATAATCATCAAATGCTCTGCAAATAAAGAAAGGATGCAAATCAAAAAAACATCTGCAAACAAAAAATGCTGCATAACCGCTCACTACAACAGAAGTGCTCCAAACCTTCATCAGCCAGCGTTTATAGACAACGGACTAGTGTCAAACAGAATCAAATAAAAGTCACATGACTGCGCTACTTCGTAACTTCAATTTGTTCCCACTGTAGCTGTTCTCTGTCTCTCTCTCCATCCTGTGTGTCTCTGCATTGAGCTGTTCTGCTAACAGCGCCCCCTACAGGTTTGGAGCACTTCTGTTGTAGTGACTGGTTATGCAGTGTTTTTCGTTTACAGATGTTTTCTTGGTTTGAATTGTTTTGTGCTTTGTATCGTTTCTTTATTTGCATAGCATTTGATGATTATGCATGTGTTTTTGTGTCTTGCAGTGCATTTTTCATTTGCACCATGTTCCTCTTTTTGTACCTCGTTTAGACTTGCGCTTGAGTTTGTGAATTTGCATTGTTTCTGTACTTGCAGCTGTTATCTGTAACAGAGACACATTGGGCCACTGCAGTGCCTCTGGCCCTTGTCGGCCACTGTGCTACAGCATCCCCACATCCCTCTTAAAAATGAAACAGTTAAGAAAATGATTGAATGTATGAAGAAACTATTACTCCCACATTTATGTGTTACTGTGTAAAAACTTGTGTTAGCTATTAGCACCAGTGCTGTTAAGGCCCCATCATGTAGGCCTATAATAGAGATAGCAACACACTCTGTTACAAGACTAAAACTGCATTTCCTGTCCACACAGTAACGCTTTATTGCAGGGGTCTCAAACTCGCGGACCGCGGGCCATTTGCAGCCCGCAGCACGTGAATTTGTGGCCCCCCACTTGATACCAAAGATTAATGTTAGTGCGGCCCACAAGTTTTTCTCATATGATCTATTTTTTGTGGGGGAATTTATTTAAAAATGAATTATTTATAGCTATTTGTTACGTTCCCCTTCATTAATGTTGATATTCAGAATTCCGATACCCACGAACGCACCTCATGTAAGCGCTATCAATGAAGGAGGACGTGACATAAAAATGTATCCTGCCCCAGTCATAGCTTTTTCAAAACCTAGCGTGAAGAGAAAGATTAGCGACGAGCACAGACAATTCCAGGAGAAGTGGGAGACAATATTTTTTTTGTTGAGCACAGGGGTACCCCGATATGTCTTATATGCACAGAAAAAGTTGCCGTGCACAAACAATACAACATTAAACATCATTACTCAACTCAGCATGATGAGCATCTTCAAGACATATTGAGGGTCTCAACTGCTTCCTCCCTCAAGCCAAATGTGGCTCATGTGTGCAAGAGGAAGCGCTGCCAGACGTCTGGTAGCAAGAAGTAGTCAAGAGAAGCCTGTTCTAAAGAAACGAGTATGTTTGAAGAAATGTTCATGTTCAGAGGAGCGTTTGTGTTCAAAAGAAGCGTTCTTGTTGTGGAGTACTTGATGCGGCCCAGCCTCATCCAGACTCTACCCCCAGCGGCCCCCAGGTAAATTGAGTTTGAGACCCCTGCTTTAGAGTGTCTGGAAATATCCAGAGGTCAACATTTGTACAAATCTGGTTTATTCAAAACAGTTTGAGTTTTACTTCATTTGCTATAATTAGGTAAAGACATTAGCGTGGCTAGTGTTTGGAGTACTACTACTGGAAGTTTGAAGAAAAAAGTAATGTTCCACTTGATTAAAAATGTTTTGGATAAATAGTTAACAGGTTTGCGAGCTAGCTAGCTTAGTTTGCCTTCCAGTCCTTTCTCAGAACTCACTACACCACTTTTCATTCATCCTAGATACTTAAATTGATGGACATAAAAACACGGATAGTCTTGTGTTTCACATTACACAATATAAGCATGACTTCCATTTCTGTCCATAACATGCTGTGTGACCAAACAACATTGATGGATCACCAACAAAGCCTTAAATCACTTCCTGGCCACTAAGAACGGTTAATTTACGTCACACTCATCTGCATTAGGTGTCTGGGCAAAAGCAGCTCAATGGACAGCTCTCTTTGAAGCCAAGCTTGGTTTAGGAGGTGAAGGAGGACTGGGCAAACCACACACTGGTGATGAATGACTTCACTGATCCATTACTGTCTATTTTAGTCTCGTAATCCAAGAGGGAATGCCCACATCAAAGCCTGGTTTCTTTCTAAGAGGAATTCCCCTCATAGTTGGACATGCAAATGAGCAGGGCCTCCTCCAGGCCCCCACACCTGATTGAGGCGTGCAACGCCATTGCCAACGCAGTACCATGGGAATTACATACCAAGGGATGGCATCCAATTGGACCAAACTCTCCCTAAGCAATTTGCTTTGGCTTTATTCACTGGCATAGTCAGGCATGGCAGCACTTCCTTTATTTCACGGCCATGCCGCAAGATTTCTGGCTGGACCTCGCTTGGAAGCCATATTATGGCTGAGAAAGGAGGAAAAGAGGGATTTGGTTTTTACAAAAGAATGGAGCATGGATCTGTGTCAGTGTCTCTGCTCATTCAGGTTTTGGGGATGTTTTCACTTGTTGCCTGAGCTTATGATGAGATGTTCGTGATTCTTTTCCTGTTCCTGATCCTATTTGAACACAGTGGTTGTCTCCTCTCAGAGTGAGCGCTGCCAAACAAGTTTTCACTTCCCACAAACAAAAGAAATCCATGCATGTGATCATCTAAAGCTACAACAATACAAATTAATTTGTTTGGTTCAGTGTTTGAGTTGCTCCGAACAAAAGACCAGAATGTGGGTGTCCTTTCCTGGCTATATACTGCACCCCAATGCAACAAATAGAGTCCACAAAAATAGTTACACACAATAAACAGAAAATATAAACAGCAATGCTGGACAGCTGGAAATGGCAAAACTAAAGCAAAAACCATGGATCCAAGGCTGAGGCTTCTTCATACGTATATACCTCATCTGTATGTCACCAAATTTAGTGAATGTAGGTGAAAGTACATGCTTGGGCCTAGTTTTATTTTTCAATTTTCCAGGGGGTGTTACTGAACCTCTTGGGTACAGTCATGGTAAATACGCCTATAAAATCCCAAAACATTTTTTTTTTTTTTACATTTTTTAATAAATGTGCAAATCTGTGTGAGTTCTTCGAGCATGTTTAGCTCCTAAAAATGTAATTCAATTGGCAAATGGGGGGGGGGGGGGTTGTACTGGTGAGTGCTTGGGCCCTAAAAATATCTGCTAAAAATATAGAAATACATGGATACAGCCCAATAGTGTCTCCAACTTCAAGTGAGTTTATAGAGCGCTGTGATTTTCTGCTAAACTCCAGACAAGTCAAAAAAGAAGAAGGTCACCCAGCTCCCTGGACACCACAGCCAATGAAATGGCGAGGGAACAAGGGAAGAATAATAGATATTTCAGTGAGCGATTCTGAGCAGGAAAAGGGAATTTATGTACATGTAGATGAGAAGGAGGAAAACGGGTCAGTGACTGTGATGGATCATCTTTTGGAGAAGAAACCTGGCAGAGGGAGCAGGAGCACACGTTTAATTTTTGCTCAGCCATGCATTCACTGGGCATAACAGCAGACAGACGGCTGCACTGGCTGTGACAACAGTAAAGGAACGGGGGTCTCTCTATGTCCAGGGTCACAAAGTGGGGTTTCTTTGCTTGTCGATAATGAGATAGCAAATGGGTGAGTGCCGCAGCTCTTTTCTTGGAAAGCTCTTATATGTGGCTGCGACACCTCTGTGACTTCACGCTTTAGCTGGGTCCTGCTCACGCCCCAGCCATAATTAATTTGTCTTAATTGCCCTGCTGCTCTGGTCGCCGGCCCAACATTATTCCTCCACTCTCTGCAGAATTCACATTTAAAAAATCTCTTCGATCTGTCGACGGGGGGACGGGAGGAACTGTGAGCCTTTTGTGCCCTGAACAAAGTAGACAAAACAAGCACAACATGAGCTTTTGTGTTGTCATCACAGGAACAACGTTTACTACTGTGGAAAGAAAGCAGACACCGCAATCCAATTAAATACTAATGTATAATAATACTTAATGAGTTAAACTGCCTCTGTTTTAAATATTTTGACATTTGCTGTGTCCAATTTTATTATAGTCAACTTTTCTTCCTTACTATGTGGATAATGGATTGATTTTCTATTAAAAAGTACAACCACAATGTAAAATTATCAATATAGTAAAATTCCTAGAATTAAGAGCAGTGTTGGGAAGGTTATATTTGTTATAAGTTACAGATTAGGAGTTACTCTTTTAAAAATGGAAAAATCAACAATAACCATTTTAATTTATTCCAATTATGTAACTTATTACCTGTGATTACTTCATAAGTGAATTTACAAACAGATGTGTTACACCTGGTATAACAGAGCTATAAAAAGTCCTAAATGAAATACAACACTACAGCATTTTGATTAACAATTTGATTAACAGTAATATAATTTTTTTTTTTTTCCCTTAGTAACTATAGCAGATTGCAGTTGTAATTATTTTGAGTTAGTTACATACCAGCATTACATGTATCTACTTACTAACAAATAATAATGACTAAAACTATGTATTATTTTCAAAATGTTTCTATTAGGTATGAAATTACTATTGTTGGATTAATTACAATGAAGTCCAAAATAGTAGAAAAAATATTTTAATATTTTATTTATTGACGAAATATTTAAGAACCACGGGTTACATTTCATATACAAGAAAAACACTTGTGAACCTGAATAGAATAGAATAGAATAGAATAGAATAGAATAGAATAGATGTAGTTTTAATAGAATTAATAGGAGTAGTTTGTGATTTATCAATGCCTCTGTGTAGCATAGAATGTGTATTTTCCATCAAATGTAATGAAGCAGAAGAACATGCACCTGAGAATAACAGCACACAAGTAACATACACCCACTATTGCAATACAAATTAAATGGTGAATTGTTGAACGATACAAATGTCACTTTTTTCACTGCTATGAGCTAAATTATAATCATTTTTATTGTATTAAATGGCAGATACAAGAGTTGGCTATGTGACAACCCAAAAAATATGAAGATGAGAAATAAGGTGTTTTGTCACTAAGGTGAACTGTAAACTTTTAGCTCCTGTGTTGTGTTTTTTCCTCCTATAGGCCAACTTCCACATCTTGTTCTTCCGCAGAATGCCCCTCTTCCCTCTTCCACTAGGATTCCCCACCCAGAAAGCCCTGTCTGGCAGATTTGTGCCTTTCTTGTGCTCCTTTCATAGAGCAGAGAATGCAGCTGAAAGGCAGGGCAGGCTTCCTCGCTGCCCCGGGACCAGTCCAAATTGTAATCCTATTCCTCTGTTTATCAAAAAGAGGGAGAGAGCAGAGAGAGGGAGGCATTGAGCTGACAGCTTGATTGTGATGCTCCTGTCTGATAACTCAGCTAACCTTATCCATCTATTTCACCTCAACCTTGCAGCCATGTCCCCAACCCCCTTCCACCTGCTTCATCCTCTACCCTGTAAGAGCCACACACACACGCATGCACACACACACACACAGGCTTACCTTGCACACTCTCTCCCTCTCTGTCTCTCTTTTTCTCTCTCTCGTTCCGTAATACACACACACAAATAATCACTGCACACCTCTGACCCCTTTATCGAGTGTCGGTGTTAATCCTCATCTCTCTGCTCAATGCAGAGCACAATCACAGAGACCCGCAGGACCTGCAGTTAGCGCTGTGGTTAAGTAGCCCAAGGTGAAGAAGTCTGTGATAAAGGTGGCACAAAGGGTCAGTAGCTGCTAGGAGCATGGGCCCGGGCCTGTGACTGGCCATGGCCTTGAGACAGGACAAAGAGGCGGGCTGCGGAGGACGAGCACAGTAAAAGAGGGATTGAAGAGGAAGTGGAGGACAAAGAGAGAATGTGCACAGCAAGGGTTAGGCTAATACACTGGGATAAGATGAGAGGATGCATGTTCTTTGAAAAGCTTTGGTATCGCAGGTTGGTTATTAAAGTTGTGCAGGTGGAATGTCTGAAAGGTCAGAACCCTATACAATGCAGATTGAAAATGTCTGGGGTTTTTTTTGTTTGTTTGTTTGTTTGTTTTGTTTTTTTAAGTCCTTCAGTGTGGTTTGGATTTTGATCTAGTGCTACATTTACAAGTAGGAAATACTTCTCATTTTGTTTTGAGCTGTTCATCATCTATAGAATGATGTGCACAAGTAATGGTTTACATGGCGAGTATAGTAGAGGCATTTTTACTTGCCGTGGGGGTGGGAGGAGATTTATGTTTAACCTCATAGAGACACAGAACTAATGTTTATAGCACTGTTTTTCAGCCCCAGCATATTAAGTCGCTTTTTACTTTATTTTGATTTTAGGTTGAGGCTTGATTTTGTGTTAGCAATGGTATCATGAGTAACTGATTTAATTTGGCTTGATTATTTGACTTCAAAAATTCATTAAAATGTCCGTCCCTAATGAATAGTTTGTACTACTTCCGCTGAGTTTTTAAATGTAAATAAATATTTGTTCATGCAGGTCAAATACAAAAAGTAGACAAATATATATCTACCATAGAGTTTTGGTTTTTCAGGTATAATACACAAAGCCTTGATTTATAGACGCTGAGGAAATAATGCATGACACCAAATATGATATATGAAACCATTCTTTATTAAAAGGTTCTATATAGTGCAAAGTTATTGATATCAATGACCCATTGACATCAATGAAAGACAGGACCCTATCAAAAGTAGAAGTATCCATTAACAGGATAATGAGGGTCCAGGAAAAAAAACAAACAAACAAAAAAAAACCTTTGAAATACAACAAAATTGTTTAAGTAATGATGTGAACCTCGTAAAAAATTAAAGTTGCAAATTTAATTGCAAATCAAGGGAGAGAAAATGACCCGTAGCTCTATTTCATTCTAGTTAACTATATATTTTTCTGTTTTTGAGTATTTTTTTCATTAGCTGTAAATTTAACCTGCTTTACGGTGATCAGGAGTGAATCCAGCGTGTGCATTAGTCAGGCTGGCAGCCGTCACATGTCAGCTAAGTTAACAGATGTTTTGCAATTAATATGATCTAATTACTGTATAATGAAAAATTACACAGCTTCCGTTAAATTAACTCTTGCGGAGGATTTTTACGTTGATGGACTGTGGAGTGTTGATAAGTAACATATTTAAATTGAGGCCATTTGCGAGTTTTATGTTAACATCCAGCGGCTGTGATTCAGCAAATCAATCACAGGTAGCTTTAATGATACTCTCCTATGTTCAGAAAACATTCATCTTGCCTGCTCATTCCGCTGTAACCCCGCTCTGAGAATTGTCCTTGGAACACCCATATGACACACGACACGACGCACCCCAGCCAACGCCAGAAACACAGACGAACCCACACGCCTGTATACAAAACACACATGCACGGTCACACAGACAGACACACACACTCTAGACAGCTTCACTGTCAGAGATAAATGATGCCTGACACTGTGGCCTGGAGAAATGGGCTGACTGAGCAGCAGTGAGATGAAGATACTTCTCACAAAGGTTCCCTGAGCCAAACAAGTAGTGTCCCTGGGAAACCTGGACGCTGACTTCTGTTGCTTGAGGGCCACATGTCAGTCAAAACATCCTCCAAACAAACCGCGATGAAAGCTGACGAAGTTTATCACCTGAGCTTCAAACTTGTAGACTGACAACTTAATGGCAGGATGAAGTCAGTAAATATGACAGAACTGAATAAAAAAAACAAAAAAAAAAAAACAGCCATCTTCATTTACAAACAAATCAGGAATTGTGCATTTATGTCAGATTAATAGACTTATTACTGTCCGTCTCTGGTATTCATGACTTTTTAAAAAAATATTTAATTGTCAGACCCAATGCTGGCTTTTGATTCTTTGTGTTGACAAAGACTAATGCGAGTTCAAGACGATACAGAACACTTTTAATGTGATGTGTGTCTTTTGTGCTGAGAAACAATAGCAGCTGTAGCTCAGGGGCTTCTTGGTGTTGTGGGAGCCTCAGATGCACACAGGAAGGGAAGGCTATACACAATGTTTAGAGACTTCCTATCCCCTTTAGGATGATCAGATCAGTCAGTCAGAGGGCTCTCGGCGGGGCCCCGGGGTCAAGGGCCACGCCAGTCAGACAAGACACAACAGAAGCCCGGTGTCTACGTGTTAGGTGGCTGTGGAAATCCAACGCAAACGCTGTGTTGTAGAAGCTTTATTATACGATAAAATAGGACACAATGACATTCTCTGAAGACACAGTTGGTGAAAAAGAGAAAAGGGGGGAAAAAAATAACAGAACAGAATTAAATCTCCAAAACTGCTTCAAGTGCCTCCTTCCAAAAATATCTACAGAGGGAGGGAGAGGCGAGAAAAAAAAGAGCGAGTGTGTGAGAGAAAAAGGAAACAGGCCTTTTACAACTTTAAAGAGAAAGAAGCTGTGGAGTGAACGGGAGAAAATATTTACTCAGGGAATTAGTTCAGGATCATTGTGTGCGTGCAGGGCTTTAGTTCCCTGGCTCCATTTCAAGGCCCAAGTGGCTCAACTGGAGCTCCCTCCAGGGCAGGCCTAATTATCACAGGGCTAGGGCCATTAAAATGCTTAACTAACCTCGTTTCTCCAAAACGCACAGATTAACGCCAGCCTCCAGCAAAGTGTCGGGAATAACCCTGCTGCCTAATACCCTCTTTGATTTTTTTTTCCTAGTGTGGAGAGGCGAGGCAGAGGACTGGTGTGGTAATAGTTCTGGATGGATAAGAATGCTGAGAGTTACCGTCCAGCCAACCCATCCTTTCAGTGTAATTGGATGTGTAGTGTTTAAAGAGGCGCAGGTAAGTAGCAGACTGTCGACCTGAGGCATCAATCCTCACATCTCTACATTAGAAACACTGAAGACGAACAATGAAGGCAGTAATAGGAGTGCAAATAGCAGTATAAATGATGTCTGAAATGGATACTTTAGGAAACAGGATACGTGCAGGAGCTCATTAAAGCCTCTACCATATAAATATTTGCTTTTTCCAAGTTGTCACGGCCCAGCTTTTCTCAACAATCAAATCTATAGAGTGGATGTTTAAGAGGTCTCATCAGATATGCTCGGTCTGTTTTGACTAAACAGGTATGAATAATTGATGAAACCGTGTCCCGTAGGCCTGCCCAGTAGGTTCTAATGTACAACACATGGAAGGCAGCCGTCATTTATCATATTGTGCATTGGCATATCATTTGTTTCTAAATGTGCGATGAAGGACTTTGGGTCGACTGTGTTGTGTTTAAACTCTGAATCCAAGGCTGAATCCACGACCAAATGACAAAAACAGGAACTAGCTTATAGGTGTAGAAAAATATTATATATTGATGATGGGGCAGCCATGGCTCAGGAGGTAGAACCAAAGGGTTGGTGGTTCGAATCCCGCTCTGTCCTAGTCATGTGCCATTTTGTCCTTGGGCAAGACACTTCACCCACCTTGCCCTCAGTGTCACTCACACTGGTGTATGAATGCATATGAATGTTTGGTGGTGGTCAGAGGGGCCGTTTGGCGCGAACTGGCAGCCATGCTTTTGTCAGCCTGCTCCAGGGCAGCTGTGGATACAAATGTAGTTTACCACCACCAGAGTGTGAATGTGTGAGCGAATGAATGATGGATCAATAATGTAAAGCACTTTGGGTGTCTTGAAAAGCGCAATAGAAATCGAATCCATTATTATTATTATAATAAGGAACTAGCTGCTTCAAACCTGGGGATTTAAGGGGGGGTAAACATGACAAATTCATGGGGACCAGCATTTGTGGGGGGCCCATAGAGCAGTGGAGGGGGTCCAGTGGATACAGGTTAGAAGTTGTGAAAATTTTGTTTAAGATCTGCTGAATAATAGAGGCATAGATGTCAGGAGTCGGACATTGAGAGCATGTTAAGTTTAAGTTTCGTTTCACTCCAGCGTAAGTTACGTTAGTTATGGATCGTACCCCCATGTGTATGTATATATACAGGGTGGGGAAGCCAAATTTACAATATTTTGAGGCAGTGATTAAAAGACAGTGTATGACCAATTAGTTTATTGAAAGTCATGAGAATTTATTTGCCACAAGAAAATTTACATAATAGAAAATGTTTTTATTCTATGTGTCCTCCTTCTTTCTCAATAACTGCCTTCACACGCTTCCTGAAACTTGCGCAAGTGTTCCTCAAATATTCGGGTGACAACTTCTCCCGTTCTTCTTTAATAACATCTTCCAGACTTCCTCGTAATAGTTTTGCTCATAGTCATTCTCTTCTTTCCATTATAAACAGTCTTTATGGACACTCCAACTATTTTTGAAATCTCCTTTGGTGTGACGAGTGCATTCAGCAAATCACACACTCTTTGACGTTTGCTTTCCTGATTACTCATATGGGCAAAAGTTTCTGAAAAGGTATGGATAATAGTGTTAGGTATGATTATGACATCAATATATGTTTGGTTTCAAAACAACTGACGTAGTGCTTGCTGAGAAAAAACAACTAAATGTTCATTGTAAATTTTGCTTCCCCACCCTGTATATATATGTATGTGTATATATAAATATATATATATATATATATATATATATATATATATATATAAACACCACCACCCCAAGATATTGAATTTTATGAAGGGTTCACAACATTTACCTTTCATGGGGCCCACAATTGCCAGCGGTGCCCCTGCTTCAAACAGTTAACTCAGTGTTAGTCAATGAGGAGAGTCTGGCTCCTTCACCTTTATGAATGAATGAATGAATGAATGAATGAATGAATGAATGAATGCAAACTTTGCAGGGAAATATTCACCTATCATGCATCAACCCAGCTTATCATCTGAAACTTCAGTGCTGAACTCTGACTTACCCCTCAAATCTGATTATATCCTCCTGAGACCCAGTAGGTAAACATTTTCGCCATTTTATATTAAATAATTCCCTTAATTGGAAACAGCATGATGCAACAGTTTTGTCAGATACATTAAAAAAATATATATATAATGTCCTTTTCAGTGGACCTTTTTTTTTTTTTTTTATAGTAAAGTTGTGAAACTGTTGTCCACTACAGAGGACAAAAATGCATTGCTGTGTCTCAGGAGGACAATGTTTGGTTGTGTGGCCAGTATCAGTTTCCAGTGCACTGTCCTGAACTGAGCTGCATGCATAAAAGCAGTGGAGTTACAAGCGTTGAGGTTATTTCCTTCAGTAAAATCACTAACACTCCACTACAAGGAAAACTTGGACATTCAAAACCATACATCTATGCGAGAATATAAGTATTATCAATATTCACTGTGCAGAAGAAATGTCCCTGTCAGATGACTTGGATTTGTTTTACGGTTAGATTCAAGTATATATTGAATTTGAAGTATTTTATAGCATGTAAGTGACTCTGTCCAGTGCTGAGTTGTAATAAATTACTGGTTAAAAAAATGGCTTGAATTCTGATTAGACAGTTCAATTCAATTTCAATTCAATTTTATTTGTAGAGCCCTATATCATGACAAGGTTGCCTCACAGGGCTTTACAGAATTAGTTGGATAAGAAAATAAACAACAGTCAAATAAACAGCAAATGAAGGAAATGGATTAATGTCCCGGGCATCCCCTGTCCTTAGACCCTCCTTCTCAGCAAGGAAAAACTCCTAAAAACCCAGTGGGAAATGAGAAACCTTGGGGAGAACCACAGTGAAGGAGAGATCCACTCCCATGGACGGACAGGCTATAGATGCACCAGGACTGATGGACATCTATTTGTGGATGTTCAGACTGATGTCCCACTGAAAAAGATCAGACCTGGATCTGATTCATAACTACACATGCAAAAGGTCCAGAATTAGTGAGGACCAACATCATTCTAACACAATAGGCATTCATAGGTTTACAAAACACCCAAACAAAAGTGCTGTGGAAAAAATATTTCATTGTAAAACCACATGTTCTTTCACAGCTGGATATCAAACTAAATATTCTGTATTTGCTCACACGCTCCAGAAATGAAATCTGTCACAAAGCATGTTCCATTTCTGAAGCACAGTAAAGGTTTTTCATGAACATCCGGCAAAGAAAATCAATACAAATGGAGGACATTTTACTAAAGAGCACCTTATGTCCTTGCAGACAAGAAAGTAAAACAATAAATGAATGCACCTCCCTTTCAGTTTCCCCTAGCTGTGTCCTCCTGTGGAGCGGTATTACACCTGACAGTCACCACGGCCAGCCGTAATGTTTCTGAACACAGCTGTGCACAAAGCTATCGAAGTTTTGCTAGTATTAAGCAAAAAAACTATACTATAATTAATAACTAATAATGAATTAATATAACTAATACTATAATTATATTTGAGCATACTGTAATTCAACTAGTCTGACTGGAAATAAGAATTCGACCAACTTCTGCGGACTGTAGAAAATCTACTCTGTGATGCAGATGTTGGCAAATTGTGGCTGATGATGTCTGTTTTGTGTAATTGCATGAAACTATGATTTGTCATTTGGACAGAGAGGAGGAAGTTGCAGAGGGAAGGTGGTTTCAACTCCTGCAGATTTCAGTCATACTTATTATATGATTCTACATTGTCGAACTGTATTTTTTAGGCAATACATTTAGAATATGTGTTATATAATGCACCAAACAAAGTATTTTCCCCATAATCTCCTAAAACAAGTACCTGGTTCTGGAAATCACATATCAAATTCAACTCATTAACTCAAGGTTGATCATGCAAACTGTAAATAATTATCTTTATAGTGATCCTCTGATTACAAGTCCACCTAAAACCTGAAATACCTGACATTTTAATCTGATCTTATGTTTACACTAATGGTGAAGACTGAGGCACATTTAAGACTCCTAACCCTTAGGAGTCTGTCATATAAATGTCTGTTTTTGCCAAACCTGCTTATAATCACCTTTTTAGGCACTTCATGTAATGCCCCATGTGTTGCATATCAAAATGTGCAGAAAACTCTCAGCTATGAGGAGAATAAAGATTCATCTGTACTGCAGCTTTAATTTCTGCATTGCCACTTTTAATATGGCTGAAAAGCACTTTGGGCATCGTTGGTTGTTGTAAATGTGCTATACAAATAAATTTGACCTTGATCTTGAAGCATTAACATGAAAATGTTGAATGGGAATGGATGAAATATTTTTAGCCCTGAAGCTGAAAAATTCAAATTCTGGTTTTGGACAAAAAAAAAAAAGGGGGCAAATAACTTGTGAAAACACACCTTTACTACAAGTAAATGGAAATTAGGAAACTACAGACGAATCTAGCAATTTGTTTTTCTCACAAAAGTATAGATGAACAATGACTGAAATTTAAAAAAAAAAAAAAAAAAAAAAAAAAAAATGAGTGAAATTGTTTACTTTTTTCCAGGTTTTCTTTTGTTGTTGTTTTTTACATAGAAAATGATGTGTATGATGTGGTTTGAAGCAAAACTTATCAAGACTTTTAACCCTGATTGCACTGTGACTATAAGAGCATGTTTCTTACTGTTACAATTAAATGTTACATTTTTTTATTTTAACCATAATCATGCTATTTTCTTATAACCACCATGTTTTTGCCTAAACCCAACAAAACTTTACACTGGTATAATACTTAACATCTGCCACTTGTTTCCAAAATCATTCCAGCCTTGACCTCCCTCTCTGCTCGGTGGTGGTCAAGGGAGCTGGGAACTGCACGAGCAGGATGAGCCGAAATATGAGCGAGAACAAAGCTGCGATGGAGAAATTATTTTCTGATTGTGGATATGTTTTAAAGCACACTTTCACACAACTCTGCTCAAAGGTTTGGAGTAAATGCAGCCAAAGCACACTTCATTCTGTCTGATGTGTGTAATTTGGTGTGGGTATCTGATTAAGTCATAACTATCAATCAATCATTCATTCATTCATTCATTCATTCATTTTCTGAACCTGCTTTATCCTCACTAGGGTCATGGGGGTCACTGGAGCCTATTCCAGCTACTTATGGGCGAAGGCGGGGTACACCCAGTTCATCAATCAGTCAAATTTTATTATATAGGGCCAAATCATAACAAAAGTTATCTCATGACACTTTACTTATACAGCTGATCGAAACCAGACTCTTAAGCCAACTTACAGAAACCCAACAGAATCCTCCAGGAGCAAACAGCTGGTGACAGTGGAAGGAAAAACTTTATTTTAACAGGCAAAAACCTGGGGTTAGACCCCGACTCCTGGAGGATGATCATCTGCCTTGTCCAGTTGGGGTTAAAGAGAGAGGGTAAAGGAAGAGAAAAAAAAGAGAGAGAGATTGGGGTAGAAGGCACAGCAAACTGAACTTGAACATCTATGTAACTATATAAACTAAACTAACTAAAGCAGAGCATGAAGAGAATACAGTCATGTAAGAGGGGTTGAGAAGTTTCTATGGAGTTCTGTTATTGCCTGGAGCTTTACATTCAATGCCTAGATGTTAATACAAAAAACATAGTATATACGGTAACATACGAGGACAGAAAAAAAAACAGGCAGAGGGCAAGGTCTTTGCAGGTAAATAGAAAAGTTCACACTGTTAATGTGAATGATGATTAAAAGCGATTATTACTGAATGACTCTAAACATATACAAAACATTTTTTTTATTGAAAATCATACCCATTATACCCTTTGCATTGCGTGTCAGTGCTTACCTTGAATATAATGAGCTTTTCATGGAGCATTATGTGTTATTTCTTCTGCCACCAGTAGCTGTGCTAATTCATCATCCACCACTATGCGTCATACAGAAACAAATAACATGCATGTCCATTCAGGCTGGAGGACTTATTTAAAAGAAAAAAAAAAAAAAAACACAAAAAAATGGCTCATGCAAAAAGACTAAGTGTGAATACTACTGTGAAGAATGGTAACCTTTGCAGACTATGAGCATTCAACATAACATGCTTTTATAGCACATTCAGTGTGGATTCACTTTGTTAACTTCAGGCACAAAGCAGCTACATGGAATTATGGGACCTCTAAAAGCTAGGAAGCCAAACTTTAACCTGTACAACCTTGTAAGACCATCGTTAATGTACTATTTTGTATATAAATGTACAGAATGTCTTAACAATTGCATTCAGTACATGTAACTAAAATCTGTGCATGTATTGAACTGAAAACAAGGTCATTTGTATGCAGTGTGCTGTATAATGAATATAATTAATCTTGGCAATAAGACCCTACGCCTATACAGATGCCGATCATGTTTTAGCACTGCTCTAAATGAATTTGTTTTGCTACCCACTTTGTCTTTCAGGCATTCAGAATGCATGAATGAAGTGTCTGATAGCAGGATCACGGTCTTTGTTCAGAATAACATGAGGATTCATTGGTTCGTTTAAACAACTGTTGAAAAATCAGTGCAGTATGCCATGACTATTTTTCAAAAAGCGTTTTTCTTTTTAAATCACCAAGGTTTCTTGATCTAAAGAATAACTCAAATCCAATCAGGACGGCTGGAACAGTGGGTTTTATCCTTACATTCTGAATAAAGCACAGTATGCTGTGTTTTGTAAGCATTTATTCATTCTTTCACCTACAACCTCACGCATTCAGCTTTGTTTTATATGTTAATTCCTATTATTGCAATATTTCACTGGATACATTGCAAAGATGTTTTAAGTATGCTTTCTAGACATCTTGATATGGTCTAATCTCATAAAATCTTTCATCTTCAACTATATCAAACCCCTCATCATTCTTTAACAGTATTATTTTTTCTAATATCTTAGTTTACAGTGACAGATGGAGGCGGCCTTTGGGGAACCATCCCATTGTTGCAGGTGTGATTCACTGAGAGTAAACTGTGAGAAGATTGCAGATAGTAGTGAAGTAAAGTGACATCGGCACACTTTTGACCTGGCTCAAAGGAGGAGGAGTTAATAGATATAAGAGGTATTCCATTAAAAAAAAACAAAAAAAACACCTCAAGTTGGCTTTAGCCTGTCCCACTGTTGGTTTAGATCATAAAGGTATTAGATTTTTCCATTTGTTTGCCAGAATTAGAATTAGCCGTTGTATAACATTTGTTTCTATGGTGCCGGTTTTCAAAAATCATTTATGTTTGTCTTTTGCATTAATTCACAGATCCACACAAACATGATTATTCTCCGTCTCCATTGCACTTATTCACATTCACCATTTAAACCAAATTTTCCAATGTGTAAAAACTACAAAATATTTCACAATTTTTCACATTTTCATAATTTCAAGTCAGGTTTTTTTTAATGCACAAATTAAAAATGAAAAATAAATAAATAAATAGAGTTAGCCTTGGTAGCTTTCGCTCAATCTCTTGATCTCTCTTCATCATAATACACACATTACATATTAAAACCTTTTACTACCATCCGCCAGGACACCAGCGACCCCTTTTAGCATTAGCATTAGGGTTAGCTTACCACTGAGCTATGTGTAAACTCATGTAGTTTAGATTGTTTTAGCCAAATGTTAAATATAGAAACTAGATGTTCCCTATGTAATGACACAGGTCTACTAACATACATATTGGACTTCCAGTTTTGTTGTGTAAACCTAATCCTAAAATAGCATTATAGCTGCATTAATAAATATATGATAAATCTGACAGGTGTCATAGTTTCTACTAAACATGAAACCAAGTGTTCTTGTTTTCTCCCAATATTTCCATGCATTATCCTTGCTATAGGTGCTCTGGATATTTATAATTGTAGGGATTATGTAAAAGATTGTTTTCCCCAAAGTAAATTTAATGGAAAAAAACACCTGTTTTCAAGAGTCTGATTGCCTGTTTAGTAAGTACAACTATTATCACTTCACAAAATTTAACTCTTGGATTATTTGTAATTTAACTGCTGCATATCTCCTTTTTCTTTAAATGTATTCATCTAATGTACCCCACTGTGTAAAAAAAAAAAAAAAAAAAAACACACTTTATAACACTATAGTGTAACCATGATGTTATACCCAAACAAACAGAGGTTCAGAAGCTTTAAAACATTGATTATATAATAATGTTTATTTTAACATTGTAACCTCAACTTAACCCTTTCATGCACTGTCCACTCCAGTGGACAGTTCTTCTCCAGCTGTTCTCTTGTATATTAATGGGTTTTGTTGTTTTAGTTCCATATCAGCCAACACAGTGGACGCTTATGCACCATCCCATACACTGTAATTCAGATCATTACTGTAACTTTACTGTTCTTGATAAACCTGATCTGCAGTAACATGTTTAAGTGTAAATCAATTGTTATTTGTTAGACAAGAACGTTTTTTTTTTTGCATATTATCTCCATGAAGTGAGTAATTACTAGCATTGGAATATGTTAAAATGTGAGAAGACATCAGATTAGCAGCATTAAATTGTTTTTATTTCATTGTTTTCATATCACTTTCTGATATTGAGTTTTAAACACATGTTTCTTTACTTCAAAAATTAAATACATGGATATTTTTGTAACTCCATAGGAAAAAAAAAAACTCGATCGCATTGTTTTTTTCATGGCTAAACACTGAAGAAAAAAATCTTGACTAAGGTTCTCATAATTTGTGCATGAAAGGGTTAAAGCATAAAATATGACCCAAACAGCAACAGATATTAGACAAAACTAGAATTAGTATCCAGAGTAGCATAGCCATAATAACATTAGGAAACATTGTTAAATTGATAAAAATAAACTGTGTACATCTATTAAATGCCTAACTTACATTACACAGATAATACTTCTTGTTTTGGACTGAAGGAAATTATTATCATTTCCTTTTTACTTAGTCTCTGTGACTGAAGCCCTGTATGTTTCTTTATACCTTTTTGTGTTCATTTATTGGACCTGAAACCCTTTGTGCCTCAACAAAATTACAGTATGCAAACCGTTATGCTGGGATTCAAGGAAAACACAACTCCGTTTAAATGAATTACAGAGGCAAGAGCATTGCTAATTATTTTAGCGATTCCACAAGTAATCCTTTTAGTGATTTTTTGCCTTGGAAAAGGGGAGAAAAATGCTGCAATAAATAAATAAAACCCCAAATAAATAGAGACTGATTTGAATGCAGTGTCAGGGGAGATGTAGTGCAAAGACGCGATAATAGCTAAGCTAGCTTATAACATCTTTGTTTTCACTGAGCACTGTGCTGCGGTCTCTAGGGCCACAAGAGGATTTTTGGCAAAGCTGTTCTTCTTCTTCAAGGTCCACACTTTGCAAACACTCAAGGAGGCTTCTCCACACTATCAGTGAATCAGGATCCACTTACACTCTCAAAGTGTAGGAGATGGAGAAGGCTACTCGCATTCAGTGACTTTCCCCATGGACACGTTTGTGTATCTAACACTCAGAGTAGGCTGAACTAAAAAAACAAAAAACAAAAACAAAAACAAAACAATGAACCCAAATAGTAGTCTTTTTAGGGAGATTAGTTCCACATTTTAAGGCCTTGAATGGAGAGCGGCGTCCTGGATATTATTCTGCTCCACAAGCAAACAACACTCACAGCTAAGACACTCAGAATTTATTGTGATTTCTTATATCCACAGTGAATTTATTGTTGTTTCTCAGAATTCCATTCTGCCTCTGTTTTGACACAAATAAATGACTTTGGGACCTTGAAGGTTTAATTTGAAATAGTACATGTCTTGCAGTCAAGAAGCCGCAGTGAAACAATTGCTTTTCAGCTGGTAACCAGACTTGAGGTGACACGGAGGAGAAAAGTCAGGTGTAATATTTATCTCCCTGCCCTTGGAGATGTGTGACGCTCATCCAATTCATCCATGTCTCCATCAGAGAAGAATGAAAGCGCAGCAGAAAAAAACAGTCCTTTTCATTACAGCAACATGGACCATTTATCTTGTTGAGTTTGCTCCATAAAGTGTCATCGATTACAAGAGTTTTTTTTTTAAAACAGAGGGAAACCACAGTCTCAAGAAAGGGTCTTAAAAGTCATATGAAACATAGAAACTTGTTGAAATATGTTTTTTTTTTTTTAAAAGACATGAATAGGAAACTAAATGTGTCAAATATGTCTCACTTGCATCATTTCACATATGAGAGGAAGCATGTACTTTAATCGAAAGGCTCCCAAAGGACCTTCAATAACAGGAACTCAGTGTGATCCTCACCTCAGACACATGACTTTATTGGTGCTGCAGTAACACCTCAACGTCAAAATATCCAAAATTATTAATCCCATGATATTTATTTTGTTGATTGGTGCACTTACATTACATCAAAGCATTTAACTATGTTCACATTCAGAAAGTCTATATTAATCAAACTGATAAGCAGTCGATTTAGTTTATCTGTGACATCATATTCAAATATTACTTGCAGGTATTTGATCAGACTGAAGGATATAATTTGAATATGTCACTGAATGTAAACATGGTTTCTTGAGTCACATCAGATTTCACCAGTAATGGAGAAAGAAACCCATGTGATCCTATATTACTTCACAATGTCATCTACAATATGTTTTATTACCATTTACCTGTAACTATAGTGGAAGACATTACATACTTTACGCTGAATACACTAAGCAGGAACTTTATTTATTTGTTTGTTTGTTTGTTTGTTACAGTTTTAGCTTTCCACCAGATATGCTGTGTTATCCTTGACAATGCTTTGAAAGTCTGAAGTGGCTTTTTTGGATCTATTAATGCTAACCAAATGTGATATTGCTAGGTCTAATGTAGAAATCAGCCCTTTGGTGTCCACTATACAATCTGGTCTCTACAAGCCTCAGACAACATCAAAGTACAAATGCAAATTACTCAACCACAAGTATTTTAGATCAGTACTATTTATTGTGTTGATGATGTGAGTTTGTAAAGAATGCAACACATGTTAATTAAAACGTATATATTAACATGCTTAACAGAAATAGTGGTGGATTCAGCATCTCCTGGAGCCTCATCTCCAGCCTGTGCATTGGTTCCTATGATGTTAATGTTACAGAAGCTCCTCACTATCCTGAAAGTCTAGTTGTTTGATGATGCATTGTCCTTCAGTTCCAATGTTTTTGTCATGGCTAGAAGTCAACATTGTTGTTGTCACATCAAGTCCTTTTCATACAAATGATTGGTTAATGCATTTACTAATTGTGCGAAAGCTCAGAAAAACTGACCCTGTTCAGATAAAACACAATGCTGCTTTTTGGCTGTGCAGTATTTGCATTTTGTGTCAAAGTACTTATGACGTAAACAGCTGTTTGAAAAAAATTTAATCAGCAACTTTAAAAGAAGACCTGAAGTTCCGCTGTGTTTTTGTCAGTAAATCGGGGTCACATAATGTTCTAAGGTCACATTGTTTCGAAAAAACTTCACCCATTGCAAAACCATCTCCAAATGGTTAAAAGAAACACTTTGGTTATTAGAAAAAGGATTTCTTTAAATCTTAATGCACTCTGTGTCAGGATCTCTGCAGCATTCCTGTGCTGGACCTTGCCCTCAGTTTATTCCCTTAACTACGTGCTGCCAGTCACTATAACTACCGCTTTACAAATGACCTGCTACACTGTAGAGTCTCAACGCAAACTGACTTTTCAAACCTTTGTTCCTGTCATTAATTACAAGTACACTGGCAATTTTTAAAGAGCATTTTACACATCATAGCAGGTCCTTTTACATTTTAACTCATTGCTGGTATCCTGCCTGGTGACTGATTCTTAACTAAGCCCCGCCCCTTAGTTACAGTTGCTAAATCTGTCAAGCTTTACTTCCCTGTGGTCAGAGAAATATGCCAAAGGAAATGACTGAAAATGCATAATATAACAGGTTTGTTATAATCACTATCACCAGATTATAAAATGAACTCTCAGTTGTATTTTGCAGTCGTTTTTTTAGAACTATTACTACTGGCGCTGCACAATATATCAAAAAAATATATAGTTATCGCGATAACAGAATGTGCAATATTCAGATCGCAAAGACATGCAATAATTTATTTTCTTTCTTTTTTTCATTAACTTCCTGTTTTACATGCCATGGGGTACCAGAGTTGTTTTCTCTGTCACTCTAACATGCTTGTTTTTCTGGTGAAAAAAACTGAAGTAAAGCTACTGCTGTTGGTTGAGTGTAAGTTTACATGTTATTAAATCTGAAAAGATGTTAATATTTTCAGAGCACAACTTTGGGCAAGGCCTGAACAATTATATTTAAAGATTTTATTTTAATATGCAGTATTTACCAAACGAGACAAGCAATGGAATATTGTTTTGTTAAAGCTCTTACATGGCGGTACTCTGGCACTTTTGTTATTATGAAATACATCCATGTCATTTACACATTGTTATATGTGAATAAAATGACAAATTATTTGACTATGTTTGTGTCTGAAGGTTGATGGTAGCAGCATCACTAGGTTCTTGGACAGAACTGTTTAATTGATTGCAGTAGTACAGTATTTTGTCTTAAATAATAAATAATTGAGTCAGCATACAAACATTTAATGGCTCATTTGTATAGAGCACTGATTTATCAGTATTCTCTGTTAATAGACAACAGTACATGTGCATAACTGTAAAATAACTACTTTTGTCATTTTTCTTAGTAGATGAAATTGGTATTTTTTTAAGTGAACGAGAAATATCGTAATATTATTGTTATTGCAATGCTGTACACACATATCTCATATTGCGAGTTTTGCCAATACCGTGCAGCCCTAATTATTACAGAAATGTGATACTTACTTGGGAATATCTGATATGTGACATTTAGTTACTATAATGTCATTAAATGATAGAAAAACCCCTACGCCAGTTTTCAGTTACCCTCCGATTAAAATACATGTTATATTAGTCCATTCATATGTGTCCTTAGTCAGTAATGAACCTCCATATTCTCAGTCAGTCTGCATGAAATAAATTACATGGTCACTAATATTCAGCTGTGAGTGGATTCTACCATCAGAAAAGAAAAACTGCCCTCCTCTAAACCTAAAGGATTTCTGCTGGTGGACCTGCAGTTTCAATACAACAATAATAACACTCAAAATGTCAGAGTGACCTTATGGCTGCTTTTAACTAGCATTCTATCAAATTACCATGTCAGCATGTGATAAAACGGTAGTTTAAGGGTTCTCGTAAATAGTATATACTAGAATAAATAGCATACCAGTATATCAATTATAAGCTTTTATGAGTTCCATTCATACATCACTTCGACCTTCATTCTTCCTGAAAGCCTCCCATGCCTACTTACACATGTTGATATAGGCTTGGACAGTGTGTGTGTGTGTGTGTGGGGGGGGGGGGTGGCTAGTCTAGGTTGGTCTTCTGCATCCAACTCAACAACTCAACAAAAAACATGCAGCATTTTAGCCAAATAAACTTGCCAAAATAACTATCAAACAACAGATAAAAGTCTCTCTTGGTCTCCTGGTGAGCATTACTATGATTATGTGATGTCATGTAAAAGTTATTAATTACCAGTGATTAAACAACCAGACGATTACGCAACAACAAACCCATAATGTTAAATTAGGTCAGAATGACAGATTTAAAAAAAAATCCATTGTCTTTGAACAATACTCTCAAAAGTGACCCACAGATAGTCTTTTTTTTCATTATGCTTAGAACTTTCCATTATATTTTCTTTGCTGCTATTTTTACCTCCGCCAGGAGGTATTGTGATCATTTTGCTTTGTGTGTGTGCGTGTTTGTTTGTTAGCAAGATAACTCAAAAAGTTATGGGTGGATTTTCATGAAATTTTCCGGAAATGTTGATACTGGCACAAGGAAGAAATGATTAAATTTTGGTGGTAATTGGGGGGGGGGGGGGGGGGGGGGCACACTGATCTGCCTTGGCAGAATTCTGTGCTCTCCGAGTGCTTTTCTTGTATTCATTGTATTATATTCAGTATCTTGAAGTTCAGTGTGTATCTGGTAGTACTGTTACAAATTTCATTGTGCAATCATATGAAATCATGTGTACAATGGAAATACAGGGTATTCTATTCCTCTAATTTACTTCTAGGCTCAGGATCAACAATTTTGCCGTCAGTAGTCACTTTCCATTGACCCTCAAATTGCGCTAATATAACTTGCGCCTAAAAATTTGCCTAAATTTTGCCAAAATTCTCATTTTTTGATGAAAAGTTTTTGCACTGGCAAGAGGTGATTTTTTGGGCATAGGGAAATAGGTATATCATGCAAAACTGCAATGGAAAGACCTTACTTTTTGGGCAACTAGAGTAATGTGAATAAAAAGTGATGAAGAGTTTTTAAGCAAACATGGAACGGCATGTGTGGACACACCAAGAAACCAAATCATTTTTTAATTTAGTACGGGATAGAGGGGTAATATACAGGGTGTCCCATAAGTCTCCATACATAGGAGACATAATACATTCCATACATATATGGTTCTAACATGTATTTCTTTATAGTTCTTCTTTATAGTTCTTCAGCAGTGGAGGACACGCATTGAAATGTGTTCCCGACAAAATGGCAGTCATATAGAGCATATTATATAAATAAAAATGGTTTATGTCAAGAAATGTTTATTTTTCCTGTGTATGGAGACTTATGGGACACCCTGTATGATAATAATGAATATATCTGTAAATCAATGTGATATTCATGTTCGTCACCATGTTTATCGAATGACTTCTAGTGTCATCTTGTGATAATAAATAAACAAATCATCGCATTTGTGATTTCATGGAAAAACCAACATTACGCACTTCTGTTTTTTTGACATTTTGTAATTATCAGTGAAGTTTTGTACAGATATCCAATAGAAAAGCCAGTAATGTGTTACCATGATACATGTGTACATATGTGCTCAGCATGTTTTAACTCTAAGTTTTAACTTGGTTTCATGGAAGTCAGTACGAACGTAATGGGTCGACATTAACTGTATTACAGTCGTGGAAAAAATGATTAGACCATCCTTGTTTTCTTCAATTTCTTGTTCATTTTAATGCCTGGTACAATTAAAGGTACATTTGTTTAGACAAATATAATGATAATAACAAAAATAGCTCAGAAGAGTTTAACTTCAGAGCTGATATCTATCCATTTTCCATGGTTTTCTTGATAATAACCAAAATCACTTCAGTTCTTCCATCAACATCTATGGCATTGTACTGACAAAAACAGTGCTTTTAGGCATTCCATGTTTTTTTTTGTGTCTGTTTTAGTCACATGATACACACAGGAGTTAGTACTTGATTGCATAACCCTTGTTCTTGATGACTTTTGATGGTCTAATAATTTTTTTTCCGCGACTGTATATACAATGATTTTACTGTTTAAAAAAAATAGTGTTCAGTGAATTTAACACTTTGTAGCATCAACTGTTTTGTACTTTCTTATACAGAAGCAATGGTAATGGTATAAAATGTTTGCATTCAAAATATAAGGATGCTCATCTTTATGCCCTTTGTTTTTACCCTTTTAGTTTCACTTAGTGTGTAGCTGTGTGTTCCTTGGTGTGTTAGTGTTTCACATCTGAAGTCTTTGGTGAGGGTGAAACGCTCAGCTGTCCATCTAATTCTGTTTAGTATTCTGCCCATGAAACAGTTTAAACCTCATCCCCCATCCATCTATCTACCAAAAGATATGAGATAACTTTTTTTTCTTCTCAACAGATGATATTAAGTGCCTCCTATTATCTCAGTAGGTCTGTATCATATTAGAATCTGCAATCGCAGGTCAGAAAGTATGCGCCGCTCTTGTCTCGGCCGGTGCTGCAGAATTACTTTCCTGCACACAATGGCTGAATGGGTTGAGGCTTTGTCATTTAAACTGCATAAAGAGGCCAGAAATTGATTTTTATTGTAGATCTTCATATCTAATAAAGCTCTGAGGATCTCCTTTCTTCATTGTCTGAATGGCCAGTGAATGCTTTCAATCTACCTCTGTGTTTCATGCATAAAAGTGGTAGCGAGAAAGATAGGAAGAAGAATGAGAGGGAGGGGTGCTGCCATGCAAGTGAAAAGCATCCCTTCTCTTTTTCTCTCTCCTTGGAAACCAGACCTGGGGAGGATGGGAGAGGTGAAGGAGCTGGGGGTAATTGAAAAGTGAAATGTTTTTTTTTTTTTTTCCCTCCCATCCTTTTTGGAAAGAATGTGTCTTTTTCAAAGAGAAAACATAACCAGGACTCATTTCTGCTAAAGACACCCCCCTTAAAAACGGCAACAGGAAGGTATCAGTCCTTTTTCATTGGACGGAGGAAAAGTGCACCCTATTTTGTCATTTCTATAGTGAGACTTACAACATTAAACCTGCCAGAGAATGAGAAGTCTAGTCTCTTTTTGACTGTCAAGCACTCTTTCCACTATAAGCTCCAGTGAAGTTAGTTTTGTTTATAATATTAATAACACATTAGTACTGTTTATGTGGATTTATCAAGCTATTGTTGGCGTGTAGCTGAACATCAGCAAGAGATAATGTGTCAGAGGAAATGCATGAAATCAAAGCGTTAAGTGTAATTACCAAAACAGCACACAAGGATTAGTTTTCGTGGAACAAAAACCGAAAATTGACTCCACAGATTGAGAAGTTTCCAGACAAAAACTGGCCTTGTTGGTTGTGCGATAAAGCAGATTAACTTTGGCTGCCACTGCATCGTATTATTTCAACTGAGCCGATCTAAATGTACAGGAAATCACTGCTTGGATTTGCTGACATGAGTTTTTCCTTAAATGAACATAACCTGTCAAATTAATGACTCTGCCTCTAAGAAATATAATAAGGAAAATAAAATGCTCTGATCTGAATATAATTTGGCCGTGTTCATGTCAGAGCCGCAAGAAACAAATAATTCTCTGCTCGCTTGTTTAAGCTGAATGTTATGCAAATGCCCACCTCACCTAAGTCAGAGCTGCACACTCCTCCCTTGTTTTTCCTCATTTTAGGTGATCACAAATATGTAAACAAATTTTGTTTTCATGCATTTGAATATGATTAATTATCACAGAGTAATCCAGCTGCACTTGTAAAGACTTTTCTGGGGAGATTAGGAATTTCAAAGTGACAACCATGATAGATGGGAGCATTCTGTAAGTGGTAGATTAAAGGTCACAGCAATGAACAGAAAAACTCACAAGGCATCATTTCAGTTGAGGCAGATGCAATCAAAGCTGAGCGGCAAATAGACGAGCGCCTCAAACAGGCAAAATGATTATGGAAATGGGTATCTGCACACAACTAAACATATGGCAGCGCCTAATGCCATATAACACTAGGGGCTGGGTTTAATCAAACTTCACCAATTAAAAATACAAATGATATGCAAACATCTGAAAGTCTGAAGAGAAAATGAGGAGGATTGTTATTAATGATAGGGAATGAATCTATCGCTGCTAATTCTTTAAATGTTTCCTCCACTGCTCTCCTTTTTACAGATAAGACTGATCACCATCGCTGAATAGTTTGTAACAAGAACTGCTTAAATAAACATGCAAACTCAAAAACTCTACTAATTATTCATTTGCAAGATATAGACATTTTAAAGAGCTTGTAGTTAAGATCTGTAGTAAACAGGAAATTCTGTCTGGTTTACTCCATATTGTACAGAACAATGTCATATACTTTTAATTTGACACATATTAACATTTTAACTAATACAGTATAATATCAAGTGCACTTTGATCTAATTGTGATGCTTTGGTCTCGTAGAGGAGCTTCACAATATAGTATCAATATGTTATTTTCTTAGTTTATATTAATTCCTATGAAGCAGTTTTTAATAATTTTTCTTTCACAACAATTATGTACTACAACTACCAGCCAAGTTTATATATATATATATATATATATATATATATATATATATAAATCAATTAATTGTTTAGTGTAACAAGCTAGAAATGAGAAGCCATTTAGTAGAAAATGCTCATATTGTACAACAGAAAACACAAACCAAGTATACCATTACATTACAGTATATCATTACAGAAGACTGAAAAAGATCACCAATGGAGCCTTTTTTAATGATTAATAGACTCAGGGTCTTCTCTTCCTGCATGATATTTAGTCCTAAGAGTTTTTCTCTTTCTTCATCTTAGATTCTATGTAAAAGTACTTCCATAGTTGCTGCATCTGATATTTCTTTGCCACTCTGGAGAGAAAAGGTTCTATTTCAGCCTGAACAGACAGTGTTTTTCTCTGGAAATAAGCTTTTTATAAAGTGGAGGTCGTCTATTATTTGTCAAATTGGAATTGTGTGTTAATTAATGTGCAGGTTTTTTAGTGTTTTGTTGAGATGCTTTCTTAATATTAGAATAGTATGGGCCAAAATGATTTTTTTAGGGTAGAAAAAGACACTATTTATTGAAACTCTCACTGACTTATTTATGTTATCATGTAATTTCGCACTAGTATCTGTCAAGGTGCTTGGGAAATTATTCAATTGCATAGGTTAACAAAGACCCATCATTTTTGACCCAGGGGATAATCTGGGTATTCCAAGACCTTTTATTAAAATAATTTAATTGTATATTTGTATATTTTATTCAATAGAAGCAGCACTGTTTAAAATAGAAATGCCAACTGCATGCGACATGTTCACAGTGATGATCCTTATATGCTGTGAACTGATGAGCTTAAGGGCAGGAATGAAAGATCTTGAGGCTTGTGTTCATAGGCTGATGTGTTTATCAGACGCTGGGGTTTTGCTTCCAAACGCAGCGCCCCAGCGTGGTCGGAGGAGGCATCAGAGGGGCTGTCAGTATCACAGAGGAAGCACTGAAAGCACTGTAGCAGACTGGGATTCACAGTAGCACCGATAAAAAACATCCAATCTAATCCATAGACAACAAAAAAAAAAAACGCACTGTATAAGCATGTACTAAATTTACCTGAATGCAATTAAAAATGTGAACTGTACTGAAAGGACAGGTAACCTAACTTGCCAAGTGAGGTTTGAATGAAGCATTTAGTCTGTAGGCATTTCCTGTTTATTCACTATACCTTATTTTTGGCTGCATAAAGGTGCAAGATTCCAATAAAAATGTAAACAGCAGCTGATATTGCTCTTTCTTAAGGGAAACTGTTGCCTGTGACACAGTGTGTCAGCATAGAGTCATGGGTATTTGAGAAGAATCTGGATCCATTAATGACATGCGACTTGATTCAGGTGTCTGGCTCCATATCTGCACTGATGTCAGTATTACTCCAACACCTGCACACATACACACACACATACATACACACACACACACATGCACGCACGCACACACACACACAGATAGATATACACACACTCACACAGTATCGAGCTCAATCATCCCTGCCTGAATAAACAGTGTTGTTATTCCATCAGCTGGTACAGTGTGTATACAAACTAAATCTATTCCACATCCTGCAATACTTTTGCAGAAATACAGACTTACAGTATATAGTATTGCATTTCCTTTATGGTCACACGGGTTAAGTGAATGTGGGTATATATTGCACAGTATGGCTATGAAAATACCATATCTCTTGTTAAAATCTTTCTTAAGCTTTCCTCTGTATTTATGAAGCATATAGAAAGTGTATATCAGTTTCTTAACTAAGGAAAATGTATGTAATTTATCATTCAAAATGCATCAGTGTGTATGATTTGTGTTTATATTTATTAGAGACAGCACAATCATTCAATAAGTTGTCAACTATTAAATTAATCAGCAAATTTTATTTTATTTAAATTTAAATTTTTTGGTGAAAAAATGGCTGCATTTTTTACTTTCAACCTCTAATATTTTCTAGTTCATTCCTCTATGTCCGTAAAAAGAGTATCTTTGGCATGTGGTCCAAAGAGGAAGACGTCGTCTTGTGCTTTTGGAAACACCCATCCTCATTTTGCGACATTTTCTAGCTATTTCTATTTTAAAAACTCAACAGTGTAAATAATCATTAGTGATAGCCATAGTATTTATAAAAGTCAGGAAAGATGCACTCTCAATCAGCACAAATAGCATTCAAGACTATAAGAACATAGCAGCACAGTATATGCAATTTTTCCATCATGTCAGCAATGCATTACTTTCCTTATCCAGGCCGACTTACAGTAAGCTTTAATGTATGTGAACATCACCAAGTAAATCATAATATTTTTACTCTAAGCTTCCCAGCCCAGGCAAAGGTGAACCTGCCACTTGTCCATTATCGACATGACACGGGTATCCCCCCATACACACACACACACCACACACACAGTCCCTCAGGAGAAGGTAGGGATGTAGGGTGTGGAGGATGGGGGGGCTGGGACGGGGGGGGGCTTTGAGAGGATTCTTTATGCAGCTCTGTGTATTGCTTTCATGTTGTCCAGCCGGTAACTAAGTTGGGTTGCCTGGGGCAATGGCTAATTCACACCCTCAGATCACGAGCATGAAATGAGAGAGCAGGGAGCGCTAAAGCCCTGGGGTTAATGATAGCTGGCACATACACCCAACACCCCTCCATATAAATCTGTCCAAATGGTTTCATTTTAGATGATCCCCAGAATCTCCTGCACACACTTAACTGAGGGGAAAGAAACTAAACAGGACACACCTGAGATACTGGCTCTGATTTTAAGAATAAAAACAATCACAAGGCGGCCCAGTCTTGTTTTGTGAATCTTTGCCGCTGTCATCTTACACACATTTATCTGTGTAAGTGTAGCATCTGCGCTTTTCTTTGTATTATCCTAATGCAAGCTGCATACAGCAGGCAGCCCACACACAGTCCATTTTGTCATGATGGGGGCTTTTTTTTCTGGAGATCAGCAAAAAATAAAGAAATAAATATTTAAAAGAAGAATACAACTGTGAAGGACTTTAAAAATCTTTTTACTCCTCAGTCGAACAAGCTTGTGGATGAAGACCCCCCCACCCTTTCCCTAAAACCCCTCTTTAAAGTTATTTCAAATTTCCCAGCAAGGCTTTGAGAAATCTGTTTGTTTGAGGGCAGCATTAGATGTGACCAGCGTTTTATTGTGACATAAAACCGCATTTCTTCCTTGGCAGATTAAAAATAAAATCGGTTAATAAGAAAAGCTGTCAGCAGCAGAAAATGGCTGACATAATCCGTTTATCCTCCAAGCAATAAAGATATTGGTCCTTGGGAGTCTATCTTTCCTCTTATGTTATTTCGCCCAAAACATTATCTTCTATGCATTCAGATGGATTAAGAAGTCATATGGGAGATAGAAAGAAAATGACAGATACAAAAAAAATATAATATTCCTTTCATTCCCCATCACACACGTTCACAGGAGAGTACACGCCATGATCCTGCGTAAGTTAATGAATAAATAAAAAGTGCAGAGAGGAAGAAAAGCAAACGGGCCAGAACACGAGCAGCTATGCTGAAGAGCGATGGCTGAGATTACGGAGAACTAGAGGGGTCACCGGAGCACGAGAGCAGAGTGGAATCAAACCGGGCTACGGTGGGAGCATCTGGATTTTACTCACTACTTGACCAGGATGACATGAAGATAAGTCAAAGAGAAATTAATTGTAGCGTATGGTGAGTCTAAGAGCATCAAATAACTCAGGACGACGGCTGCAGAGAAGAGGAAAACTGAGAGTTTAAGATGAAGATCAAGAGTGTCTTTTACTGGTCATTTTACCTTTTCACACAGTGGTGTTTTCTCTTATATCAGACATGATTCCACAGTATGTCAAGTTATTTCATCAGCATGTTTGATCACTTCATTCTGAAAACTTTGTTCATAATAAATTATTTGCTAGTATTAAAGGGGGCCTGGCTTTGAGTGATTGACAGCTGCATCGACCAACCCATGTGATTCTGTTGTACAGGCGGTTATAGTACAGACCTCAATAAACAAAACAGTCTTGCACTTACTGTAGTTTAATTACACCCCTGTAAAATATGAATTGTGCAAGAAAAATGTGTACAATTAACATGTTAATGAAAACAGGAGCATTTTTGATTTGTATAACCAAAACAGAGCCATTAAAACCTCACTGGAACTGACAGAAACTGCACAGTGAAATTCTAATTCTAACAGAAACTGAGTTGATATGGACTAATGTCGGTGATATATTTGACCTGAATGGTGATATACAAAATATATTTCAATATTTTTTCTGAAGTTGGTCATATTTTCAGTTGTCAGGCAGAGGCAAATAAAATGTGGCAAAACTGGTGCTTTTATAATATTAGTTAAGATTTTACACAAAAATATTCATTATAATTTACCTTAATGCTTCAACATTTAAGATTTGCGTGGTTATGAGTTTCCATAAAGTTTTCCTAAAACCCTGTGTCATGGTGGGAAATGGCTGCTTGTTGATATTATATCTGCCTTGGCTCCTTCCATGATAACTACCTGTGTTCTGATTTCTATTTAGAATACATATCAATTTTTCAACAAAAATCCTTATGCTCGCTTCTGAATTTTTAGTGCTTTGCTTCCACTGCTTGAGCAGCAACACTAGCTACTTTTACCTTAGACACGGGGTTAGGTAGTGTTAACAAATTACTATGCATATTCACAACAGCGTGCACAAATCACACATGTTGTGCATTCCTTAGATGAGCAACATTTGTTCTACAAATGACCTACAATACAAGAGGGGGGCTAGATTTCAGACACATCTCATGCTTATACAAGTTAGAAAAACCTATATATATAAGAACTTCTCCTCGACATTTGCACTGTAGTCATTACATCCCACTTAAAACAAGTTGTTCCCTACTTACGGATCTACTTATGATTTCAACTGAGGCGTCCATTTTCTGCTTTTTTATGTAGTGATATTTTTCTGTTTGGCTCATGCACAGTTTCACAGTACATTTAGGTATTTTATCAACGTGTACAACACGATACAAGGCAGGTATTCACTTTAACATTGTTGGCAGTGTTATCCACTGAGGCCGCCGTTTTCAAGGGAGGCTGTCGACGGCAGAATCTCCAGATGAGCTTCTCCCCGGGGGACTCACATGACTGACAGATAAAGGCAGAAGCAGAGTGAACGTGTGGTCAGAGATGTGAGGCCGGTCATGAAATGCTGATTTGGATCTGTGTGAGCCACTGAGGCCGTGCCGGGGCAATGGGGGGGGGGTGTGGGGGGGTAAGAGTGGGGGTGGGTGGGGCGGGACTTTGTGAATGATGAAAGGGGTGGAGACGTCTGTGAGTGGCAGCCAACGTGTGCCGCAGTGTGAGGCTGTGAACTCGCACTCTGTTCTGTTTAATCATGTCGGTTGGCTGGTAATGAAATTTGATTATGCCTCTAAAGGCAGCAACGTCGAGCCGGGGAGGGGAGGGTGAAATATTAATATCTTCTGAGATTATGCATGAAACCCCGGTGTGTAATTTTCCCTCTCTCCTTGTCCACCACCAAATTGTTAGTAGTTCATCATTAGCATGGAACTTTTGCATTTCCATTTGTCTTTCTGTGTGGGCTGCGATGTGATTAATGCCAGCCTTGATTCATTAGTTTATCATCAGTGTGGTTTTAACTGATCACTACAGATCCATCATGCACTCCACAGGGCCCTGCAGTGGAGATAAACACTCAGCACGCTCAGAAAGTCTATCTTCACATCTGTTTCAGTTGCCTCTTGTGGGGGGGCATGGGGGGGGCACATAACTCACAATGCCACTGGCCCCAGCCCACCACACTCAATGAGCGGTCAATTGTATGCCTATGCTTGAGAACACCCAGCTATTAAAGTGTCATCGCATTCATTTGTAAAAAAGGAGTTAACTCCCCTCCACCTCCCAGCCACAAAAAAAAAAAAAAAAAAAAATCAAAATGCTGGGATGGAAAAAGGGGGCATGTAATTAAGTACTCATGATCATCTGAGGGAAAGTTCCACTGCAGGGCTTTAATAATAATAACAATAATTGTCACTGAGTGAAACAGTGGCAGAATGGGAAACATCGGCTTAGGAAGTCTGCAGCTATTTGCCAAGACTACTACACATGGAGATGTTCTGCTGAGTAATGAAGAACTACAAGTCTGAACTTTACTCTGCAAAACACCCAACTAGAAACTAGTCACCTCCTCAGGTACTTATTATGCCATAAATGTATCTACAATGCAGCTGAGAGTAATTATAGTGTTATAATTTAAGAGTAATGTTGTCAGTATCATTAGATCACATCACACTAGTGGTTTCTGAAAAGACAGCAATTTTCATATAACAACGAACTACAGCAGCACACTAAAGGTGTCAAAATGTAAGCCAAAACCTTGCCCTCTGGTGGTTAACTACAGCAGTGGTATCACAAACCCCACCCCCTGCATGTTAGTCATAGGGACATGAGACAGACTACACAGACATCTGATAAACAGATTTTGAAGCTGAAATAGATTTCATGCTTATTTATCTTCAAGCCTGTACAGTCAATCTATGGTTTATCTGAAAATGTTATAATTCAATATTTAAAAAAAAAAAAAAAAAAAAAAAGGTGTGGCTTTGAATGATTGACGGCTATACTGCTTCATAGAATAAATGTAGACAATAAGGTTGACGAGAGATGAGAGAGTAAAAACAAAACAGTAAAGTTATTGGGGTATATTTGACCAAAATTGCTCTAAAAGACTGTAAAATATTCATATGAACTGAATGCAGAGTGAGGTTATGAGTTATACACATTGTCTGCCCAAAGAAATTAAGGTCCGACGCTCTAATATTTTGTTGGACTGTGTTAAGTTTTGACCACAGCACACGTTCCATGACATTTCAATGAACTTATGCAATGTCACAACAATTCCTTCTGTCATTTCTTGGACTCCTTACGTTGCTGAACCTAAACATGACCAATTGATTCAACCCCAGATCATAACACTGCCCCCATATGCTTGTACTGTAGGCACTAGGTATGATGGGTAATGACTTCATGCACCTCTCGTCTCACCCTGCTGCACCCATCACTCTGGAACAGAGTCAGTCTGGACTCATCAGACCACATGACCTTTTTCCATTGAATACAGTCCAATCTTTATGCTCTATATCAAACTGATGGTTATTAAAGGAATGAGAAGCTACTCACTGCATCAGTTAGGGCTTAATAACTTGTTGAGACATATTAATCAATATAGTAGCTAGCCAATGGAGGGTTTTTACCTATTTGGTTAAATCTAATATTATATATTGTTACCAATAACAGGCCATGCCCATGATATGACTATTAAAGTTTTCTGGAGCCATAATTTAAAGACAAACAACGTCTGATGTTTCTTTCTTCCTAGATTAATCTTTTCTTTTACCTATTTGTACCTCAGATACATAACTTAATATTTAATTGTTATTGTTATGATACTCTTTTATAAATGAATATGAATATACCAGCAAAGGTTACTGTCGATACATAAAACCTGATTTAGTTTATTTGTCTGTCCCACGGAAATCCATTGTCATCTGCTAACAATTATAAAAGTAACAGATATCAAATTGCACTGGGTGACGTGTTTAGAAAATAGAGGATTTTTTTATCCAGGTCCAATCCGTATGTTTAGAGTCTATAAAAATAATTAATAGTTTTGACCTTTATTGTAAAAAGTTATTTCACCAGATGCTTCGGACAATGAAATGATGCATCTCCACCGGCTGCAGTGAATATGACTTGAAGCCTAAAACATGCTAATCAACAGTGTTGGGCAGTAGCGTCGCTACTTGTAGCGAAGCTAGTAACTACGATTCTCAGTAGCTTGGCAGTAACGTCATTATTTCCTGAATCAAGTAACGTTTCAGTAGCTTAACTTTTATTGATCAAATAGCGTGGTAATGACCACAGAAGCTATTTTTATATACAGTGGAGAAGCAGTTTGTAGTCTAGAAAAATGCTATTATATAATGTGCAACACATGCACTCAAGATTGTTCGGAACGGGGCCACACTCTATCTGCACGGGACTCACTATAAACCAGACATTTCGCCTGGAGTGGGCGTGGTTTACTGGACCGTTGTCGTGCACATTCTTGGAAGTGCCATGCCCACGCTTGTGGGACCGCATAGCAGAATCCAGGCAGTGGTGGAGCTTTTACCCACTTCCTTACCGATGTTTTCTGACACCCTTCCGCGTCAATGCTGTCAGTACCAGTGAGCGGACAGTGGATATGGGATGGAGTGGACCAGGAGTTTCCATGGAGGAGTTGGAAATGAGACCTGCATTGGACACCTGGTATCACCCTGGAGCACCTGTCAGATGATGGCGTTCACTTCAATGCAGAGGGAACCGGTGTTCTGCTGAACAGCGGATGGTTGTTGGCTGAGGTGTGTGGACGTTGATAACCACAAAGGCTCTTTTCAGAGTCGCCAAACCCACAGTAAAGAGCACTACAGCCGGTTCCTCTCTGTTTCTGTGGTGAATGGCTGTGACACAAGCACCAAAGTAACCAGTTTGTCAGTGATGTAGTGGTCCCTGAAGAAGAGGGTATTGACCCTTTGCACGTTACGTCACGCTCAGTTCGCGCCGCAAACGAACGCCATGACAAACGCCGGAAGTGCCGGACTGCACACTGGACAGCAAACCGGCTAATATCGAATTTGATGTGAACGTTCTCATTTTTGTTCATTTTTAACCCTGCTTTACATGTACAGTGGTCGCACACAACAGTTCCATCCTTCTTCACAGACATCCATGGTTTCAGCTGGTTCCAGACAGAGCCTGGATCTGATGGACCTGATGTTACAGATAGAACAGGCTCTGTTTGTGTCCATAGCACATTAGCGCCACCAAATGCTAGCTAGATGGCCAGACTGGGTTCACTACTATGAGCCACTATGTTCCAGTGGCTGTCATAAGTAGCCTTCAGTATTAGCTCTGTTGAACTGGCTGCCTTTCTACCAGCTACACTATGTTCTATGAAATACTGTTATTGTCATTATGCTGTTCCATTTGTTCTAGTGGTGGAACTGTACATATTACTGTGTGTAAACAGTAGAAAGGCAGACACTTCAACAACAGAGCTAATACTGTAGGCTACTTATGACAGCCGCTAACATCATTACACAATGTTAGTTAATTAGAGCTGCTTTTAGTTACAGTCTATTTGAGTTTGGATGGCATGCTGGAGGAAACATGTTAAAAACATACACAGCTAGCTAGCTAACATTAGCTGTATATTTCCTTTACCATTATGAGATGCATTCCTCTGCTGTTAGCGCAGTACAGCGACTCTGTAATCTAACCTGAGACTAAGAACTGGTATCATCCAGACTTTAGTCTGCTTTTAGATCAGCACCTGTGTATGGGGACGCTCCATTTAGAACAGAATGGTACAGATCGTGTGCATTAAACTCCAGTAGACTGGAGGACTTTGCTAGATCCGTATACACATCAGGAGGGAGAAGGCAGGGGTTGGTAGCTAGCCCTGCTATCGCTAGCTTCTCCAAATAGCGTTCTTTCTGCCATCCAGAAAAGTTAGTCACTTCGCAGGACAACTCCAAAACTTTATTTTCAGTGCTAGTAGCCATAATCTGTCGCTCATTCATTTGTTTGTTGTGTTCCTTTTGCCGTCCACCATGGCGCTGAACCCCTAGTCACGTGATGACTGTGACGTCAGTGTAAAGGGTCAATACTCTCAATTTTTGCATTTTTTTTTAAGTAGTCCAGAAAAATGCCCTGTTTTAGAAACAGTGACATGTAAGACTACTCTATTTAGTTTACCCAAAAATCCATCAGTAGTATTTGGTCACTATTATAAAATGATCATGACTTGATTAGGAGCAGTTTGTAGGTAATAGGGGAGAGTGGGGTGATTTGTGCCGGGGGGAAGTAGTGCCACCCCTTATTTCTAGAAAACCATGAAAGAAATTGGTCATGTGACCAAGAGCCATCCATTTTACTCGTCCAACAAAGAAGAGAGACACATGGCATGAGAGGTAAGCACATTTTAGCTCAAAAAACAGTTTTTTGCCTTTCAAAGTAAAATTTCCATGATCAAGGTTTTTTTATTCTTGTGTCTGAATAATTACAGACAAGATTAAAAACATTTCACATGTGTTTTAATGCTTTAGTAGGCTACACAATGAGTCTATATGTGATACCCACAATGTCAGCTCTAAACTGCTGGATCATGCTAGTTTTTCAAAATGGTGGGGCTGGGGTGATTTGTACCAAAGGGCCTGGGTTCAGTTGTGCCAGCGGCACAAGTCACCACTTATGATTATTTTCAACATAGTATTTTATAGTAACTGTATATTGAATGGGAGACACGGTGGTGTAGTGGATAGCACTCGTGCGTCACAGCAAGAAGGTCCTGGGTTCAATTCCAACACCATTCGATGTGTGGAGTTTGCATGTTCTCCCCGTGTCTGTGTGGGTTCTCTCTAGGTACTCCAGCTTCCTCCCACCATCCAAACACATGCACTGGAAGGTTAATGGGTTAATCTAAACTGTCCATAGGTGTGAATGTGAGTGTGATTGGTTGTTTGTCTCTATATGTGTCAATATGTCAGCTCTGTGATGAAATGGTGACATGTCCAGGGTGTACCCCGCCTTCACCCATAAGCAGCTGGGATAGGCTCCAGCGACCCCTGTGACCCTTGTGAGGATAAAGTGGGTTCAGAAAATGAATGAATGTATATTGTACGCTTACATTTTATCACTAAAACTATATAACATTCTTAATTTTAGACCAAAACCCATCATGCCATGCACTTATAAACAAGAGACATACAGGGCTGCAACATCGACAAGTGGGATGTTAAGTAGTAGGCCGGATCTAGACCGATCAATTAGAGCCCTTGTGTTCACAGGACATTATTATCGCCCTTTTTGAAAAGATGTGGACCCCCGTGTAATGTATGCTATTTGCTTGACATATGCATGGAATTATGCGATCACATAATGGTGTTTTTTTGGAGGGACTGATTGAGGGGTTGATTTTCTCTTATGCTTCAATGTACATTGCATGGAGTATAAAATAGCAGCCTTTGTAGCCATTAGTGCGCTTGATTATGCATTGAATTATGCGATCGCACAGTCACATTTTTCTGGAGGGACTGAGTTTTATTCTGTTTTTAAGTGGCCTCTTATATGTTATATATGACAGACAGCGTTCTATGTATGTCAACGGTCATCTATTGCCAAAGCCTTTTAGACTGAAATGATTCACAAGTACCATATATTGTGTATTTAAGTTTTTTGTGTTTTCCCAAAAACTAGAAAATATGACTTATGTCAATAGTTTAATAGGGTGATAATATTTAAATAACCCTTAAATGAATAATTTTTGTTTTGAATTTGCCTTGCTTTTATATAGCATTACAGTTTATGAGATTAAAATGTTCTGTTTTACTTCAGTAATCACTGGCACAATTTACCCCAATGTATTCTCCCCAAAGGCACAACTTACCCCGCAGCGGGGGCAAGTTGTGCCACGACACCCCATTTTTTTCCCCCCAAAAGCTATATTTCTTAAACACTTTATTTCAGATCCAAAGTTATTGTTCCCAGGGATGCACCACATCCTGAAATATATGTACATACTTAAGTTGGAGGTATTACTGTCCTGGCCTCATTTTAAAGTCACTCAGTAAAAACTGGCACAACTCACCCCATTCTCCCCTACTGGCCACCCAAGCAGACTGTATGAATGTAAATGTATTCAACATGAGGAAAACATGGTGTTTCAGTTATTTTTTGTACATTTATTTTACTAAAATACTTAAATCTGAAGTTGACAATGCATCCTTGTTCATATTTCACCTTAAATAAATCATTCTCTTCCATACATCTAAACCAATCAGATAAACTCAAAAGTGCACTGTCTGTGATGGACACGATGTGGGTGATGCAAGACGTAGAGCCCCGCCCCCTGGGTGAAACGCCTGGCTTTTAGTGAGTCCCCTGTCTGCACCATAGACATATATACATAGACACCGCATTGACTGTTATTGATAACCCAATGGAACTTTGTATGAATTTGGTCATTTAAATATGTAGTTTCTTATGTTTATCACCATGTTAAGTTGACGCAGCTTAAAGTAGCTTCACATGTAGTGAGCTACTTCTGTGGTGTTTGTGTAGCTTGCTACATTTGACTGGGTGGTAGTTTCTGTGTAGTGAAGTTTCTTTCATGGCAGAGTAACTGGTAGCTTAGCTCACTACTTTTTCCAAGTATCTTGCCCAACACTGCTAATCAACACCGCTGCACATAAAGACTCTCTTTAACGGCTCATAAATGCTCTATGTTAAAGACGCAAATGGATACGGATATGGTTCTGTCCGTCTTCTGTGTACATTTTGTACATAATTCTGTCCGTTTTCCAGGAGCTTCCAGATGCGTACCCAGATGGAGAATATGGAGCAATACCACAGGGAACTGTGGAGGCAGTGTTGAGATTTGAAGAGAATAATTTCCATCAATAGCGGTACTTTTCAAAGAGTGAATGTGTGAGTTAGTGAAAAACTACCGACATATTTATGACAACTACCCATCTCAATATCACCATTATTAACCACATTAGTACAACCTCCTCTGTCGTTGCCATGTTTGTTATTATTGACTTTCTTCTTCTTCTACTCAAAAAAACATTACTCTTCTTCGTGGCCAGCATGTTAATTAAGAGTGGCGCCCTCTGGTGGATTGATTGAGAAACGCTCATTCCAACAAACTGGACGAATGTTAGTACGAAGGCAGTGAAGCATGACAACGTTACAAAACAGACGTACCTATTTATGTACGTAAAGTGAGCATAAATAAACCATAACAGTAGTGTTTATGTATTTTAAGGAGATTAATTTTAATCTGTATTGACCATCTGAAATTGTCACTGCTATCAGCAAATACCATAACGTGTCTCTGGTTGAGTGTCCACCAGCTGATTTGGTTATTTCTTTGGAAGATATGACAACGTCTATAATTATACTTCTGAATAATCATTGTTTTCAAATTGCCGTAGCTGATATAATCAATAACAAATGCCCTCAGCTTAGCTTCCTGCTCTCAGCTCAGCTGCCTAATCTGATCTTCACCTCTTGGAAGACTGTGTGCCCTTGAAGAAAGGCAGCAGGAGAGTCGAACTGCCACCACACTGCAGCAGCAGACGCAGAGTTCAAGAACAATATGCAAAGACAGAGCTCTAATCCATTTTACTATCTGTGTTCAGAACAAAAAGTAGGATGCACTTAAATACAGAGCAACACAGGTTTGCAGAAGCTGCTTGAAAGTTTTATGATTCTAGTAAATATAAATGCTTGTAAAAACTGCTTGCAAAATTTGCTCTAAATCTGTAGCAGGTATTTTGCCCTGGAGAACATTTTGCAGAGATTCATACCCAGGCACCAGTACTCACTCTGTAGTTTTGAGGCACCATATTCTGGTGCATAAGGACAAAGACATATTGTGGATATTAGTGGCATAAATTCAGTACAGTTGAGGGTTATTCTCAGTTGCCCCAACAGTAGTTTGTTCCACTGTTTCACCCCAGCTCAACATACTCAGCACAGCAATTTATGAACTTAAATACAGACATTTAGTGGCACTGTGCATAATAATAGAGCAGGTGCAAGTTATTTGTTGCTATTTATACATTATTTGGGTTTATCAGTTGTGTGTAAGATGGGGAATGTACTCTCAGGTGCTGATGATCATAAAGGAGGCATGTTGACTATGCCAACATGCTATTTGTTACTTCATTTTCTATTTCCAAGCTTATACATTATTTTTTGTGGACGTTTGACTTTGCAAAAGGTGAGCCTAACCTATAAAGTAGACCAAACTATTTTTATCAAAGTTGATCACTGATGTGTATAAATAAAATTAAGAGGTATGTATCTGAAAACAAAATTATTCCAACTTTTTGGGCAAAAGTGTACTTTTTTCTTTTTTTTTTTTATATTTACTACCAGCAAAATATCAAATTATGTCTTTTTTAAGTCATTTTTGGTACACCAAAGCAAATTCTTCAGATACAGGCCCAGAATGAATGCACAGTTGCTCCAGCTATTAGTGTCTATGAACAGGGTGAAGCATCAGTAAAGATATATTTAAATAAAAGTGTCTGTAACCAGATGAGACTTGGATGAAAACCTTGTGTCAATCAAAAGTGAACAGTTGATTTGTCAAGAATTAAAAGTACCAACTCTGTTGGCCTTCCATTAAAAACACATTGTTTAACACTTCAAATGTACAAATCTTTGTTTCCATAGACAGTTAGTGAAACCTCCATTACACACAAAGTACAAAATATTAATACCCATTTAAGAAGTACACTTAAACTCTCAGTTGCACAACTCTAGATGACACCCAATAGTACAAGGACACAAGGAAGTGCAACACAATAACATTGAATAGCCTCATAACTAATAAAAATAAGATGGTAGAAAAGTGTGGGCATAACAATGGCTGTGTTTCAGATCACATGTAGTTCAAGTACAATTACGATTATTTCAATGATTGCGCTAAATGCCAAACTTAAACTAAATGCAATAACTGAAGGACTGTGTCTTTGATAAAAGGCACAAGTTCCTTAATAAAGTGAGATTTTGCCATTAACAGAGAACATCAGTCATATTCAGATTGTACAACAGATCCACAATCAGTCTGGAGGAGAAAAGATGAGGAACCTTCAAAATGCAACAATTGTGCTAAAAAGAAATTAATTTGTAGTGGAGTTTATGAAAAGCATGAAATTAAATAACTGTCCATAGATATTGGCTTCCAAAGGAGAGAAAAATGAGAGGGCAATATGAGAGTGCATAAGGGCTTCAGTTACCTGAAACCTCACCTCAAAAGTCAAGATAAATGTGGAGAATGAGGGATATCTAATATAATTGCCCATAACAGAGAGACCTTGGGCATTTTGTCTCTAAAAGCCAACCAAATGAATGTACCGCTTTGAATTAGAGGGGTTCATCTGCTTCATATCTGCTTTCACCACCCTATCTTTTATCTCAACCTTGTGTGAAAAGGATTTAATTGATTTTAGCAGCTAAATTTTATGATGAATGACTATACAGAACAAACCCAGAATGGTGTGCCCTCACCTTATTTATAGTTGACCCATAAAATGATGTAGCCTCTGAGGAGAGCGTGTTGACAAGTTCATGGGGGAAACATTGAAGAGGCTACCATGTGGATGTGAAGGTGAACAACTGGCAATATTCAATACTCTTACAATAGCCGTGTCTTTTTCTAATGAAATGTTGGAGGGAGAATATAGCTGTGTCTCTGTGGAGGGGAAGTGGCTAGTCAGGTGAGAACGTTCCACATGAAAACACAAGCAGCAAGGAAGAGCTTAATGGGAAATTCAAATATTGCCAATCGTTCCACAGTCATGACAATGTCACCACAGCACAGTATTAACTGAGGACTACTGATAACCGGGGTCTAAGTCCAGCGCAAATCCACCAGCGTTCATTTACCGTGGCCTAGCACCCCCGTATCAGCCCAGGCCGGAACAGACATGGACTTACAGCATCAGAAACTTGCTAAGCACTTGGTCCCACTTAACACTAAGTGCTACCAGATATGCGTTTAATATCTGCTAGTCCAGGTATTCAGGAGTTTAAGCTATAAAAATGTCATTTTACGTCTGTAATCCTGTCTATTAGTCTGAGGTTTTATGGGTGTACTTGTTCGGTGAATACCGTCACATAAAGCGAGCTGTACAGCTGATCAGCATGCAAGTTGCAATATGCAGCTGAAATCATTTTTAGTCACTGGAGGGTATGATATTTACAGATTCATGAACTTAAAGCTTATTAGGATGCTCAGAAAAGTCAACTTGTTACAAATTTTTCTTTTACTTTTCGGGGAAAAAAGCGAAGCTTTTCTGTTTCCAGATTAATATTCATTCTTTCATTGTCAGATTTATTATGTTTTGTGTGGACAGTAGAGGTCATAACAGCAACATCTGGATCTGTTTGGATTATAATGTACAATACGCCTGTGTACTATGCATATGTGAATTCCATATATCAAATATATATGTGAAATATACAAACACAATATAAATAAACTATTAGAACTTGAAACAATTTTATGTATGCCATACAAGAAATAAATAAATAAATAAATATATATATATATATATATGTATATATATATATATATATATATATATATATATATGTACATATACAACATTTTCAACATTTATTTTATCTTATGTTATAAATGTATCTATCCAGAGGTTTTATGTCTGTAATAATAATATCTGGACTTATATGACAACATCACACATGACATAGAGCTTAAATGTCATATATTACATTTCTGTATGGGTGGGAAAACACATATCTAATTTCTCTGACCAAATCTGATCTTATTCGTGACTTAATTTCAATTTTTTACTTTTCTTAGTTAAGGAATGACCGAAATATCAGATGAAGAGGATTTTGTTGAGTTTATCATTATTTCGGCAACAGTAAAATGGCATTTGAGGCTATTCAAAAACTACAGTGCTGTATTAACCTATATGTGTTAAGTATTATTTATTAATATCACAGTCAGTTATATAAACTAATATGTATACAGATATATTATTTTGACATTTACATGGGTGGATGTTGCCAGTTAGTCAAAAAAATATGGCATTAGAAAAAGGAAAAATTTTGCACAATCCCTTATTTTGTTAAATTCTAACTTTAATCCAAAGGTTTTATTTATCATCTAGTTAAATTCCAAACCTCTTCTTCTGCTGGCTGAAAAAAATCTTTCATGGTTTTTCCAGAGCCCATGTTTCCCTTTAGTTTCAAAGAGGTAGAGGGTTAGAATTCCCTTTCTTTCAGCCTAGACAAACACAAACAGTGACGCTCCCTTGCTGCCTCTCTCCCCTTCTCCAGCACGCCTCTAATGCGTCCTAATCCTGGCTGAAGACAGACGCGGGTTGTGTGTGTAAGAAATATCTCTTTGCTTTTTCTGCCTCAGTTCATTATTTTTCTTTCTTGTCACTTAGTGTGATAGGTTGGACAGAGGCGCACAGATGAGCACTGAAGACACAGTCACAAGGCCTTAATCTAGTCTTTAATGCGTGACTTCAGAGATGTCATTTATCTTGTGACTGCAGCAGGCGTCCACAAAACTTTATCTCTAATAATATATTGATGGATTAAAGGGGTCAGGCAGGAGACCAGGCAAGAAAAATTGCTTATTGACATCAAAATACAGTGCCCCAAAACCTGATAAACATAGGGACAGGAGAGTGGAAGTCAGAGAGAGAAGGAATAGAGAGAGATGAGGGAGGGGGAATTGAGTTGGGGTATTGTGAATGTTTGCACCCGGTAATTTCCTTCCTTCACAAGAGCCTCTGGTGGTCTGAGCCCTCGGCTTGATAAAAACCCAGCCTCTCCTGCTCTCGAGCTAGGCACTGTGCGGTTGCCGAAAGGAAAAAGCTGGTGACTGCTAGGTCATTTCCACGTTTATCTTGACATAAACTCCCCCACCACCACCGCCGCTGCCGCCGCCGCCACCTCTACCCCCCCTCCCCCCTGCACATACACACACACACACACAACGCTGCACCTTATTAATCACACTTAAGTGCCGTGTGAGACTGGAGCACTCGTGCGAAGGCTACTGAAAGCAGAAACCCGAATGTGTGGCATTATCAGGAAAAGCACTGCTGTACAAACTTGGGAGACTACCGGTAGTCTCCTCCATTTTACCATTTCCTCACAGCTTAGAGAGGTGTGTATAGTGTTTTTATCTGAGCAAATAAAAAGACTCTTTAGTCAGCTTGATTTAGAATAGACTTTCAACGCCTTCAGAGTACAATTTGTAGACACTTTAACAGGAATTTATCCAAATATAGTGATGACAGTATATCCTTTTTTACCTTTGCAAACTGACTTTGCTTTAAATGTTTAGCCTGTTGACAAAAAAAAACTATGCTTGGAGTTAAAGCTGACAGACATTTGTGTGCGCACACTTTTATTGGCTTATTATATCTGTCCATAAGCCAATGGAGATAGGAGTATTTTGTGTGCAAATCAATTGGCATACAGTTGTGTAAAATACGCAGCTACGAGAGACTTTGGGTTTTCACTGACAGTTCACTGTGAAGTCATGGAAAACAGACTGTAATAGTGTGTTTCTGCCACGAACACACAGGCCTGGACCAGCTCTCTATTAAATTGTATTCTGATTATATAGTAAATGACTATGAAGGTGAACTTCAGAGGTGAATCCCTGTCACGGAGAAAAAGCAACTACTTTGTGTGGACCATGCTAAGTGTACTTTCAATTCCAATTTCAAGAATACCACTCCTGGAAAAGTCTTTAATTACTGCGATCCCACTCCTTGTGATGGATTGTGATAAACCGGTAGGCTTACTTATGAAATCTAAAAGCATGTTCTTTTTTTTTTCCTCACCCACTTCATCTTTTGCAGTCCTTGCGTGAAAACCACGTTTGGAGTCAGTGGCAAGTCGCTCCAATCCCAAATAGAGTCAATTCTAACCCTTCACACACTCTTCCAGTCCAGGAAAATTAATACACTTTACTATTACAAGATAAAGCTATGGGGACATATTACAGCGGGCATATCTGCAAGCCTGTAATACTACAGAGTCAGCATTCAATAAAAGACATTTGCAACCAGGCATTTCTCACAACAACACTTGCGAAAGATTTAAAAGCTTCTAAATTAGGTGCAGCTCACGCACGAAAGGTGCCTGGTAAGCAGGGCGATACTTACTTAAAATGACAGAGTTGTTTATGAAGGGGGTGCCTCCCTCGCTTCAAGGTGGCATGCAAGAGGAACAGTTTATGATCCACACACTGGGTTATTTAGCCTCAAACAGTGTGCATAATGTCGGGTGACAATCAGCACACATAACTCATGTCAGGGTTTAAGTGATCTCCCACTTCATAACATCTCCCCTTGAATACTGATTGCTCTCTTATCATGCCATTTATCTGACGCAACTTATGCTTTGCTGGTCTCAAGTTCTAATTTGCAACCCGTATCTGAAAGTTGCAAAAAACTGTTGGTATGCAGGTGTTTAACAATCCTTTGAGAGAAGAACAGGAATGTATTTGCAATAACCCTCGTTCACACTGTTGCAGCAGTTTTTTTATGGCCAGGACAACTGCCCTTGGAGCCATTAAAAATTTAATCCAGCCAGTGTGTGCACATATAACATATCACCCATTATAACAGCAACTGTCTGAGCCAGACAGGAAAGCTGGCAAAAAGTAAAACAGAGAGGGTCAGGTCATTTTTCATCCTGTGACAAAATCTGAAAGGATCTCTGGCTTTATCACTCTTGTGTTTTACAAGAATGCCAGCGTTTGTGTTTGAGATGACTTTGCTAAATTTACTAATGAGCTAACAGATCATCAGTCACACTTGTGTTTACTGAGAGATGGCAATAAAGTGTGATATGAGTTTGGATTGCACTGTCTGTGTCACCTGAAGGACAGGCAATGCTCATCAGTTAATCCCCCTCTGGACAAAAAGTCAGGGGGGTTGTAAAGCAGGTTTACAAGCATGTTTGTTGCAAACTAAAATCGGCTGTATTAAACCTGGTAAATCTGTCTCCTGCTGTGACAATAGCAATAAAACTGGAGAGTTTCACCATAGAGCTTCAAGGTTGCACGTATTCCAAAGCCAAATATACACAGTATTCAGAGGCAGTGGCGATAATAGTCAAACAGCTGCTGTTTCCCAAGTGACAAAGTCATTGTAAGATGATTACATTCTACCTAGAATTCTCACACTAAGCAAAGCTCTGCATCTTTTATCACAATCATTACTCACTCCTGGATGTGCATCGCTCCCCAAAAAATGCTCCATGAAGAGCCCAAACATGACCAGGATGATCGGGACATTACACCTCAATGCACTGTATTGAAATGAGCCACTGCATCAAAAAAGAGCAACATAATACATCTCAAATTCCACATGGGAGTAATAAAAACACCAATTTCCATGATGAATAAAAACACTTCTCTTTTTGTTGTTAGACCCAAACAGAGGAAATGGTGCAAGAAAAAAAAAGGTTGCCACATTGTAATCTACCTTTGGGCGTTGGTACATTAATTCCATTTTCATATTCAGTGCCCTCCCCCCTCACGCTCAGCCCTCTGCTCCCTCAGAGCAGCAGGCACCGAGGAGGCCCGGGCTAAACTCCGAGGCCTGGGAATACCCCAGAGCCTGCACGCCGCCACTACATAATTCTGGTCTGCCTCATTATTTAGCATGTCACTGCTATTTTACATGTTAAAGCCCCTGCATCACCATCTAATTTATTATAAGAATATAGAATGGGCTAGACTGGAATGGGGTCACTTGCTTTCACGTGGCGCAGGGAAATAAATTCATACAAAGTCAGTCAAGTCAAGGTGAAAACCTATGTCAGCAAGACGCATTTTGTCATTCTTTGGAACAAGAGTGTTTGAAAGCTGCGAGACTTTTCCCCCCAGACTGCTAATGTCGCCTCAGTTTCCCCTCACTTCACTGCTGAGTATTTAACTACTTTATTTTGTACTTTAATGCAGGAGAAACTCAGGTTCCTCTCTGAGAAAGAAAGAGAGAGAAAACAGAGCAGAGTCCTGCCAAGAGTTGAATTGGCTTTGATGAGATTCAGCTGTAATTATTTCTCAGCAATAACAATGAGGACAACAACAACAGAAAACTTAATCCGCCAGTGAGAGGGCCTGATTCTGCTTCCTGGTGACAGTGATTAGGCCTAATCTGGGTTTTGGTAGTGTTCATTTGAGAAATGCGATTTTTAATGGCACCGTATTGGGTTTTGTTTGGCTGTGCTTGCACTAAATTCACACAGTTACTGTGCAAAACACTGAAGAGCAAGCGACATCATTCTGTGTTTTTTAAGAGTAATGGTTACAACTTAAATCATTAATGCAATTAAATCTGCCAATTTCTTTTCTTGCAACTTGGTGCGAGCACATGATGAAGGCAACTAGAAGTACATGCAGAGTGAAGAAAATTTACACTGTGTGACAGAATTCTTCAGTATTGTGGTGATGCTATAATTTGACATATATTAAACATATATATATATATATATATATGTGTGTGTGTGTGTGTGTGTGTGTGTATCCTCACTACAGGTCATTTAATGCCTTTTTACTTTAATATGTCCACTCCTATACTACACTGTATATGTCTAGTATTAAACTGTAAATGAAATCCTAATCTATTCATTTAAATAACACTGTGATGAATTAAGTTTAATTTTCCTTAATTGTCCCTCTAAAATATTTTCTTCTAAAACATGAATAAATCTAAAAGATAAATCATCATCATTTGTGAGTTTTGACTTTCACTGTGATGTTTGGGCTTTTTGTCATAAGGAGTCACATTTGCAAGACTGCTTTTTTTTTTTTTTAAATTGTGTTTATCGCTCATGTTCATACTGAGATGACACTGTAAAAGCAATTTATTAGTCAGCACTTGTTTTGTTCAGAATCCACAAATGTTGGGTTTTGCATTATTAGTGGACTAAGAAATACTAATACATACTTAAGGACAAGAAAAAAACTAATAAAACATTAAAACAGTGTGACCGATCAGCCAAGCCAAAATAACTGCAACACTACAGTGAAAGAAAATCTGTAATTCTGCCCTTTCTTAACTATTTGTATCTAAAAACAGAACTTTCTTACACGTTACAAGAGAATTAAAGCAGCTATACAGTGAGTGCAGCGATAATTTCCTTTCACTATGCCACAGTAGCAGCCCTCAATTCCCCAAAAACCAACAGAGAACCAAAGAGGATGGAGTGGAAGTGGGAGAAGGGGAGAAGGAGAAAGGCCAGATGTCAGGGCGCTCCAGGAAGAGGATTGCTAAGCGGTGTGAACATTTTTCAAAAATGATGTTTTGTGCCTCAAACATCTTGCTTACAGCAGCAGGGTCTGATCCAAGCATTATGTGCGAATACATCAGTAGCCTTGGACCCCCCTCTCCACAGGCGTACACACACGCAGACTGCACACGCGCACATAAACACACACATTTCCTAGTAACTGAAGCCCGCTCCCCCTCCTCCCATCCCCCCCGCCTCCCCTTCTTCTTCTTCTACAGAAGTAAATTATCAAAACTGTGTTTGAAAGTGAATGAAGGGTGACTCGCTCTCTCTCTCCCTTTCTCTCGCTCTCTCTCCCCTTCCCGCTTTGACATCTCAGTTTTTTTTTTTTTTTTCCCTTACTTGCCACCGTTTCTGGGCTAGGTGATAACTGCCGGTAATAGGATTAACATTGATTTCTTTTTGCAAGAACAGAGATGTGCCAGTTCCAGCTATTTATTGAACTGCCAGCTTTGAACTATGAAAACTGACTGCAGGAAAAGACCTAATGCAGCATTTTAAAGAAAAGAAAAGCCTCTGTGCAATTCTTTCTCTGTCTCTTTTTTGTTATTTCTTCCTCCTCTGTCTTCTTCTCTTTTTGTTGTTGCAGGATAAAAGAGAAAATCGGGTGCCTCTGTTCTAAGCTGTGGTAATGACTTTATTTATTTACTTTGCCTTTAAAAAAAAAATAAAAAAAACCCCTCATCCTCAGTCAATATATTTATGATTTGATCTGTAATTTGGGAGTGTGTTTGACTTCCTATTCACCTTGAAATAAAGATCCATACCTGCATTTTCTTTACTGAGAGCATTTTTCTTCAGTGTTGTGGTATATTAAACAAAAAAAAAAAAAAAAACTAAATCATCATCTATACACTGAATGTGGCTTTTCACAGATATTGACAGTGATTTAGAAATTACACTAATTCCATTTTAACACCAACAGGTTTTTTATAAATATACAGGAAATTGATGTTTCAGTAATTAACATGCACTGAATGATCATCTGTAAAAATAAATAAATAAATAAATAAATAAATAAATAAAATATTTTAATCTTTAAGAAATGCTTCTAACATAAGAAGCCCACACAAAGACAAATCATCTTGTCCAATTTCTCTTCTTGAGCCTGATTCTCTTAATTAGCTCTGAATGGGTTCATTGATTACTGAGCCATGTCTATTGATGATACTACTTTAGCAGCTAAAGCCACAAAAGTACTGTCTTAATTAGTGACACCAGCTACTATTTTCACCATAGTGTATGTACTCCATCCTGTCGATCTCTATGTTTCAACTACACTGCATGTAATGATGACAAATGGGCACATAAGTCAATAAGTCATGAGTATAATTTTACACTGTGGATAAAATGTTTAGAGTATATTCTTAATTAATTTTCCACGTTCACTTTTAAGTGCAAAAGTGGACTAATACTTTAAACCATTCTAGAAAAATGCTAAATTAAGAGCTGGATAAAATATAAATGTATATATGTGACAGACAACATATATATATATATATATATATATATATATATATATATATATATATATATATATATATATATATATATATATACATTTTTTTTTTTTTTTTTTTTTTTTTTTTTTTTTTTTTTTTTTTACTTACAAATCACATTATTAATGAGGTGCAGTCTCATTTATGTGATGTCCATTTCAATTATTCCACCACTCAGACTCTAGATAATTAATGTGGGGTTTAAATATATCATATCTGTTTCAGTTTATCATTACAAATCAAAAATGGCATGATATTAAAATAAGTACATCCAGAATGTGTCTACTTTGCATATATGGGTTTGAAGACGGCGTATGCTGATGCAGGGGGCAAAAAAAAAAAAAAAACAGAATGAGCGTTGTGCAGTGCATGACAGCAGCTCCCTACACACACACACACACACACACACACACACACACACACCTCTTACTATCAGCTCGACTGAAACAAGAAACAACTACCACTGTCACTACAAATGCACCCCCCCATCCAAAGCAGACGCCTGTCAGCCAGCTAATGTCCCCTGACAAAACACGCTGTGAATTAGAATAGCCACAAAACGGGAGTGTGTGTGTGTGTGTGTGTGTGTGTGTGTGTTTGAGTGGGAAATAGAGGCGGAGGGAGGGAAAGGGGAATAGAGAGAGTGAGGGAAAGAACTCATCTGTGTCACAGCCTATCCCCTCGGGCAATCAAGGAAAAAAAAAAAAAACGCAGTCATTAGCAACTGGTGGTGCTTGCTCCAGCAAATCGCCATTTGAGTGAAGATTTATGCAGGGCTCCTGACTGGAAATGATTTATTTATTTTAGGAGAGGCTGTGAGATCATTAACCTCCGCTGTGTCTCTGGGGAACGACATCTGCGGCCCCCCACACTGTTCAGACAAAAGGCCCCACGCGTCCTCTGGCTTCATGGCTCAGGAGGAGGAGGAAAAGGAGGAGAAGGAGGAGGAGGAGGCCTGGCTCAGAGGCTGCTCTGAGGGCCAGAGGGACAAGAGGCCTCTGGTGCACTGACTGGATCTATTAGCAATGATCAGGCTCACTTGTTGACGTTGTTAAGACAAACGAGGACCGGCTGGGCTCGGTGGTTATCCGTTAGTCTGTGGATACGTTCAGGCTGCAGGCGAAAGGGGCCAAATCTTTCTCTCATATGGGATTCAGATCTGGGAACCCCACAAATCACACAAATGGAGTCTGACCTTTCCAGATTCCATCCATCCATATATAGTCTTGAATCAGACACAGATGACATTTTGGTTTTTTTGTTTTTTTTTAGCATGAAAATATTTTAAAAGATGTAATTCAGCAGTGAAACAACTTGAAAACATCACAGAGGTAGACGTACTTGTAGATTAATAAGAATAATATGGAGTCCAAATAAAAATTAATTAAATGTTATGACTTTATCATCCAACTATTAAATAAGTTGTTGTAAAAGAATAATGAAAGAATGACATATGCCTATGAATATAAAATACAAACTTAAAAAAAAAAAAAAAAAAAAAAAACCTTTGCAGATATTTGTGCATAAAGAGTTTACAAGGTGCACTTGAATGCACCATGATGGAGCAATGCGGATTTCATAGGACAGAAGAAGTGTGGCAGATTAATATTGCACTGTACTTTTTAAGTTTCTACTGTACTCTGTATAACACTAAATAAATAAATATATTATTTAAAAAAAAAAAAAGAAGTGTGGCAGATCACTGAGGACGGATGGTTAAAATTGTAATTCTCAAAATAAAATTACTACGACCAAAGAGGTTATGCATTTACCAGTGTTTGTTAAGAAAACATATAACATTTCACTCTTATTAATATGTGGTGAATTAAAGAAACCAAAAAAACATTAATCACAGTGGAAAGTCGTCTGATTTGAGTCTAAACAGTGTCGGATACATATAATTAGCCTCACAGCATAACTACTAAGTCATATTTTTTTCAGGACATAGCCAAAGAAAACAAAGCAGCAATGTTACTAAAATTACACAATTATTTTAGTAATGTTGCTGTTATCACAATTATCACAGTTTGGCCAAAAATATGACTTTGGCAATTATGCCATGGCGCCAACGAGTGTCAAAATCAAATGCTGCGTGAAGTTTTGCCCTCACAGTATTTGATGTTTTAAAAAATCATTATATCTTGAAATTGTGAACAGTGGTTTCTCAAAAATTTTTAACTGAGGTATCTTTGGATAATTGTTTTACAGAATTTAGAGTAAAATCTTAAGGAAATTTGCTCAAAGTTGCAGCATTAGGATCAATCAGGGAAAGTGCTCAGATTTGTGATTTTGGAACTGAGTATTAGAGGAAATTATTGTGAATCATTATCTCCACAAGGCTAATTTGATTACAGGGTACAGTATATGCTGTCGGTAATTTAGCTGCTTTGGGGGAGGGTGCTGTCCAGTTGTCTGATGCAGCCCTGGCTCATTTTAAAACTATTACCCAGCGTTCTCATTGGTAGTAGAATTATCACTAATCCTAAATTCATTTTGTGAAAGTTTGGTTTGATTTGGAGCCGATCTCACCATAAAAATGACAATACTGGACCATTTATTGAATGGCAAAGTCCAATAAGTGCATGTAAAAAAAAAAAAAAAAGACAAATAGGAAAGAGATCATGAGCAAAAGCACACAGCAGACTTGTATTCATTTCCTGTTTTATGAGGGTACCTGCTGTTTATTTTTATGTTCATTACGTTGTTAGGTTGTTTTAGCCCTAACCACAATCTCATGCAATCAATAATATTTTTCATCAGCAAATTTCTTGCATTTATATTTATTTCAGGATAAGTACTAAGTGTTGGTTAGGTATAAGGATACATTGGATATGAGCTTCAACAACAAACAAGAAAAATTGTGCACTATAAAACACCCCCCTAATGCATATCATGGTATCTCTGCATAACCATCACTTAAGAAATTATCAAATGAGATGTAAAATGGGATTAATAATCAGGTTAGATGATTCAATGCATATTTTTGCATGCTTTAATTCCACAGCAGTGATAGAACATGGCCTCCTGACACTCTAAACATTGCACATCAGTTGGTCTCCCGGTGCAATTGCAGTCCCAGCGCTTCATGTACATCAATACACTGTTAATAACATGTACCACTATATTCATGTCCATCTAATTAGAAAAGTTGAGGAGGTCCGGTATAACTCCAAACTGATTCCTTGTGGCAGGAGAAATTAGAGGGGTGAAGCAAATGACAGTAAATGGAAAATTAATCAGGACTTGAAGTGAACAGGGTGCCTCATCCGCGCCTTTTTAACTATGTGTAATTGAACACTTATGGCAATCTCAAAGCAGTGGCGAACAGCATCTGCATTAACCCACTGCACCTGGAGTGGAGGAGGCCACATTAATTAAATAATTCCACCCTCGTCCCCTAGTGCTGTGATTCTTTAATTTCACTTGATTTCGTGAGTTTGAATGATCAGAAGTCACCGTTTCACTGGTGCGTGGTATGGAAATGGAGATGGAAGACAAGCAGGAGGGAGGTGTAGGTTTGTCACTACGCTGGAAGTGATGACTCTGCTCCAACCTTATCAAGCAAACACTTGAGGGCACAACAAATCAAGATTTTATTGGTAGTAATAAACTTGAGCATCCAATTGGATGAAGAGAACAAATTTATGAGAAATGTTAACCGTGGCATAATTTCCTCCCCAGATGGCAACATGTTTTTGGAATTTAAGGTTATATTACCATCCAAGAATGTACTTTAAACAAATAATTAATCCTCTATAACATAAATTTGCCAGTTGTGGGAACATTTCTAGTTGTCTGTTATGGGACTGGACGATGTATTAGCATTTTAAGGTATTTGCAAATGAGATTCAGAATGAGACCATATCGTTTGAATAGATGTAGGTTGATGTTATACAAAAACTCTTTCTTCTATAAAACCATGCCAGTGTTTACATGTCTCCTCTCTCCGACCAGTTTCATAATGAAACACATTTTTTATACTTAGTAACATAAAAGGTCTCTTATGTTGGGTTTTAGCAGCTGACATCTACAGCCACCAACAGCTCAATGAGTTTCTGTGAAACAATCTGAACTCATTTAATGTTACTTTACCTTTACAGAGGCAGAAAATCACAGCACACAAACTCATGTGTGTTAAAGTGGACTATCTAAAGAATTAACAAAACCTTTGTTTTAATATTTGATAGTTTTCTTTTACAATTTTACAACTATTATTATTAGCAACCAGGGAAAGAAAATCAGTCTCACTTACTGTTTTGATAAAAGTGCTCATGACAGCTGATATGTAGCTTTCACTAATTATCTACATCAACTAACAACTAATTCTTGACACACACACAGCCCTCAAATACTGTCTGTCACCATTCAGCCTAAAAGTATCGACAGGTATGATTTTTGTCTGGATTAATGATGGCTGAAAAACTTACTTTTTTCTTCAGAGTTAGATTAATGTTCCAACTACAGCTGCAAATACTGTTCTTTCATGATTTTTTTCAATATTTATAAGAAATAAGAAATAGATGGAATGAATGTAATAAATTTTGCATTTTTTATTCAACAAAAAAATAACTCCTCAAACTGTCTAATGACAATAGATACTAGATTCTTAATAACTAATTAGTGAATCTTTCCAGCTCTTGATCTTACAGAAACAAAACTAAAACATGCCTTTCTCAAGGTTACTGAGCCTGAAAAACAGCAGGTTGAACCAAATTCCAAAGACAATGAAACCTCAACAAAAACTGAAGTGTGTTTCACATTCAAACACAAGCACAGTTTTCTAATGTGATAAATGAAGTTGGGAAATATGCAGAATAAGTTAGAAAAAGGGGGAGAATAATTTGGCATGGTGGGATACAATATGGTATGGTGAGGGTAAGGGTAAGGGGAGGGGGTTCAGGGATAAACAAACAAACCTTGACAAGGGCAGCGGTAGAGAATCAGCCTGGGGAGCAGCGAGGTCTGCGGTCGGGTGCAGACAGCCCTGTTTGAGAGGGGGCCTTGCCAAGTACCGACCCTGAACTGCGGCACTCCGGTGCTGCCTGGCTGCACTAAGCGGTGGCTGCCAGCACACGCTGATTTATCATGGGGGCAACGCCAGCCGCCACCTCGCTCTCCCTGGTGCCCTCCCTTTATAAAGAGCCTCCCTGACGGCTCTGATAGTGCAATCAGGGCTACGGCAGAGCCAAGGCAATTTCTCCTTCACTCTTTGATAACCCCGTGCCTTATTGAAAGCCAATAGCAATGGCAGCAACAACAACTCAATTGGAAAGAGTTGCTGCATTTTGAAGGGGGAAAAGGTTACGCCTTGACAAAATGAGAGGGGAGTAAGGGGATGTCTGTCTCACTTTATGTGAAAGGCTCTTTGTCCTCCAACAGGTGGCGTGGTTCCTAAGTGACCACTGTCCCCGTGCTAGCATGTCAGATGTTTTCTGTCACCGTTCTGACACGATGGCTGGAGTTCAGATATGACTTTTCCACCCGTGTACAGCAATACAGAAAAAGAAATATTGACATAAAGAGCAAATTTTGCATTTGAACACCCAAGATATGTGCTCTACCAAAGGCAGACCTGTATTACCTTGTCTTTGTTTACTTTGCTCAGTTCCTCTAAGATGTAAGTTGAGTGAGACTCAGATTAAAAGAAAAACCAACGGCTATTCATATATTCCTTATGAAATATGTGGTCCTTGGAATGTGAAATATTTCTATACAAGAAACACAAAAGCAGGACCCAGTGGGTGTCATGTGGACACATTTCTTGAGAAAGATTTCTTTTAATCTGTTCATGGAAAATAAAAAAGGGAAGTTAAAAACAATTATTTGTCCACAAACTCTGTTATTACTTGAGTGGGTTGAGGTTTTGCCTTGATGTCAAGACTGAATAAAGACTTTGTTGTTAGATTTTTAAAGAACCAAACCTGCTGGTGATGAAAAATAGTTCTTGGTTTTTGTTTAACATTCTTACTGGCTGCTTTGAGATTTCTCAGATCGAATTTCACTTGAATATAGTTGAAGACTGGTGTGAAATCACTTGAATCAAACCAGCTGAGAACAGATGATTGTAAAGTATCTCTATTTAGCAGCGTTGCCTTTTATTTATTGTGTACAATTTTTCCAGTATTTATGCTGATGTGGAACATTCAGCGATGCAGCGGGCTGAGGTACATTGTGGGTTCAACAGGTTTGCTTCCTTTAATATAATGTAAAAGTAAAGGATGAACTGAAAAGGACAGGAGTAGAATAAAAATGCACTGTTGTGAGGCCACAGAACAAGACAAATTTTCAGAGGTTAAAGATCTTTGTACCTGTGCCTCTTCATCCCTTGAAACAGCTTCGCTCTCTCAAAGTGCTGCCAGTCCATCAAGAGGATACAGAGGAGAAGGGTTTCAGGGAGTCAACAAGTGAAATTACATAATTTTAAGGTGTTTTAGAGGTTGCGAAGGAGAAAAGCAGCATGGTATCAACAGGTTGCAAAGGCCAAACAAGGTTTCTGAGTGTGAAGAGCTTGCAGGCGATGATGATACACAAGAGCACTGAAAAAATATTCAGCATTTTATGTTGTTAAGCATTAGAAATAACACCTACATATTAAAGCCTTTTCTTAAGGTGTGTTATGTTAGTTAGATTGTGTGTTAATATCATTATCTGACAGGTCATATGTCACTTTGAATTACAGATAAAGCCTCTGTTTCCAAGATAGGATAACTGTAGCCCTAACATCTGCACCAGACATTTGATTAAAGAAAACATGGTGCTTTATACCATTAGAGCAAATAATATTCAAGGACATGCAGCAAGTTGTTATTTATTTTAGAGGGTACTCTGCTTGAAGTATAGCTTTTTAACTGAAGATAAACTTCCTCTCTCACAGCAGACTGTTGGTGTCAAAAACTACTTTAAATACAATGAAAACTGATGCATAAGAGCTCTTACACATGTTTGACTGATTTATTCGGTACACAAAGTAAACCAATAAAAGGTTGCATTACTGTTGTGTTCTTAAGCATACAGCTGTTTAGTTTAGACTTATAAGTATAGGGTGTAAAGGAGAGATGTAGTTTGTATAAAGTTTTTGGTAATTTCTCTCCAAACAGACCAATGTATTAAATAATCAGAGCATTAAGTCTCCCTCTTTTGAACATATTTAAATACCTGACGTACATACAAAGGACGTGCACCTCCAGTGTATGGTTAGTACAGATAAGATATATGTGAAGCAATGACACAGTGTAATTCTGTGTTTTATGTTGTAGTGCACTTCAACTCAATATATTTCAAAGTGATATGATGATGCAGTGCAAAAGAATATGATGCTATGCAGTTCAGTATGATGCAGAACAGAAAGTTTGATTTAAAAGGGGTCAAATTTTGCTAAACCCACTTTTAATAGTCTTTGGTACATTTATTTGTGTATTTGGGGACCCTAAAGGCAGGTTTCACAGGTTCTCCCAGGATCATCACAGGTTTTCATCTCTGGACCTGCTGCTGTGGTCCTGCCTCTCTCCTGCCTTCATCGTCATCACTCACTTATCCATATAGTTATGATAGTGTTTATTATATAGTTCCATAGATGTTCTAGTTCAGTTATCTGTGCATCAACTGCATCCATGTGTTTCCCCCTACTTCCCCCCCAGTCTCTCTCCATCTTTATCGCTCTCTCTTTTTCTCCTCCTTTACCCTCTATCTTTAACCCCAACTGGTCAAGGCAGACGTCCATCCTCCAGGAGTCTGCTCGGGGTTTCTGCCTGTTAAAGGGAAGTTTTTCCTCGCCACTGTCACAGTCACTAGTGTTTGCTCCTGGAGGATTCTGTTGGGTTTCTGTAAATTGGCTTAGAGTCTGGTTTCAACCAACTCGATATGTAAAGTGTCATGAAATAACTTTTGTTATGATTTGGCACTATATAAATAAAATTTGATTGATTTGATTTGAAAGGCGAAAACACACCAACCCAACTGCCGATCGTCGCCAGAAAAGGTAGCCCCATTTATCAGTCAGATTTCGTCTCCCCGACACGTTCAAAACAGTGTGAAGAACACACCAAATCGACAACCTACATGAGCGTATGGTCTGCGCTTGAGCGAGATGTAAAACCAGAAATGACAGAACATCTCTCTAGACCAAAACACAGAGCTCACTGTCGTCAGTCATTGTTGTCAGCAGAGTTTTGAGTAGTCAAGAAGTGTTGTTGTTGTTGTACTTGTTGAACGGATGGCTAGTAATAAGAAGATACTGGCATTGTCAGCTCTCGGGCTTCTTTTTGTGGAAGAAGAAAGATGTCGCAGGTGAAAACTGAGGAGAAATTGCACTATACTAAAAGTGCTAACAGTGTTCACTTCATGGAATGAATAAAGTCCATAGTCAACACTGACTGGTACTCATTCAGATACAATACAAGCAATGAATGGTCTAATTATAGGAGACAATAAAAGTGTGAAGTACCTTAGCATAGCTGTATTCACATGTAAACTTCCCCTTCACTGATTCACTAGTGAAGGACTATCCCTCCACCAGTCAGATTGGTCTAACTGAACGACGGTTAGTGGCTATTTACATATTTTGAATCGGCTGAAAAGACTAGCGACGGCATTAACGATGGGCAATCGCATGGAACACACCAAGACGATTCATGTCACTGACCTCACCAGACTGCCCGACTACGTCCAACTGCCGAAAATCGGGTTGGTGTATCTTTGCCTTGACAGTTCATAAAGTTTGAATTTGAACCCTCCAGGTGCTGCAAAGCTATCTTTATATTAATTCCGGCAAAAATGGAGTGGATTTCCACAACCTGTTTCAATTCCTGCTTAACTTGTTACATTTTATAACGAATTGAGTTACGACATTTGCACACATAAGGTCAAGACTTCCGATGAACATTTCTCCGAGTACACCATAATTGTTTGTCAGCAGCAGCGGTTGTAGTCAAAACTGGAAATATGTCCAAACTTCAAACCGATAACCTAAAATGTTCAGTTGTTGGTTGTATTAATGAACATAAGTGGTTGAATGGGACAGAAAGCATGGTCAACAACCTGGAGGGGGTGGGGCGTGAAGTGGCTCATTTGCATTTAAAGGGCCAGCACACAAAATGACTTTTCTGGTGTCATTACTCAGAAATAGGGTAGAAGATGGACCTGTGGAGTTGAACTAATGAAGAATTCAGACCCAAGCATAGCATTTATAGTTTACGTAGACCACAGGGATATGTTTTAAAATGCATAATTTCATTTTAAAAAAGCTAATTATTACTCCTTTAAGTCACTGGTTATTAAGTTGAATACTAATCAGATTTTAACTGCACATAACTGTTAGGACTGCAACTGCATTTCTGGGCACTGAGCAGTAACAGTGAAGAAAACATGATCGTAAAATCAACTGGAAAAACAAAGCCCTAAAAGAGTAGCTGCTGGAATAAGACTTTAAAGGTCAGGTTCCGACAGTTGTGATATGTTTTATATTGAATATATTATATAAATATTTCCCCTCCATTTGCCCGTAGTCTTTGTAGGTGCTGTTAATCTTTGCTAAATTGCCATGAGAGCAGAAGACAAGAGCACTAGTTTGTTCAGTGAGCTGTGAAAGAGAAGGGCTTCTTGAAATGTGAAGGAAGGATGATTAATAATGGAGAACAGATGTGATATTGTTGGAGGTGGAGGTAAGGCTTGTGTGTTAGATCACTCCTTATCAGTGAACAAAGTGACAAGTATCAGAAAGCATTGTGGGCCACGGGAGTGTTTATGGGAAGTAAATGGAGACAAGACCCTGATTTGTAAAGTGACATTTGAAGTGAAGATAAATGAATAGGGTGCTGATGCAGAAAATATATGTTAACCTTCCTGCTGTGTCTGATTTTTGCATCAAAGTATTTATGTAACTGAGACTAGATGCTGTCAAAAGCAGGTGAACATTCTATAGTTTTATTGATTTTACACCATAAAATATGTATAATTGGTCTGGGTCATCAGTATCCGTGCACGCTGTATGCTTTTACCAACACCACCGGCTGACAAATAAGTACACTGCAGAAAAAGAATATCTGACTTGAATTTGGAGTATTTATCATGAAAGATCATTTGTTAGATGCATTTACTTAATGAGATTTAATCTTGTTAAGATTATGTGACTTGTTCCAAGAATTTTCATCTTGAACTACCCCACTTAGATAGTACAACTAATTTGAAGTAATATTTAAAACAAAACAAGTTCCATTGTTGGGGGGTGAGTATGGTGGACTGTAACTGTTTACCCTTAAGACATTTTTACTTGTTTTATGCAGTTTTGCCTACAAATATCTATTGAGTCATTACATCTTCATAAGACCATATATGCACGCGCACACACACACACACACACACACAATAGATTAAAAAAAAACTTACTATGAAGACTTGAAATAAGTATATTCAGCTTAACATGAGAATTTTAACCTTCTATAATCCTTAGACATTTTAACCCAATAATGAGTTTAATTTTCTAATTCTTTTTTTTTTCCTTTTTTACAGTGTAACATCTTTTCTCAATAATCATTCAATACCATAGAGCAATTTAATCTCATATACTGAAAGTATTTTTACCTTCCTAACACTACATGAAAAGCCCCTTCTGTTGTGTTTTGTGATGTTTTGGTCTTCTATGATAGCAATACACAATACAAAAATATTACGACAGGTTAAAGTGTATTAACTGAACTAAACAGAACAGTTTTATTGCTGAAAGAAAATAAGAAACACTTTATATGGGCTTTAATAGTAACATGAAAGCTACAAACTACCCATGATGCAATGCTATTGGTATAATACTTTATTTACACTTGTAGTCTGTACTTTCAAAACTTTCCTATTTTGATAATATTCATTTTACATCAGCCACAGCGTGGAGTATATAATGTCCAGTCAATGCAAACAGATGTATTCACAACTTTTAGATTTCTTCATTCATTAATAATTTGTTAAGAGAAAACTTGAACCTGTGGGAAAAGATTTATTTTTATGGTTCTAAAAACGCTTTAAGGAGAAAAATACCAAGGTGCTTAAATTTAAACTAAAGGGTTGAAAAAGACCTCTTGAGATAAACCACACTGTGGTAAATAGACAAATATTTTTTTTTTTTTTTAATGTTTTAAAACCAGTGTAAGAATACTAAAATGTCAAGGAGAAAATCAAACTAAAGATTTACAGTGTGAAAAAATGGGTTCAGAAAATTGGGATCCAAAAAAAAAAAGTTAAGGAAGTGGCATCAAAGCCAAGGTATTAATGCTGGTATTGAAAATGTATGAATGAAACTGACGTGAAATGTACTGGTTAGTGTTTGGTAATAATTGCATACACTTTACAGCATTGAACAGTGTACACACAGATGACAGTTAACATTCAACAACCGGAGGCCAGAGAAATAAACACTTTAGATTTCATTTAATAATGATGTATGCAGCGCTGCAAAATGTTGAATGAGGGTTAAAATAACAAATTATCAGTGCATCTTAAAGTAGCAGTTTTATTTACCAGTTTAATTCAGAACAAGGCCATGCACAGATGAAGGAGACATCACACACACGTTGTACAAAGTTACATGGAAAGCGAGCGTGCATGGGAGGTTTGTGGGACCAGGATAATTCCAGTGTGTTGGGATAGGCTCTGCCTCACCAGGTGCCAGGCTAAGCACTGATCCTCACTTATTCCACATCTCTCTGAACTTGGCTGTCCTGTGGTGGGGCAGCCGTGATGCCGGTTTGATCGACTTCAGGAGGCCTCAAGGTCAGCACACAATGCAATTCTGAGGTGGAAATCCTAGGTCTTATCAGCCTGACCTTCAGGACTGCTGATACTACTGATTCTACAAATACTACAATCCTCTGCTTGTGACACACTGACACTGTGGCGTTTTCAGTAATTGGGTAAAACAAGAGCACACCATGACTACTGCAATTAATCTTTTTCGGTCCTATCGTGTTTGATGGTCAGTGTGGAATTCTGTGGAATTCAATCCCGTTGTTTTTTTATCCTGACTTTGATTTTAACAAAACTAAATATTTGACTATTGTTTATTATTGATCTGAATATGACCTGACAGTGACGTACTGCAGAGCATACAGAGAACACTGCAGACCTACACTTTCATCAAAATAAAGTCCATAAAAATGTTTATATTTAAAACTTAAAAGTCTAATAATTTTTTTCATTGTTAAATGTGTTCAAATATTATTTTTAACACTGTTGATCTTGGGTGTCCTTGTCAGTAGTAGTAAAGACATGTACATCTAAAAAATCATCACTGTCTTGATGTCATAATAATACAATTTAACTCATTGTTTTGTCAGTATTATAATCATAATTATATATTATAATCAATTTTGTGTGAAATGACTTACAAAGTAACACGTTACTGTAACATAACTACTTTTTTGGGGTAACATGTAGTGTAACACGTTACTGCTGAAAATTTGGTAACTTCACGTAGTTTGTTTTTTAATTCGGCACAATGTTACTAAGGGACAGATTTGAAAAGTGTCATGTACAATTTTTTTCCCTCAATTTTTTTTTTTACACCCTAAGAATTATGTGCATGCTCCAAACCGTCAGGCATGCGCAAATGCATTCTTTTCAATGTAGTCATCTGGTAGTGAAACAGCTGCACCTGCGCAATAGTCACAGGCTCTCATCTCACCTCATTTCACTAGGAAACTAAAAAAGAGTTGGACAAAAAATGATAAGCCCTTATGTATTTTGTGTTCACCTATATGCCCATAAGATGCATCGAGGCTATGTTATTTCAAATAGTTTGATAGAGCTTAGTGGTGGTGTTGAAGCCTATAGTAGTCCAATGTTTTCTTTTCAAGTGTTTTGTTTGTGTCATTGTTTATAACAAAGAGCACAAAAGAAATACCTGTTATGTCCTCCATAGTAGAACTCTATGTAGCCCTACACATTTAGGAACAGATGTGTGGTTCTGCCCAAAGTCAAGCAACATAAAAGTAACGTAAAAGTAACTAGTAACGTAAAAGGTTACTTTCCATAGAGGGCAACTAAGTAAAGTAATGGATTATTATCTAAAGAACTAACAAGTAACGAGCAAAAGTTTCTTTTTAAAAGCAACTTCCCAAACACTGATTATAATGAATTATTATTGCAAATTTTTACATATACATTTGTTTTCTTTTGGTTGGTAGCCTTTGCATGACATGTTTCTTGGAGATATTGTTCTTTTTTAACATGTCTTACCGCATATCCACTGGATACTCCAATACATATCATTTCCCATTTTATCAAACTAAAAATAGGACCAACCATTCTTAGTGAAAATCATGTTTTGGCCTTTTTGTATGTGGTTGGATTTGGATCTGAGTCAGATGAGCCCACCCCATTAAAATGCTCCTTCAGGATTAGACATGTTACTGGACAGAGGGGACAGGTGGTGTATGTTCACCACCAGGTTTAGGCTGGATCATTCAGAGCCAGGGATGGGTGCAAAGGGCGCAATGAAAAAAATACCATTACTTCTGTTTATTTTGAACAGCCAGTATGTTTTAGGTAAGCACAGGGCCTTGTTTCACACATCTCCCATATAACTGCAATGGATCAAAAGCCAACTGGAGACCCAGCAGTGATGGGTCTTCGCAAAAAATAAATAAATAAATAAATAAATAACACGTCAGACACTCACAGAAACAGACCAGCTACATGTCAGTGCACCAGTGCAATATTCAGTTGCATTCAGTAGGTTTTTGGACACATCTATGGCCAAAATGGCTGCAGTCTGGAGTCTTGCATGTGCAGTAGCAGTTGAACAGGGGCAGCAGTAGTGGCAGTCACTCGCTCACATATTTCGTCCAGTATGAGTCTCATTCAACACTCAAGGTCTGTTCTTTTGAGAAGAAGAGTGCAGCTATGGTAACATACTCCTCTGTCAAGCACCTCCTCCATCCATCAGACTGTGATAGCTACAGAGCTACTGCTTCGCCTCATTTTTAACATCTTCGTACAACTTTGTCAACATGATGACAAAAGGATGTCACTGAAGGACTGCTGGCTTTAGTGTCAATCGAGCATTCCTGACGACAGAGGAAGGGCTTACAACAGTCCAAATGAATCACACAACAGACACCACAAAGGCCTACAATACACTTCTATAGCTATAGCGAAGTTAAGAACATTGAGATTGTCACTACAGCAGCAGTAGGAATACTGAGTCACCTCAACAGGTGGTTGGATAGATTTTTACATCTGAAAAGGCTGAGTTGCAATCATGGAAAAACACCTTCGTTTAGTCACAATAAAATGCTAACATCAATGGTTCTTTTTTTGTGGTGCATGTAAGCCTTTTATGTTTCTATGGTCACAACTAAACACTGTTTTCAACATCAGTAAAGCTTGGCAATCATTATTTTAGATAAAATGTGAGAAAATAAAAAGGTGATGCATTCATATTGCCTTAGCTGTATAAAACCGACAGTCCAAAACCCAAAAGTTTATTAATTTAGTCTCTCTCCTCTTCTAACAACGCACCAAATTAATGTTTAGGTAGTAAAACATTTTGTAGCAGTGCTCCATATGCACACATGGGTTCAGTGATATTCAGTACATAGCCATGTGTTGCATGCATGACTGCGTTTATATTCTGTTTTTTCAAATCCAACATAGGGAATTGCTGTAGTGATAAGACAGTTCATTCATTTGGCAGACAGGATGGTGGTTCAGATATTAGGAAGTCACTCATTGGAGATTTGTTCAAGGTCAGTTCCCAGTTCATAACGGTCATATTCATTTTAATGTGTCCCTTCACCAAACACATGTACTGTCAACAACATCTGATATCATCAGTGTAGGGGAGTTTACTTTTCAAATAAGAGCTAGTGGATCAATACAGCACTATTATATGTACATAATGCTACTCCCCAGCAATGGACATGATCTAGAGCTGTGTGATAGGAGGAAAATCTGCATTTGCAATGAAATTATTACCTTATATTTTTGGTTCCATTTGTTTGTTTCTTTGTTTGGTAACACTTCAGCAGCAAAACTATTGGTTTAATTCATACCAAATTGGGTTAATAGATTGCCAGTGACCCAGAATAGATGTCATTACATTTTGAAAAAGGTAAGTCAAAGGTTGGAGGTCGCCCGTCATTGCAGGCAACCTCCAACAACATGGAGTTACCATGGAGGACGCAGAGCAGCTGGCACACCGCCAGTGACGGAAAACACTGGTTCACCTGGTCGGCTCAACGCACTGGGACGGGACACCCGTCCCATCGCAGGAGTCCTAGTAGTAGTAGTAGTAGTAAGTCAAAGGTCAAATTTTATATGATTTTTTTTTTTTTTTTCCCCATTTACTTATAATGGCCGAAATACATGCGAGGGGCGGAATTTATTGTGCCTGGCACCACTTGTTCAATATTATTAACTGACTTGCATTAAATAAACAGTCCAACCATCATTGGGGCTTCATCTGACTGGCCCAATGCTGTGAATGCATAGTGTGTGTAATTAAAATGATTTTTCACTTTTCATTCTGTTGCATTGTGGTTATTACACATGTTCACATCCTGATGATGGTGACAATGCATTTGTGTGGTTTAGTTCTGATATGAACACTGTTGTGTACTATTACTGTTGTTTAACTCTTTTATTATTAGTTAAGTCACTTTTCCTTTTGTTCCTCTTTAGGTTTTCTGCTTTAATTTTCCATATTTTTTCACCATATTACAGTTATTATCCAGATTCTACCCAGATCTTTTTATATTTCTAATTTATAATGTACAATGCACAGTGTTTGCTCTTATATTTGTTTTTACTCATGTTTGTTGTTCTATTATATTGTTATTGAATGTGTGTCATGCTGCTGCTACACTCTAATTTCCCAGTTTGGGATAAATAAAGTCTATCTATCTATCTATCTATCTATCTATCTATCTATCTATCTATCTATCTATCTATCTATCTATCTATCTATCTATCTATCTATCTATCTATCTATCTATGTTTATTGTCTTTAAACCTACAACCACCAATTTTTTTTATTTATTTTTTTTTAATTATCATTAAGAATTTTTATTTGTCAGTAGGGTTCACACATGTAGACATGCACCACACACTGCATACTAGGAGCAGTGGGCTCACCATATCAGGTGCCCAGGGAGCAAATGAGGAGTTAAGTGCCTTGCTCAAGGGCACATCAGCCAACAACTCTCCACTGGTCCAGGCAATAGAACCACCGATCCTTCCGTCATAAATTGACTCTCGAGCCTTCTAGGCCACGGAAGTTTATGTAAATTGTAGATTAAAATTTATGTTATTCCTAAATTAATTTATGAGACGTCTGGTCTATAAATGGTGAGAAATGTTAATTAGAATTTACAAAAACTAAAAATGACATCCTTAAATGTCTTTTTTGATCCACAGCCCAAAGATATTCATTTTACTGTCAGAGGAGCTAATACAGCAGAACATTATCAAAATGTACATAACTGGAATCCTACAATTTTTCCCTTTTTCCTTTAAAATGAGGCTCAAACTCATTATCTGACTATTAATTAGCAGTTGATTACTCTGATAGTTGACATCTAATGCGTTCATCTTTGCAGGTCTGCTTTCACGGTCTGCAGATTTGCGTTGCTGGTACTTCCCAGTGTATTCTCACGTCCTGATCGTAACACAACATTATTGCATACATTAAAGAAAGACACAAATGACAGTACAAACTTGAGTCCTAAAGTCGTTAAATAAACTTGTAAGCAAAACAAACTCATTACTACTGTATGTGTGGATATTATAATGTAGTCACATCATCCCCATTGCTGTTGAAGTTCTCTCCAAATTTCCAAAAGAGCAAACTAATAATTGATGAGCCCCTTAAAAAGTAATTAGGCTATTCATGGTGTTAGGTGTAGCAGTGGACAGGGCTTGATGGCTGCAGTGCAGTCCTAATCCAGGGCAGCGGCTGAGCTGTTGATTTGCAGACTGTGGGCCTTGCATTGTGAGGGCTTTATGGTCCCTTTATGGTACGCCAAGAGACACCTGCATGGGCGATATGTTGCCTGGGACATTTTTCTCTCTCCCAGTCTCTGACTCCTTTGCTTTTGTATCATTAGCGGAGCATGGGAGTCGTGAATCACTCGTCCCCACCCACCCCTCACAGCCCTCCACTACCTCCCCCCCGCTTCTTTTTCAACCTCCTTCCACCCCTAACAACCCCCCTCTCCCTCTTCTAGGGTGCTAAACGGCTTGACAGAAGGGTGCCCAGACCGTTGGCAGTAGCCATCGACTGGAAGGGAGAAGCTGCCAGGAGTCCTTGATGGATAGGCTCATTTTCCAGCCGGCAGCAAGTCTCGGCGAAGCATCCGTGTCATTTGTAATGTCAGCCAACAAAATGTAATCAAACATTCCAGCGGTTTAATCACAGAGGGCTGCTCGAGAGATGATTGTAGTGTCAATATAATGCTATTTCATTATCTGTTTGTATTTTATATTGACAGTGTCAGATAAACAGTGTGGAAAATTAAGATTAAAAATATGGTAATTTCATTTCAATCACCCCGGCTACAGTTGCTGGCCCATTATGCGATTGATTACTTCTGAATTAAATTTGGGGCTGAATGTAAAGTTTAATCTTCTTTCTTCTCTGCAATTCAGCTCCCCAAAGGCCTCTTAGTAAGTAAGTACCCATTTCATTTGATCTTTAATGAAAAGTAATGGCCCAAATGAATTGTATAAATCAGCTGTCGTGTGTACCTAGTTGACATTCAGCTTCTTTTGCCCCCTTTCGTTTTTAATCCACTTCTTACACGTTCAGTATCATGACCCAAAACTACAGTCTCTACCCCACTGAAGCTATTATTGTCAGCATATATCAGAATTTTGGTTCTTTTTTTGCTTTAATGTAACTATTTTAATGAACCTCACGACACTAATGACTAATAGCAATTTTGTTCAAATATCACAAACTTAAAGCAACAATACAAAATGTTTTTAATTTATTAGAAAAAGCACTTGTTATTTTCATAAAAACAGAAAATAAGGTCATATTCAAGTACTCTGCAAGGTGCTCAGCAAAGAAATTAAGACGAATGTTTTATAGCCTGGAGTGCCACTTTAAGGAGAAAATGCAACCCTTAAGCCAGCCAAGGGGTGATAGACATTTTAATTACATGGTAAATTTTGATATTTTCTTCTGTGCCTGGGCAGAACTCTTAAGCGCTGTCGTGTACTTGAGATTTGGCATCAAATTCTCCCCATTTCTGCGGCTATATACGAAGTGACACAACTGTTAACGAGAGCTCAGCAGAAAGAGAGGGGTTGAAAAAAGGAGCTCTTCTTTGTGAGTCCTATTCAGTGTGATTTGTCCCCCTTTGTAGTCCTAATTATGTGCCAAAGTAGGATAACAGAAGTTCTCAACTCGGCCATTATGCCAGCACAAAAAAAGAGACGCATACAAGAAGCTGATCACTTTGGAATTAGCAAACATGATACTATACGAGGAGAAAAAAAATCATTAATACCGTCAGGGATTAGAGGTTCTGATTAAAGGGTAGCTTCTACCGTATGCAAATTAGTGATAGGCATTTATCAGCGCCTGGGCAAGCTGTCTTAGCTGCAAAGCCACATATGTTTTTTAGCTGATTAAAAAACTGCTTGAAGTTGCAGGCTTTTTAATGGCGGGGAGAGAGAGGGAGAGGAAGAGGGGATGGAGAGAGGGAGGCAGCACAAGGAAGAGACAGAGAGAGAGAGAGAGAGAGAAAGGTTGTGAGGCAACTCATTTGCTTTTGGCCAAATTCCCGCAATCGCTCCAAGCATTTGCCTTAATTCCCTCCTTTATTAGCCACATTCTTTTGTATATAATTAAAACATTTCTCAAGTGAGCCTGTGCGTGCTTGTTTTATTTTTGTGCTATATTTTTCATCAGCAAACATACTGTATTCCGCACAGGCTTTTTTTTTTTTTTTTTTTTTTTTTCTGCACTGTATCACCTTAGCCTTGATGCTTCTCCCTATACAACACAGAAAAAAGGCCAAGTTTAGAATGGTGAATCTAAGGGCAGAATTAGGTGAGAATTTGTCAGCAGTCCGCCATTGTGCGTGGGTCTCTGTGTTATTATATTTCCTTTCATATGGAGGTGACCCCCTTTGTGTTAACAAAGAACATGAGGATGAAACTGAGCTCTGTGTGCTTCTCACCCGCCGCTGATAATGCCTCGGTAACCCAGCACCCCCTCTTCTCCTTGAGGGAGTGCTTTAATTTATGCTTTTTCATCTCCCTGGGCGCGGGACTGTTAACCTGCTCTGTGCACTACTGATTCAGGGGAAGGGAAACCTCTTATACACACCAGACTGCTGCGTCAAGTCTCCTCACACTCCACCGCTGCAAAGTTAGTTTTTGATCGACTCGAACTGCACCTTCTCGGTTGAAATTTGTCACCGTGGAACTTTGAGATTTGTTATCATACATAAAGAGGTCACTGCTTCAGTTACACAGGGTGGAGCATTTTGTCAGGTGGCTATGGCCTCCATCAGCATCCTTATAATACTGTAACATGTTTTCATTAAAGTAGGTCACATTTTGATCCGTGAAAAACAGCTGCAAACACTCTGAACATTTTATACACATTTTTAGATGATACTTATGAGTGTAAAATATATGTTTCAGTGCTCCGCAAGCTAACAACACATTTAAAATGTTACAAAAAAAAAACATTAATAGTGAAGAAATGTAAATGAATATTGTGCAGCTAGTACTGATTTAGTTTTTATTTTAATATTAGTGTGAGTGTTTCAGTTATTATGAGGAAAGCCTGCATTTATAGAGGCAAAAAAATCTCTAAATCTGTTCTTTAAAAACTTTTCTCCTAACATATGCACTGTAGTATAGCATTATTTTACAATGCTGGATTTAATTTAGTTTAGTTGACTGTAATAACCCAGGTGGTGCAATGTGTAGTATTAATATAAATTTTATACGTGTAGATAATGTGGATGACACCGAAACTTATTTTTTCTTGGTTCAACCTGTACCAGCATGATAAAACATGATAACATGCCATATGTACATTAGTAAGCATACTGTACATACAATAAACGGTTGAAATTACCTCCCGGTATATAATGTAAAGTTATTCTTTTTCTGATTTTTATTCAGGTAAAAGGATCTTAGTACTTCTTCATTTACTATATTTTATCTTTGTGCTTTCAGTGCCAAGACCTGAAAGGCCTGAAAACTGATATGATTAATAAAGTTCCATTTAATATTAGAAATATTTATCTTATTGACAACCACAGAAAGAATCCACAATAAGACTACATCTCCTGACATTTATAAGTGGACCTGATACTGTACACACATGAGTGGTGGCTTTTATGCTTTGCAAAATCATTACTGATACACAGTGAACCAATAATACTGTGCAAATCAGTGACTCAATAAATTACATTGTGGCAAAGAAGCCATGTAATTGAAATATCTAGATAGAGATAACAGTGACTCTAAATGATATGAAATGATGGAGACAAAAAAAAATTCTCCAAAGACGGGCTAGTGGTTACCTTGAACAGTCTGGAAGGGAAGGCCTAAATAGCCAACCCATAGAAACATGATGAAAAGAACTATTGTTGCTTTTGAAGGCAACCCCTATCTCTCAAGGACATCTAATTAACAGACAACAGCTGAGTCCATTTCAAATGGTAATATTTTTCCTCTTAAATGCATCATTTTCAATGCCTTATTGCTTACTTCAACAGACATTAGTAGGATTTTAATGCTTTATCTACTACGCAATATATTGTTGGTACTTGTACAGGCATTTCTTTCTGACCTCTTCAGTATACAATAGTGAATTGGTACTTAATCAGAGGTAAGCATTTCAACATCTACTTTGTCTATGGCTCTATACAGTATTTCAATTAACTACATTCACACTATTTCAATCAAAATGAATTTGCTCAAAACGCAACCTGATTAAAATCAAATAAACTATAATAGGCTGAAAACTCTGAGTTCTTATTTTTAATTTGATTGTAGTGTTCATTCTGTCCTTTTCTGGATAAATCATCTACACAAGTGCTTTACGGTTAAATCTGAGAGTGGCATAAGTCTGAATATAAAGAGGCTGTAAAGAAAATGACACTCACACTGAAGTCCTTTTTCCTGTTTCAAGGATAATCACAGGGGTTTCATGTGAACCCCCTCAAGAGTCAGGACACATTTTTTTAACATCTACTTTAAAATGTGGATTTAGATGTAACAGTTACAAAAGTAATGGAATTTATTTCACTGAAGTGTTTGACTTTAAACACACCTTTCTGAATGTACGTGGTCAGAATCTCATAAAATAAAACATTTCAGTTAAATAAAATGTAATTTCAAAATGCGGTATTCAGACATTTGTGATTAACAAAGACATCTTTGTGTCTGTTGTTTAAGATTTAAGAGATTCAAGATTTTTATTCACCATTTGTGCAAAAAATTTACCCGGCACATAGAGATTCTAGTGCAGGGCTCTCTTAGAGTCAAGTAAAAAACTTAAAATGATAAAAACACATGGTCTTCAATAGACAGTACTTAAAACACTGTACAAGAATAAGAAAAATAAAACACAAAATCTAACTGGTAAATTATGAATGCTGCAACTGACTTGTGAAAACTATTAGCAAGGAACTAACATACTTTTACTGAAAAACAAAACTGTTTCATTAATGTAAATACACACATTGTAAACATTATCAGTAGTGACAGAAAATTAAATATGATTTTGGACTTGCAATTACAATGGCGTATTAGGGCCACGTAGGAAAAATAAAAACACTTGTCACTATGAGAATAAAGAATCAGAATAAGAATCAGCTTTATTAGACTTCCAGTCAGTTCCTCCTTACGACAAAACAAACCCAAACATGTGCAAACTCACTTCAAAGTCCCTCAACTAATGCTAATGTGTTGATGGTGGAATAATAGGCTCAGTATTTCACCGTGCATAAACCCCAAATTAAAATATAAACTCACAAAATGTTCCAAGTTCTCCATTATGTGGCGAGTAGGTACGACTTTATTCTTGTAAATTGTATTTTTCCTGCCTGTTTTTAAATTACAATGTGATTCTTCTAAAATTGTGGCTTTAATTCTGGAAATATGGCGACATTCTGATATTACAACTTCATTCGCATAAAATTATGACTCTTTGTATTCAACTTTATTCTCAAAATTAAGGGTTTTATCTCAATATTTGACAACTTTATTCTCATAGTGACAAGTGTTTTATTTTCTTATGTGGCCCTAATACACCGTCGTATGAAATATCCCTAGAAATATTATGAAAGTCATCCTCACATGTGAAAGAGTAAAAATCTCCCTGCTTCAAGCAGAAAATGGAAAGTTTTATGTGACGTTCTCTTGTTTGTTGGTATTTAATCATTTTAATATTACAGCTAGCTTCTTCATGTGCATATGTTCTACCAAAATAGTTTCTCTACTCACAGTATTTACCCAAGGCCCTGCTGCTGCATCCAATGAAATACAAACTAGTCAAACAACTAGTTACTTCTGTTACAATCTGGTTGGAATAAGGTAATATTTACCTTACACTATGGCAGCAGCGGCAGGATTTTATCATCTTCCCTCCCTCTGTTATCTGTTATGGATTCTATATCCCTGTCACTACAGGAAACAACAACCTGCGATCTCCAATCTGCTGTTTGGTTCTGAAGACATTCTAATACCATACCGTACTTCCTAATGTACGTATGCTCCACCAAAACAACTGCTGTCATAACGTACTGTTGCAAATGCAGCCACAGCATCTTGTGTTCATCACGAGCGAAGAAGCAGCCAAACAATCTGGATGAGTTTTACCCCCGTTCCAGAGCAACAGTGGATGGAGACACACCAGACCAATCACAGTACTAATGACAGGTGGAGAGGGATGGTGACAGAACAAAATAGCAATGTACATATACCATGTACTCTTACATGAGGAAGATGAGGAAGAGGATGATGATGATGAAGAGGAAGATGATGATGATGAAGAAGAAGAGGAAGAAAAAGAAGAAGATGATGATGATGAAGATGATGAGCTTTATTTTGAACATCAGTAACAAAATACAAAGGTGAACAAAAGCCAAAGAGAAACTACAGATTTAAACAGAACACTCCAGAATATTGAAGGCAACAAGACGCCCAAAAAAAGAACACAATGCACAACTACCTCATTGTGGCTCCTCAAAAATACTTTGTCCAAAATTTAGTAGGAAGACATCCATATTATATTGCCCTACCCTAATTCTACATAATTAATATATACAGTCCATAAAAAAGAACAGGTCAGCACTAAGTTACTAAAAAAGAGCTCAGGTACATACATATATACAGCAGAAAACAATACAGCTGTAATTATAAGCTTATTAGCCTTATATTAAATATTTAAAAGTTAGTTTGCTAAGTTGTACTAATGTGGTTTATGTTTTGTTTTACTTTAACATTTTTTATCGCAGCTGTAACAGATTTTTCCTTCAAGTACAACCATCTGTCCATTTCATCTCAGCTCTTCATTATTCTGTTTCTGTGACTTACAGTGATTAATAACCCATCTTTATGGTTTGTAGATGTTAAACCTTGTGTTACTAGAAACAGTGATCAGGCAACGTCATAACATTGAATATCACTAATCACTATTGTTAGTTTTAGTGAAAAGCCTAGTGACAGTCTCACTACTAACCAGCTTCTACAAACTTAGAAGCTGAAGTTAAATATCCTGTACATGAATGTAACAAATCATATTCTGGATTAAAAGTGGTGTTTTATCACTAATATTGACAAGGCTGTCTGTTAGTTTTTCAGATTTTGTGCAAGAAAAGATATTTTTTAAATACTTATTCAATGATGATGACCCATAAAAGGCAAATTAGGATGCAGTAATGGCCAATTAATCCTCTGATATCACCACCGCCAGCAATAAATTAAATATTTATAGGAAAATTACTATTTTTGAGTTTACTAGAAACCAGGCAAACTGGTGAACTGAACAATAAGTCAAAGAAATGAACACCTAAATAAAGTATTTTCGATTTTATGAGCATCTATATTATAAAAGCCAAGTGGCCCCTGTGTGCATGCATGCATATGTGTGTGTGTCTCAGGATTCACACAAAATCCAGAAAAAGCTGACTGCTGCTTTTTGTCATTCTCATGTATTTTAGGTCAAGGAATAGACTAGTGAAAAAGGCAAGTTGATAGGACCAATATTTTGGGAGATATTAGTAATTTTGGTATACAATAGCCTTACAATCACATTGCTATACCCAGAACGCTTTGGCGGTGACTGTTGGACAAACGCGGTACAGCATGCACAAATACACAACAGCATAAAAACTACCACATCTAGAACCCATGGATCCCCACAAGTCAACGCACTAGTTTTTCCTTAATGAGAGTAATTCCACTTGAGGAGCCTACGATCTAGAACCTATATTTTTTGCATCATTTTGGACCAAAATTATTATAACACTGACAATATAAGCGTAGACTAAACATGAGTCAGCATTTTCATCTACATATGGTATAGCTGCAGTTTTTCTATTATATACTTAGATTTGGCCGGCCTTCTTTGTCCCACCTTAGTTTTATATTAATTAAAATGTTTTCATACTAACATAACTCAAAAGTATTTGTGTTTATCACATTCACTGTATTTCAGAGTTCAGAAGCCGGACCAGCAGCTCACAGACTTATGGTAATGTTTTTTCTCCAGCAGCAGCAAAACAATGCATTAAACAAACTTTGGAGGTTAATGCAAACTAAAACTGAACACTTTAGTGCAAACAGACACTAAAGCTACTACTTACTAATTTATTAGCCTAGCAACTTGTGCTAATGACAGACATGTATATGTGCTGGTACACTGTGAGTTTGTTATGGCATATTGTGAGTTGTGAGCTACAGCCTTCACAATAATTAAACATTTACTTCAGTAACTGCTATTGGTGAACATGGTAACAGCAAAGATGAACCACCTGATGTCATTACTTACCTTGTTTTGAGATAACTGCCCCCTGCCAGTTAGATTAGATTAGATTAGATTAGACAGAATCCAATGTGAGATACAGTCTAGTTTCCTGAACAACATTATCATACCTTACCATATCTTACCTACAAATAAAATGACTTACAAGAATTTGCGACTCGTAACTGCTGCAAGTTTTAAGTTTATACTTCTTCCTACTCCTTTTCGACGATGCAAAATTCAGACTTGTATGTACTTGAAGACAGATTCTGTTCATTTAAATGTTATTTTGTTTTTGTCTTAATTTGCTTCGTTTTGTTTTGTTTTGTTTCTTTGCATGTTCTAAATAAATAAATAAACCCATACAGGGTGGGGAAGCAAAATTTACAATATTTTGAGGTAAGGATTGAAAGACAGTGTATGACCAATTAGTTTATTGAAAGTCATGAGAATTTATTTGCCACAAGAAAACTGACATAATAGAAAATGTTTTTATTCTATGTGTCCTCCTTCTTTCTCAATAACTGCCTTCACACGCTTCCTGAAACTTGCGCAAGTGTTCCTCAAATATTCGGGTGACAACTTCTCCCATTCTTCTTTAATAGTATCTTCCAGACTTTCTCGTAATAGTTTTGCTCATAGTCATTCTCTTCTTTACATTATAAACAGTCTTTATGGACACTCTAACTATTTTTGAAATCTCCTTTGGTGTGACCAGTGCAATCAGCAAATCATACACTCTTTGACGTTTGCTTCCTGATTACTCATATGGGCAAAAGTTTCGGAAAAGGTATGGATAATAGTGTTCGGTATGATTATGACATCAATATATGTTTGGTTTCAAAACAATTGACGTAGTGCCTGCTGAGAAAAAACAACTAAATGTTCATTGTAAATTTTGCTTCCCCACCCCGTAGGTTAGTGCAGGGCTTATGTAAAGCTGTAAACTACATAATTACAGTGATAAACACGACACTGAAAACAAATACTAGCTCAGTATAAAACTTGCCACAGCACTGTTACTGTATTTTATGTTTAATGTCACAGTGTGTATAATTCCTGTGATTATAGATCAGATGATGAAATCACCCAGACCTACATGAAAATATGTTTTTGCTTACAGAATATCCTCATCCAAACAGTACTGTGTATTATATCTAATTGATGCATTCAGTGTGTTGTTTACCTAACACACTAACACCTCCACACACACACAGGCTCTAACTACTCATGATGTTTTGTTCCACGGCCCGTGGGGAAAGCTCCCAATCAATACCAGCGGTGTTAAAGATGCAGCTTGCCATCTGACCTGTCCTCCCTGCATTTTCATCACTGCCTTTTTGGCTTTTCCTTGTAATGTCCCTTGGCCCTCCCTCTTCAGCCTCTGTAAATGATGTGCCCGTGTGCGTCTAACAGGGCGCAAATTGTTTCAGACAGTCCGTCTAGGTGAAGTGAATCCCATGTCCTCGGGCTGGCTGAGATTATCTATAGAGGAATAACAGGTCAGAGTTCAGACAAAAGACTTGATCCAGCCCTTTAGTTTCCAAGGAGGGGAATTGAGTGTGCTTAACTGTCTTGGGAGTCGTTTGCCTCTTGATTTTGGAATCAATGAAGGGAGTGAAAAGGGAGGGTGGAAGGTTTCTGTAGCAGAAAATGGCATTAGAGTTAATGACCAAGTTTGTCCCAGAGGGGTAGTCCATATTAAAGCTATTTCAACAGTGACAGCACTCACCACATGACCTGACTGATTAATAACAAAACGGTGCTCAAATAGGAATAACAATGTGTGTCAGTCAGTATCAAAGGAAAACAATTACTCTGCTCCATTTGTTGTGTTTTTGTTGCCTTTTTCACCCTTTTAAGCCATAAGAGCACAAATATATAAAAAAATATTGTCAGTGTCCTACTTGAAAATGTTAGATTTTCTCATATTTTACATGTATTTTACATCAATTTGGCTGTAAATACCCAATAGCAAGGCTAGGTAAATTTTGTTCTGAATTCACTTTCCTAATTTAGTAAATTTTTATAAGTTAGTAATGACATAAATTAGTGATGAAAAAACCAACAAAATAAAGTATGTGGTGTATGCTCATGTAGTTGTGGGGCATGGGTTCCTCCCCAACAAAGTATTAAAAAAAAATAAAATAAAAAAAAAAAAAAAATCATACAATAAAAATTATACATTTCACATTACATAAGAAAAAGTTTAGAATTAAAATGTCTTTATTTGGCTAAGATGCTGGTATAGTAGAAAGGAAAACTCTAAAATCATGAATCCTCAGTATATATTCTTGTTTTGATGTAATGTGTTTTGATTTGATTTGAAGTGTCATGCGATAACTTTTGGTATGATTTGGTGCTATATAAATAAAATTTTATTGACTGATTGATTGAGTGCTTTATTTACAAACAATTTATGGTTACTACACAATTTACGATTCAATATTAATCCAGGTCAATTCATCCCAGAGTCGATATAACATATTTAACCTCGGAATAGTGTTATTTATGAAGAACACAGGTCATCACAGTTGGATACTGCATTTATTCAATAGTCTGGGTTCAAACACAATGTGTGCAAATTAAACCTATAATACAGTACCTATGATAGAGTATCACAAAACCAAACAATGAAACTTAGACTGGATTCAATCCCAGACCACTTCAGTCCATGGTGTTTGGCTCCTCAGGTGTGTTGCCAACATAGAAATGGATTAGTCTGTCAACAAGAAATTTTTATAAATAACTGATACCAGCACCTGTGTTCCCTATGAAGGACAATTACAGCCACACTGAAGATAACCCAAAAAAATATACAGCAAAGATATTTCAAGAATGAAGTATAATAATATTTTGAGACAAAAGTCAGAAGATTGCAGGATTAGAAGTTGCAATTTGTCAAGAAAAACATCAGAATACTACAAAGTATATGCAACAGTCATAATAAAACATCATTTACTGAGGATAAACTCAAAAAGAAGGAGAAAAAGCAGAGGAAAGAAGAATGTCTTTACTTCAGTATAAGTGTCACAAATGGCAAAATACGCCATTTTCTGGACTTACAATAAATTGGAAATAAATTCACAGCTTTGAAATTCAGAGGACCCACTGATAATTTGGACACCTTTTTTTATTATACAAATCTAACTCTTTACTCTTACTATTATGACTTTGTTCTCATAACATTATGATTTTATTGTCAAAATATTATACTTATTTTACTATTCAGCATGGCCATCACCCTCTGTCTGAACTCCCACCTAAGCACTGAGCCTAGGTCTTCTTGATGTTGAATGGTCCACAGTCAGTTATTTAAGTATTATTTTCAGTCAAATATTATTCATTCCCAACAGCACTGGTTTTTGTTCCCCATGGTTGCTATTGGAAGGTCTATCACAGTGGTTTCCAACCTTTTTTGACTCGTGACCCCATTTTAATACCACAAATTTCTGGCGACCCCAGACATTCAAAACAGAGACTTTTTTTTTGCTGAAATTAATTTGTTTTTGATCATCTAATAGTTTGTTATACTATGTTGCAAAAAAATGTTAATTTTAGACAACATTTAGTCTATATAATGTATATTATTATGGACGGAGGCAGAAAAGCCAGGTGTAGATTACTGCACAAAGTGAGAGTTTTATTTTCCTTGGTCAGGATATGTACAGTCAGTCCAGCTTGGATTTAAAAGGCTGACAATTAATACTGAACAAACAAGAAGTCAAACTATGAATTATGAAAGAGCTGAAGCATCTGAAACCAACCACAATGAACATTTGAAAGATAAACAGTACCACAGTGCTTCAGTTTCAGCTTCAGTTTGTCATGTCTTTATGTATTGTAATTGTCTCTATCAACTCACCATATATTTTTTATTATTTGTAAGCTGTTTTGTTGGTTGTTTTTTTTTAATCAATTAATAGAAATTTCAAGCAACCCCATTTGAATTCCAGGCGACCCCACATGGGGTCCTGACCCTAAGGTTGAAAAAACTGGTCTATCAGTTATCAGGTTATCAGTTAAAACATGCCATCAGCCTCTTAACCTCCACTATCTGTCAACCTGTACATATGAAATTCTAACACTGTGAACCTTAAACTAGCAAATGTTGCAAAAAAAGTAGTAACACTGTAAAAAAACAGACAAAACTGGAATAATAAAACACCAAAAACAGAGCTGCAGAAATAGATGCACCGAGGCTATAAATATTTTTAGCTCTTAAAAATGGAAGTTCAACAAGCACAATGCAGATAAGCGTGTCACAAACAGCCCTTAAACCCTCCTTTATAACATAACCACCAGTTGAAAAACTCCCATTACAGCAGCGATTGTTCTGGATGCTGATTGTATCGTGGTGCGGCGGCAGAGGCCCATCTGATATTTACCACAGCAAGTCTGCTGGGGGTGACGAGGGGGCAAGGCCAAGTCCCACGTGTCCGGCTGGAGAGCAGATTAAAGTGCTCTGAAAAGCCACACACTGCTGCCCGCGATGAGAAAAATAATAATGTGGACATGGCCTTCCCTTTATGACAGTAACAACACATTCTCCAGAGACCAATCTTTTTTTATCAAACAGCACACCCCCAAAGCCAGAATTGTATGAGAGGATGTATGGAGTATTTATGATGCTTGTGTCCTGAAGGCAATGATGACAAAAGCAGTCAAACAAACTTACTATCAGCCATTTTTTATCCAAACGGGTACACTGTATTTCTTTATTTCTTTCGGAATGAATGAGGCATTTGCTGTCCCCTACAGAAAATCCTTCACCCAAAGCAGCTGCAGACAAAACTGCATTAATAACCAGATATGAAGAACACCATGTAAAGAGGTATGCTTAGATTTGTTCTGGCCAAAGACTATAATGAATGACTCTGCTCAGAGAAGGCTTTGGTTTTCTTTGCGAGGCATGCCAGCAGGAGAAAGCAACACTCAATTCATGAGTCTAGTTCATCTTACAACTGAACATACAAAGATGTTCTCTAATTACTTTTCAGAGATGGAAAAAAAAAAAAACTTCCCATCCATGCCATCAATATCTGAATTGCAAATATTACTGAAGTACAAAATATAATATGAAAGCAAAATGTGATGGTGTAGCATTTTTTTTAAAGTAAAATATGAAATAATTTTGCATTTTTGAGCCCGGAATACTCATTATAAAGACCCAGTGTTACAAGCTACACCTTTTATATGTGACTCATATCATAAACTGCATTTCTATCCCATATATTTTTTAGACAAATTCTGAAGTATTTCCTTAGAAAAGGTTGAAAGCAGCAAAAATCTAATTATAACTTCCTCTTTTTGGCAAGAGAGTGTATTTTTAATACCCCTACTGGATTTGATGCATTCCTAAAGGATCTGCACTTTGTATACATCTGAACTGAAATAATATTCAGGAACAAAAAAATATACTTAAAATAACAAGAAACAAACTTTACTTTTGATTACTCCTGCTTCCCTTTTTTTCTTTTTCCCAAGGGTTAAAAATTGTAAGTATAATTTTGTAGTCAGCAAGTAAACTGTGCTTTTTATACTACAGTAATATGGTAGAAGTCACATGTACCAGTACAGATGTAGGACTACCACAACTACCATCGAATCAACACTATCCACAGACTGCATCACTCACTGAATAAAACATAACGCTCATTGTTTACACACATCTGCACTGTGTTATCTTCGAGGTTTCCTCTTCAAATAAAACCTCTAACTGTAGATCAAAATAACATTGTGTCTTATAATCTCCAGGTACTGCGTGAGTTCAGCCGTTAGCTTAGCTCTGATTTTAACAGAAAACAGCCACAGTAAAAGTGTTGTCAGTATCTGCACTAAAGATCTGTTTGGAACCATCCAAACAGGGTCAGAACTGTCAGTTAAGTCTGAACCGTGGATCAACAAAAGGTGAAGTTCACAAAGATACTAACATCGCATAATAACTTACATTTTCAGAAGCCTCATTATCAAACTCACCTGTGTATTAAAAACACGATATCTAGCTTTTATCATTCTGTCACTTTCTTCGACTCTAAAAGTAATAGTTTCTTAGCGATTCTCATCCCATCTCATCACTTTCTGACATTTTAGTCAAAGGCCCCGTGGCGTTCATGTTTCTCACCATGGGACACCGACAGGGTGACTCATTACTCCCTCTAGCGGTCCCAAAAACCAACCAGACCATCAGTGTGAATGGATACTGGTCATATCTGTACAATCCAACACATTGGTGTTATAACTTCAGAAATCTATTCTAACCACTAATTACCCCACCCTCTGAAGGGGAGGCAAGGGGTATTGTTTTTGGTTCGGTTTGTTTCTTTGTTTGTTAACACTCTAGCAGCAAAACTATTGCTTCAATTGATACCAAATTGGGTTTATAGAGTGCCAGTGACCAAGAATAGATCTAATTACATTTTGGGAAAAACAGGTGAAAATTAAAATTTTTTATGATTTTTTTTTTTTTTTTTTCCAATTTACTTAAAATGGGTGAAATTTCAAATGTCTGTAGCAGCAAAACTATTGGTTGAATTCATACCAAATTGGGTTTATAGATTGCCAGTGACCCAGAATAAACGCCATTACAAGTTCAAAATTTTTTATGAATTTTTAAAATATTTTTTCTTCTCCCATTTACTTATAATGGGCAAAATTTCAGATGTCTATTAATACATCAATTGTTTCAGTTTACTTCAAACTTGGCACATATATAGAGGCAATTGACATGCTGACATCAGCACACGCATAGACATGATGACATCAGCTGGATCGATGCCAAAATAAGATACAATGCGTGTGAGGGGCGGGGTTTGTTGTGCCTGGCACCACTTGTTTTAATAATTATTTTAGTTTTTTTTTTTTTTTTTTAATATTTAACAGTAGAAATACAACCTATAGCCTCTTTAACTACTACCTTTGCTGTAGCTTTCATCTTAAACGAGTGACTAAGTTCTGTTTGATACATAGTGTAGTTAAAGCTGAAACACTAATAGCCCCTCACTACAGCCTCTACACAACTGCTATAATTACATTTTCAAATCCCTGGATATGATGCAAAGGAAATTTAGATCATTGTACATAATAATTTTTTCAATGAACAGTTTTTTGGTCATAAAATGATGTCCTTGAATGTCTTGTTTGTTTGGTCCACAATCCAAAAATATTCAGTTTACTGTCATAAAGGAATAAATAATTGATTTCACAGACGTCTAGGTTACAGCAGAGGTACAACCATCCACAGCACAGCATCCAAAATGTCAGGTACAATAATGAAAAAAAAAAAAAGCCAATTGAATTTCAGTGTCACAGACAATTATTCATTCTTGGAGCCTTCGCCACATCAAGTAATATTTACATTTAAATATGTAAAGTCGCTAAATGTTTGTATCAGTATCATCCCTATCAGTGAGATAAGCTGAAACTACATTTAGTATTATAATAGTGCATGGCAGCTGTGGTGATCTTTATTTTCCATCAGTGATTTGTGCGTGCGTGCGTGTGCGTGCGTGTGTGTGATGCAGCAGTGTGTACAGTAGTCAGATTAAAAGTCTGAACTCAACTTACAGAGGAAACTGTTGGTTTAGAGGGTTCAGGTTGTATAAAATGTTTCTGGATTTAAAATAATGTGACAGTGAGAAGATTACACCGGTCATGCTTTGTGTAAAATATTCAGCTTTTGTGAGGACCAACATGTACCGCTGACTCTAGAGGGAGTCAATCAGACACACAGAGAATCCTGGGGGAAATTTTTTGGTTTTTTTGGGTTTTTTTTTTTACCCAGACGTGACAGGTTCCATTTTAAGTGATGTGAGTCAGCCATTACTAAGAACTTTATACGAGGTGTTCACATATGTGTTTTAATACGTAGCATTACATTTATTGAACTTGCATTAAACAGAAAAAAAAAATCTGATATTTACATTTTACAGTCATTTTCAGCTACATTTCTTATTTTACTGCAGATTTAACCACAGTCATGAAGGAGATAAACTACCAAAATGACCCTGAACATCCTCAAATTAGAGTTTAAGACCTAAAAGTAAACATTTATATTAGAATTTCTTTAACTGGAAATGATGTAAGATAAAAGAAGAGGCTGAATGTGAGCAGTATTCTGAGTATTAAATATTTCAACACAATAAATGCACATTCAACACAAAAGCTATAAATCTTGAGAAGATCTCTGTGCACCAAACACAATAGCATTTGATCCTTTTTTCTTATCATAAGAGCCTCTGATATTATAGAACACTGCAGAGTAAATAGACAGCACATTGAAGGAGTAAAATAGAGGTATAAATAGATGTTGTTATTCTAAAACCATCTAATGTGAAACAACATAATTTTCCTGACAATGCTTCCTGGCTCCTTTTAAACCAAACACAGCGCTTTAATACAATCTTTTGTCTTGCCAGTCTTTTGGTTCTATTATTGCAAAGAATTGTTGCTCCAGATCTACAGAGGAACTCACATGCTCGAGATTAAACTGGTCACCATAATCAGGCTTCAGATTTTAATTGTAAGAGCTTCTGCTGGCACTGTTTTCTCTCTTTTTCTGTCCTCCTTGACAAAAATCTGACAGTGGCTTTGCATGGCAAACCTGTTTAATGAATGACTAATCCAGGAAGAGCGCATTATGGCAAACTGTCACACACACATTGTACCAATATTAACTTGAATTTACATTATCATCCTCTGGTAATGCTGGAATATTTGGATTTCCATTAATGCATGGCCTTTCTGTGTGAGAAGCAAACAGCAGTGAACTAAATCTGTCCCCCCCCCCTCTTTTGATTGGATGTTGGTGCTAATGCTGTACAGAGGAGCTTTCTTTATTGGGATGACAGCTCCAAGGCTTCCCCACTCCTCGCAATCAAGCTCACAAACAAAAGCCCTGCTTGCATTACTCAAAACGTCTTCTCAAGCAGCAAAGCCAAACTCTTATTACACCATTGTACTGCTGCTGTAAATCAACAAGAACAATGACGAGAAGCACAATCACACGGGCCGGCACGATCATCCATATAAAACATGAACCCCAGGAACAATGAATCAGACACTCATGTGAAATAGGACTTTCCTCCTCCAGTTATTTATTGTGTTTATCTTTGAGCTCTCTATTCAGTGTTTGTGTTTTTATTATCCCGTTTGGGCTACATGCCAAGAAAAACTCCAGAAAGCAGACTTTTAGTTTTCTGGGTGGGCAGCCTACATGACCTTATGTAGCAGACTACAAAGATGGATCTGGTTTGGAAACATGAATCAACAACAGGATCTTTGGCCTTTTTGGAGAAGAAAACAGAGTTACAAACAACATGGTATTAATTGTGTAGGTGTAAGAATTTAAAAAACAGAATATTTTCTTATTTTATTCATGCATCCAATGTTAAAACACTGGACCAACCAAAACAACAACATTGCCGTTTTAAAAGTTTCAGCTAATTCTGTTATTTTACTTCAAAGTAATTTATCTATAGCATCATCTTTAAAAACCACCTCTGTTTTTTGCTTATGAATTAATTAATTAATTGTTTGGGTTTTTTTTTTATTTTGAATATGTAAATGACGCGAAATGGACAAACAAAAAATTAACTTTACAATCAAGATCTGATTGCGTATTGAAAAGGGAGTATTAAATCCCATTCATTTTCAATAGTTTATTTCATTCCATATTACAAGTTATCTAAGTCTAATATTATTTCTTAGTTACGCATTTCTAATATAATTAATATCTATAACTTACTATCAAAAATAGCAATTATATAATACACATATAAGTATGTCAGTATGATTCAGGTTTATTTTAGTACCAAGACTCATTTGAATAAATTATAATGTTGTAGTTTGGAGGAAGAATAAATGCATACATTATTGTACTGTCCACACTAATGCAGATATAGTTTAAAACAATATTTTACTTCTACATTCATGCCTCTTATTCACAAGTAAACAGTGTTTTACTACAAAAGCTGAGATTTTTTGAAACAGTTTCCAAGGTAAAAACTCCACTTTGTGTGAGAAAAAGAAATTAAAAGACAACAGTGTCACATCTCAATACAACCACATTTATAGTTGTTTTGTGGAATGAACATGCATCTGAAACATCCAACACAGGCCACAGAGGTGTGTAAGATAATTAGGAGGTCACAATCTGCGTGGACTAAGGACAAGAAGATTATCTGATATGTATCGATATGCCAACACGCACGATCCGAGTGCACCGGTAGAGAAGCTGCAAGTTAATGAAAAGTTTGGAACAATATCGCGATACATCGGCTATTGAATGTTTGTATCAATAAAATTCAATCCTTTCAATAGAATATATTTTTACATGCATTTAAAAGTGTTAGTCTTTATTTGGGTAAAGTTTTTCTGTCCTTTAGACCAACACAAGTGCCACCAATGAATACTGTCATGTCTGTATCTGAATCTGACAGACATAGAGGGAGGAGATGACAGGTGGTTTCTGAATTTGTACTTTTTACTAGATTAACTGCATTGAATACTGCCGTACATACCGAGATACTTCCTTAAACAATGACATACATATCTCACAGCGCATCCTAGAATACCTTGCGCAGGTGTCTCTTAAAGTGACACAACCTTTTTCTGTATTACCTACATTACTAATACATTACATTACACAATGATTCAGCGAGGGAGCAAGAGGGTGAGTGTTCAAAACATGCAGAGAAATGACTTTGGAAACAAAGTCCTAACTTTTTCACTGACTGTATGTGAGGCACGTGGTCTGAAATTGCACAAAATCCACTTTGTGATAAGTCATGGTCTTATTTGATAAATAAATAATCAAGCTCATTGAATTGCACTGCATATTTTTTTTTACCAGGATGAATGTGTTGAATCAGAATGTGCTTAATGTGATGTGATTCCCAACCCTAGCGTGGACATTCGAGTAATGAACACACGTACCAGTGAAATCCACATAGATATTTATAAAAAATATACTTCAACAACTGATCCAGTGAGTGGGTAACATATTACTGCTTAACTTTATGGCAGACTAAAGCCTCTGCGTGTGCTACATCCAGTATTATCTGAAGGTCCACATTTTCCACGGTTTATAGTCCAACAGAAACAACCATTTTTCAATGCGTTTTTGCTCATTTTTGTGTTTAGGTGCATTTGTATTTACTGTTGCGCAAATTTTGTGCAACACAGGTGATCTGAAAAAATTAAAAAGAAGAAAGAAGTATGAGGAAAACACCCATTTAAGAAAAATATCCATATTAGTGTGGATAGGACATAAGTCTTTATTTACTAAGATACGATAAAGCTACTAAAGCCATAATGAAGAACTTCAGTTATTCATCATCCTGTTGTCCTTCTGTTCATTTTATGTTCAGCAGTTTTTAGGTTTTTTTCCACTATTTGTTTCGACTATAACTGTGAGGTGTGATGTTCAACCAAGCTGTGCTGTGACTGGATTCAAGGATTCAAAGAGTTTTATTGTTAATTCACTAAATACACAGGACATAGACAACTGAAATGCTCTTTCTCCCTCTCCTTGACAATAATAGACATGGAATTTTAAAAAAGATCAAAGTAGAATAAGATATGAATGAAATAGTAGATAAAATAGATGCGCTTTGGAATTTATTTATTTATTTATTTTTACCTATTTACAATAGTAGGGTAGTGTGAATACAATAACAGTAACAAAAGGTGGTGAGGAGTTAAATGAAACAGTCAGCAACAGATGTAATAAATATCTTATAGTGAGTGTACTGAGACTTTATGAGCAAAACAGCTGGGCTAAAGTCCTTGTGTTTCTATCAGAAGTAAATGTTTAAAAAAGAAACAAAAAATTACCACTTTCTCTGCTGAGCCAAATATGAAGTGATTGGTGGAGGATTCATTGAGGTGTGATATTAGTTAATACAACATAACTTAATACAAAGATCTAAAAAAAAAATTAAAAAAATAAAAAAAATTACAAGTACTTTTGGTACATACAGAAATTTAGGCCAAATGTATTTTTGAGCCAGAAAAGACCGCATTTGGACAAAAACTGTAGTGAAACTCACTAACACTAACTGACTACACTGCTAACCAATCATTGCAGCTATTGGTTAATTCTAAACCCATACAACTGTGCTTAGTAACAGTAATGTTAACGTCATATTATACATATGTACAAGTACAATAGAGCTGTTAACTATGAAAAAGCCTTAAAATCATATTAATGGAGTAATACCTTTACATAAAGACCACCTCTGAATTAAGGTCTTGAGTTTTTTTATGCCTGCATATTTCAACATCAGCTGCTGAAGGGTTGACACATCCATGAAAATTTAAAAACGGAAAGCATTTCTCCACAGATATTTGTTATTAAATAAACAGCTTTGATTGCATTTTGGACAGAAGTGAACAGTTAGTCCTTGAGTACAACTTAGTGAATGTTAGTTGACCCCAGCTGTAGGGAGTTTTCAAACCTAAACCATGTTTGATACTGACTCTCACGACTTTTCAGTTTGACTTAATGCAAAGTTGCAAATGTGGAACCATCTGTGAACCATGATCTGGACCAAACAACCTGGCCTTTGTGTAACAAAAAGACTCAGCCCTGATCAAATCACATCATGGGTCAGTTCATTTATGGTGTGAGAGATTTTTGTTGTTTTTTTTTTATTGTTCAGGCTTTGAGACCAATTACAGGGAGTTATGCAAGACTCACCAATAACAGAAACAATAAACAGCAAAGGGGAAAAAGTTAGAAATGTTCAGTGGTAGTACCTTTGGAGAAGACAAACTATTTAATAGTGGTAGGGACAAAGACATCAAAAGTCAGTGGAAAACAAGTAATGTACAATAATAGTACAGTAATGTGTATATATTATATACATATATATATGTAAAGAAACTGTGACCACTTGCTGGGTTAAAATAATAATAATAATAATAATAATAATAATAATAATAATAATAATAATAATAATAATAATAATAATAATAATAATAAGTGGTAATATAGTTAAATTACAGCACAATGAATTAGTGTAAGAAATGAAGAAACACCAACATCAGACACACACCTGCCTATAAACCAATTAATGTCAAGCACATGGCAATGCAGAATATGTATAACAGATCATGCAAAATTGTTTAGTTCACTTCCAAAAAGTGTGAAAGAAAAAAAGGAACCAAATGTGTGGAATGTAACAAAAAGTGGATCTTGACTCAAACCTTCAGGTGTGGAAGTGCCCTAACAGCCACATTCTGCACCAGGAGTGTGTGTACTAATGGTTCTGGGTGAAGTATGACCTTAATATGTATATTTGCCACATCAATGAAGAGGAAAGAGACAGAGGGTTTGTCAGTAGCAGCAGCGAGTCAGTCAGTGTGAGCCCACTGAGCCTCTCTGGGTCCGCTGACAGGTCTCACTCTGCTCTAAATAGAAGGGCCAATAAAACACACTTTTTATGTAGCATGACAGGCAATTAGGATATTGTTAGGGCAGTCCCACGTAACGGGCTGCATGGAGCACGGCGTTAACGTCGACTGGTTTGTCTGCATGATTCTGGATGAGACCATTTGTCACATCTTCATTTCTGTATTCCATATTTTCCAGTAAAAAGGAGGTGGTTATAATGCTTCTATGTGTTTAAATAAATCTCCTGCAAACAGATACTTGTGCAGGGGACATTTTACATTTCGAGTTTTCTAAAATTAATCAAGACTACCAGCACCAAAGCATGTTTAAGAAACCTATGGCAGTGAATTTGACTCCAGGCTGTAGAGTTTTATTCATCATGTCATTGTGTTCAGGCCAGGAGAGTCACCCTCTGCATTATAACTGCACGTTACCAAGTAACCTATATAACTATTTGTCATCATCAATCTATACTACTTATTAAATAATGTTTACATTTAGTTTAGCGTGGTGGCAGCTTTTCACTGGTCACACATAATGACGAAAGAGCAGGTGTGGAAAAGACATCCATAAGCCGGAGACAACCAGAGCAGTGCTGGGGAGACGAAGAAGCAAAGCAGCAAGTTTTGAATATTACTGACCCAGCACTTGGAAAAGGCAATGCACAACAAGACGAAAAATGAATGCTTTTTAGTCTGAAAATCCTTTCACCCTCTCACATTCAGCAGATCAGATTAAGAGAGAGGTTTAAGAAGATTTTGACACGCACAAAAAAAACTTCTGAGCCACGGGAGGGGGTGAGTCGGGGAAGGTGGTAGGGAGCAGTTTGTAATTCAGTGGCTTCAGGCAATTCATCACAGAAATTGAGTTTCTAATGCAGCATCTTGTGAATCCCTTTTGCCCTGTCAACGTTTTAATACATTACATTGAGAATGTAAATCATGTTTGAAATTTGGTACAAACTACACAACCCGTGCTGCACTCACTCTCACTTTATCACACATACTAGTCTCACATTATGTCCTGTATGCACAAGGGGAACATGTGAACGCATACATGTATAGTGTAGCCACTGCTCCCTATTGGAGGTTATTTACAGAAAATGTAAACCCCAACCTTATATAACATGAATCAAATATCATACTGTGATTTGATACAGTTTATTGTATGTAACACTGAACTATACATACATAAGTACATGCTAAGGTATGGCAACAAAAAAAGAAAATATAGGCTTGTCAATACAGAAACAGCTAATGGAGTATACAAACTATTATTGTAGAGAAGGAAAAAAATGATGGTGACTTTTCCCATAAATAGTACATCCTTGCAACCTCTCTGAAAGTGAGGGTATGGGCACAAAGATGGGTTGAATGACTGGATGAATCCTGATACAGTCCTGTTGTCATTTTACCATAATGGTGTCCCACTACATATATATATATATATATATATATATATATATATATATATATATATGTGTGTGTGTGTGTGTGTGTGTGTGTGTGTGTGTGTGTGTGTGTGTGTGTGTGTGTGTGTGTGTGTAAAAATTGGCACAGCTGAAATAGTTCCCTCTTCTTTCAGGTGTATATTACACCCATAACCTGATTATCAAGTGGACGTTACTCTGGCTCTAATGGATTTCTACTAAATTAATCATTGACAATTCAAGTTTTACAGTATATACTGAGTATATGCCTCATTATTTCCAAGAAATTAACATAATATATAACTAATATCCGTTGTTATTATTATATATTGCCTTCACATTTCATACTATTTCTAAGTCATTACCTGTCGAAATCTTTTAAAGTATTTTTTTTAATAGAAACTACTATAAAATTGTCTTAAAATAACATAGTATGAAAGACTTGCTGCAGGGATTTGTATCTCCAACAATGCAATAGATATTGTACATGTTTTAATGCATTTCCAGAGATCCAATATAATAATAATAACAATAATAATAATAATAATAATAATAATAATAATAATAATAATAATAATAAATTTTATTTGTAAGCACCTTTCACAAAACCAAAGGACACTGTACAGTAAATGTATTCAAAAACACACCTAGTGCAATGCTGTCAATACAATTCATTCCAATATCAGTGCAGTATGACTCAAAATATGATGCAATGTAGTTCAAAAAGACTTGGAAAGTCTGATTTCTGTTTCTTCTTAAACAAATAGTAAATACTAAGTAACATGTATTTGTTTCTCAAGACATGCACTTCAGTATGATATTTATGCTTTGTCTTTATGATTTCTAAAAAACTAAAACAAAAACAACAACAACACTTGGCCCTTAACAAAAGAACCACCTCTCTATCAGAAGGTCAAACCAGGCCTGGACCTCACATTAAAACATCCTTCGATCTTGTTGTGTGTCCAGCTACAGTTTCATTAACATACCTCAGACTCCGTAACTGCTTAAATCTCAGTTATTACTAAAGTGAGACTCGGCCATGGACAGCAACAGAGAAGAGAGACAGTCTAGAGAGAAAGACTCAATCTCATATTAGACCACTGATCATATATTTTTTCTTTTTTTTTTTAACGCAGGTTGGGTTTTCATCGGGGTTTGTTTGTTTGTCTGTTAGCAAGATGACTCAAAAAGTTATGGACGGATTTGGATACAATTTTCAGGAAATGTTGATACTGGCACAAGGAACAAATGATTAAATTTGGGCGGTGATGGGGGGGGGCTGATCTGCCTTGGCAGAGGTCTGCGCTCTCCAAGTGCTTTTCTAGTTATTACCTCCACGAAGGAGGTTATGTTTTCATTAGGGTTTGTTTGTTTGTTTGTTTGTTTGTTTGTTTGTTTGTTTGTTACTGTAACTCAAAAAGTTAAGGTAGGATTTTGGTGAAATTTTCAGGAAATGTTGATCCTGATACAAGGCTCTCTGAGTGCTTTTCTAGTATTATTATGTTATACACAGTACTGAGCAAAAGTCTTCATCCAACATTAGGTTTATAGGTTTTTAGGTTTATAGTAAAGTTCTGATGAGCACACATATGCATTTCTCGGTCTCTATATTAAGATACAATCTTATATCTATATCTGAACAAAACAGAATGAGAAATAAATATGTATGCTCATTTCAACCCTGCAAAAACAACATAGTTAAAAGTGGCTTTAGACTTTTACACAGAACTGTATATTATATATTCTACAAATAAATCTAATGTTACTGTTGCATAGAGGTTTGAAACAGTGAATCTCAGTTGTATCCAGAGTACACTTACATTCTAAACTTTTGCTGATGTATTACTGTGAAAAGATAAAAATTCTCAATCATCTCTAGCACTTGCTAGAACTACATATATTTTTTTTTATTTTTATTAATTTTTAAAGGTGACAGAAAAGCATTTTATGGATTATTTTCAGGTCTTTCCAAATGCTATGTATCCTGTATCTGAAATTGTTTTTAAATAAGAGTGTAAATTACATTCCCTAACAACTGTATGTTGTATGTATGTATGTGTGTATGTATGTATATTTTTCAGGGCCAGTTGTCTGAGAAAAGGATGGTGCTCAGTTAACATGGTGTTCAGTTTCAGGTCAATCCATTTTTAAACTGTTTCCAATAATTGACTGAACACTGCCACTTTGTCCACTGTTTTTGTTAGCCTTCCATTTAACATATTACATGTTCTTCATATAATCCTTAACCAATGCTTCATCATGTCATATTATCTAGAGGTGATTTAGATCATGAGACGTGTTAGTCAACAACAGCAAATACTGGGAATTAACTAGATGTCCCATTGGGCCCTGGAAGATACTGTATATGTTTAGGATTTAGATGATACAAAGCAGATCTACATCAATAAAGATGTTGTGTAAGGACACTATGTGCTAGACGCTCTTACATTAATTACTATTTATGACGGTTCTTTGTTTGTGCCGCATATTGAATGTTTCCTTAAACAGACTGACTTCTGCAGTACATACAACACAGTGACACAGGAAATTTAGGTCAGACATTCAGCACCAGCAGGTGGATGTTTACATTGCAGAGGCTGAATGGCAGGATCACTATCAGGGGGACCACAGGATGCTGCCTGAGGAAGAGCGCTGAGCTTGAAACACATTGTTTATCTTCCATGTAGAAGCCAGCTGTGCTCCATTTTACTCTTATATGCTTTGTTGTGCAGCTATGAAGCAGTTCATACATTTTCTTCTTTTATTTTTAAGTGGTGTCTAACCTTCCCTTTTGAATGGTTCACTATCACCACAATTTGGTCAATTCCACTGCAGTTAAAGCTATTTTCACTTACAGTAATTAAAGAGTCAGGGGAATACCTTCTTTCATGAGGTGACACAAAGTAATGGTGTAAAATTGTGGAGCAGCAACTGATTTAATTGGTTGTGTTTTTTTATAGAATTATTTTACTAAACCAGTGAATTATATATCACTGTTGATGAAAGAGCTCTGCAAATGTGTACATATTTAACACATCTGTCAGATGCCAAGTCAGCAACTTGCTTTGGGAGACTGATCTCAGCAGGATGTCAAAGGTCATCAGCAATCCAGCAGACACCCACTGCTTTCTCCATCAATGGATTTACTTCAAAGAACAATGGTTCCGCCTGGCACTGCTCAGTTTTCAGGAGTTTTAAGACAGTGGGAAATAATGCCTTTAAGATGGGCAGTTCAACTATTTCAGTGTTTTTGTTCATGCCACCTGATTAAAACTAATCTAGCACCCCACACTAGCCAACTAATACAAATGATTTTTTTTATTGCTTTTGATGCTCTCCATATTTATTTTACTGTGTTTGGAAGAGGTGGTGCTGAGAATAGGAAGGAAAACCCCAAAGGTTGTATTTGCCTTTTTCACCAAACACGCTGATAGAGACATCTTTTTCCAATAAAGTTAGAATGTATCAAACATTTCATTCTGTTTTCACTTGTAGAGAAAGGATAAGCAATTTCCTGCATGTTCCCAGATACTCCTATAAAGCATCAAAACATGACTGATAATAATAATGATTATGAAATGATGAAATTATTCCTCAAAAAAACAAAAACTTCACTGTTTTCAGATGGAAACCAACACCAGCTTAATCTGGTTCCTGACCTTCATTACTTCTCTGCTTATTACACCCATTTATGAAATGACCTTATGAATTCTGTATTCTGTTCGGTCAATAGTGCCACTCGACAGTCTGTTACATCTGTATTTCTACACACATTCATATACATCCGTATGTTGAGTATTATTCACATTCACAGAGTCCATCATAAGCCTGACATATTCATACAACTACGCACATCTTCGTCAGAAGAAAAAGAAACTGGATGCAACTGTGTGTTCATGAACAGTTCATGTCCATGTATTGAAGGTACCTATCTCATCACACAGTAAACCTTTTACAACAACAACTGGACTGGAGAAGCTCTAGTTAAGTGTCAGATTAAAGGAAACCTCATGGTTACTGTACAGCAGAAAGCGTTACACTAGTCACTCATTCTGTTCTCTGATTTCCTCTGATTTCCTTTCCATATAGACTGTCAGCCAAAGCCTGCTTCACTAACCTTTAGGCGACCACAGCCCCAAATAAACTTGAAATGACAACAACCCCTTTTAACTGTGGATTTCTCAAAGTCATTCTCTATAATACTTTTTTTTGCTTCCAATTGTGCAAATACAGCATTGCACGCATGTCTTCTTTGGTGGAGTGTGCCACTCATGCTGCTGTGCAAGGTAAAGTGCACAATGAGCACATTTACTTCAAATACGGTACTATCGTTTTCAGAGTGGGGGATCATAATATTCAAATCCGTATTTAACCTTTCAAGGCAGGAGGATTATGCAGCAAAGTCTCCATTCCAAGCCGTTTCCTCGCCCCCTACTCCCCTGCCATAATAATGATCATTATCATCATTGTGTGAAAAGAGGATTATCATATCGTTATATAAACCCAGGAACACCCCTACTATTATGAAGTAATTTCACTCTCATCAGTGGACCGGTACTGTGTATGACAGTCAGCTGAGCTGTCACAGATGACCATGGCAGTCTTCCATCACTCTCTGAGCTGCCAGAGTGTGCTGCAAAGGAGCAGAGAAGCAATGGAGCCACAAAACGAAAAAGATTAGGGAGCTGAATTCATTAAATTCACTACAACATGGCATGCACTGAAACTTCGAACATTTCTAACAACTTTTGGTTGCAGAGAATTATGAGAGAGGGTAAACAGGACTGAGACGGATGATTAAAAGGTGTAATTAATTGAGTTATTGATCAAATATCCTCTATATTAAAGATGAATGAATCAGAATGTTGTGCATCATAGTGCAAAGAACTTACTGATCATAAAATAAAAAGAGTGAAAAAGTTACTATACCTCCAAACAGTGCAAATTCAGGAAAAAGAAAGAGCAAGTTGAGGCCACAAGGTATTTATACTTCAATTGATTTGCATTTGGAAGCAGTGTGGTTAGTGAAAGGGACACTAGCACCATATTGTGGATAAAGTCAGCACTACTGGACTTTGATTATGTAGTAAATACTACACAACCCCACTAACAAACATACAGCCGCCTTATTCAAAGTGAGATTTTCTTTTGCTTTCCCGTCTAATTATTTACACTGCGCTGCATGCTGTCATTTTGAAACTCAATAGCGAGGTCAGTTCTGTCACTTGCAAGAACCCTGATGTTTCCACACCTCGTAGGTACAGTCTTAAACATATGGACTCTTTTAATTAAATCATACCTTGACTCAGTCCTTCTCAGTCTTACTGACAGCAAGGTCATTAAACTATTAAAGGGAGTCACAGGCAAAATTGTTGTGAGCAGATTGAGGCAGGAAAGGTTAATTAAATGGCCATTGCTTCTCCTTACCTCAAGCAAAGCAGCATTCTTCTATCCAAGACAGGCCAATGAGAGAGAATGTGGCTTTTTTTTCCCTTCATGCTACACAAGATGTGTGAGCACAGGGCTATTTTCTCTGTACTAAATGGCGGGGAGGGGGGGAGGTTTATCGCTACAAAATATTTTCTCTCACAATACTGATACAAAACTGTGCCCTCTTCCTGTGAACCCTGCAATACAGTAAAACTAAGAAAACAAAAGCAGCGAGACAGCACCTCTGTGTCTGGTGTGGTTAAGGACAAATCCTCTTAGAGTGCCTCAGAGCATTGAAAAACATCCACATACTCTATGTACATCTTTCTTCTGACTGTTTTCACAAAGGGTTGAGACGTGTTGCTATCATAAAGCTTATTTCAAATAATCAGATTTTAATTCTGCAGCGTTCTATGAATTATAACGTTAGTGTTCATTTTCACTTTGGTTTGTCCTTGTGAAATTCCAAAAAACACCGACACATAAACATACCCCTACAGTCTTAGGTATCAAGCTGAAATACTCACAGTGTTTTAGTAATTACACAGTTGTCTGACTCACTGCTTTTCTGAACAGAACAGTGATCAAAAAACAGAATATTCACTTTTTGAAAGCAGTCAATCACTAACAAAAAAAAAAAAAAAAGACTCTGCATTCTTCACCTTACCGCTTCACCTTTCCTACACCATACTTTTAAGATTTTGTGGTAGATTAGAGACAAGATGGAATCTGTATTGTGGCTACAATCACAGCGCTGCTTTTATAACCACCTTCACATCAGACAATACAGAGTTTTAACTGTAGACAGCTCCGATAGATTTTACAACAGCTGGAAGTGATACTTTACAGTTCAGGGGAATTTTATCTTCTTCATACCTGCCTTTGGAATGTCACAACAATCTCCGTGTTTTGTCTTTGGTTTAACTACAAAAGGTGACTATGTTTGTAATCATATGCAGATATACACTCACTACACACAAAAAAACTGGTCATTTATAAAGGTATCTGTAAGGCAAGATGATAATCTGATATAACTTTGAACCTCGAACCACCAGTAATGTAAGGTGAAACCTATTTTAAAAGTACACTGTTACGCATGAAGTTGGAATAAAATATTGTTTCCTCTTCTCATGAAATGATTATTCCAATGTGATTTATTCTTGATAGACAAAGTGTAACTGGGACTCAGTATGTAATCATTTTCCCTGGCCAAAGGTGATTACTAATGTCTATAAATAGGAATAAAAAGAGGAATGAGTCTGAAAACTAAATTATTCCAACTTTACAGGAAATAGTGTATTAGGGACCATGGTCAAAAAATAAATTTCATACAATAAATTATAGTCTTAGATATGGCATCCTTTTTCAGCTTACACTGAATAACATGATACTTAAAAAAAAAAAAAAAAGAGTAAAAAACAGGATGTGATACAGAGAATTCAAGTCAGGAGGTTTGCATTTGGCATTTTTCTGACCAGGGGCCATGTCCTTCAGAGCCTAGTTCTAATAGAGAAAAATTTTAAAAGGAAGTTAACAAACCAACCCTTTAGAATATCATAGTTTCTGAATTAACACAAACACAAAACATCGTTGTGAACTATAGACCTTCAGTTAAACAGCTAATATCCCAGTATGAATTTCTATCTCATCCTATTATATTTGGTCACAGTAAAACCCTAAAGAACCCTTTGATGTACTGAATAAATAATAATGTCACAATAATAAATAAACGATGATTAATATGGGAAAGATGAATGTGTCAGTGTTATTCCCTTCACATAACTCATTTTACTACATTGCTAATTTGCTGCCCCTTTGGTGACTGAGCCTTAAACAGCTGTGCAGGGGCGGATCTAGAAAACTTTACATGAGGAGGGGCAGCTTTACAACATACTGTAGAGAGGCAGGATGGAATGAATCCACACCTATACAGCATGTACATGGATCCAACAAAAGACCCCCAAACTTCACAACTTCTGGAGAGAGACTCTTAACTGAATTTCTGGATTAATAGAATGTGTTATCCCTATGGATGTAAAATTGTGTATTTTGCACGTCATCCCTGAGCAGTTTCAAGAATATTTAAGGAAAGGAAAACTGTTGGCATTTGTTGCAAGTCAAGCATGTTATTTCTTTAAAACCTCTTAAGGCTTACTTATGTAATTATCATGATGTAACTATAATAAACTAATGTAAATAAAACTAAAGCAGACTTAATGTGTGTTTGCTGCGTTTTTGCCATGTTTTACCATGCAATGCATTAAACTGCTGACATTATCACAGCGACAGCAGAAACACAGGAGGAGGAATCAATAACCATCTGTGACTGTGTCATCAGTCAGATTTCATCATCTGCTCTTACTACTCTGTGATGAAATATTACATCAGAACACTATCCAGTAATACCAAGTTAACGTTTCCTTGTATTTGCTATTTCAGTAATGCAGCAACCAGGACAGTAGAGTATTAAGAGGTGAGTTAATACTTAGAAATCATTTGTGTTCTGAGGGCAGGAGGAGATATTCTTGTACCTTTATATCGAAAGGAGACAAGAAAGACATGACAGAGCTGACACTGAACAGTAGAGTATGATCTGACAGAACCAGAGCCCACCCCCAACAGCTTAAAAACAGGTTTGGACTCAACAGTGATCCTTAAAGGATAAACCAAAGAAACGGATACCCATCAACGCTGACATGAGACAAGACACTGGTAATTCACAGGCCAAAGCCTGAAATCATACAAGCCTGGACACACATTTACCAAAGTCTGAATAATACAGAGTACATTACAACTTGTGCTACAAAACCATCAGTGGATCAGGACAATAACCCACAGTATCACCAAGAAAACCACAGTCTGAAGACTGGACTCACCCACCCCATTTGGGGTGTATCCTCAAAAAGAACATAGATGAACATCAGGTGACCAACATCAGGCAGGTCAGAGAAGAAGAGTGGAAAACATCCCATCACTGACTCCAACACGGTCTCCGGTCAAATCTAACGGCTCTGACAGTGGTGTTAGAACTTAATGATGTGTTGTGAAAGCAGAAACAAAGAGTATTTTAAAGAGTGTTTTATTTCATAAATGACCTCATTGTGTGGCCTTCCTATGTAGTTAATACTTAGAATAAATATTATTGAGGCAGTACTACATTGTCAGTTTAGAGCAGTGTTTCCCAACCAGTGTGCTTTGAGAAATCATCAGGTGTGCCAGGGAAGATTATTCAATTTCACCTGATTGGTACTGTAAGCGAGCAGCATGATATAGATACATATGACTGCATGCGCCAATGATCCACTCTACAACAACAGTCTCCTGTTTCCCTTTGCAAAATAAAAGTGAAAGTGAACCGGCCCTGATGCGGTGCGTTCTGTTGATAAAGCCCCCCTCACTAGTGATGCACGGATTAGCGGGTTACCCACGAACCCTGGGTATTGGGTTGGGGTGGGGGAGATATGTCTCCCATACTATTATATGACGGACCTCATTCTGTAAGCCTGGGGGTCCATCCACCCCTCTCAGCTTTCTTGTTCCAAACGCCCCACAACGGTGTCACCTGTGCACCACCAATGTGCCTTTCTTTCTCTAAATAATAAAAATAAATGTTTTTTTATTCTGTATCAAATGTGGTATTTTATAACACCCACACATCAAATGTTCTACTAAGCTTCAGATGTCAATCTCAAATGTCCATCATACAGTCTGAGTTACAGGCACATACAGCCACCAGAAAATTACAAAGTGTGGGCCAATTAGAAGACATCGCCTCACTAGTTTACACTGACAAAAGTGTTTTTGCTGAACACAGCTGAACCACTTACTCACTTGTCCTTTTATTTCTTTCTTTGCAGGACACACAGGCAGAGGCTTGGCTTGTATTAATTTACAGACGTGTTAAAAGAAGCAGTATTGTGTTGTTTTAAGATGTAAAAGATGTAAAATGGAAAAAGGCGTTAAATAACTTTCACATCATTGTATTTAATTTTACATTCGTATACAAAACAAATTTTAGTAAAATTAAAACTGTTTAAGTTGAAGCAGGAATTTATTTATTTTATTTTATTTTTTTTTTAGATGTAAATGTCTTCTTACATAAAAATTGGCACAACCTCTCTCTACACCTCCATTTACTTGGATCAGCAGTGAACATGTTTGAGCTACAGAGGAAAACAGCATTTATACCCTGGCCCTTTAACTGGAAACATTATTGTTCCCTACACCTCGCTGCACTGTGTCATTTGTGATTTCGCCTTTAACCGGTGAATTAAATAAAGGTGCATTTTGGGCACACAAGCTATTAAACCTACCAACAATGACCTGTGTCATCATTCGATTGGGTAAGTGAGGCCTCGAAGCTCAAAGAAGACAACAGTAAAGAGAGAACCACAGAGTCTCAGGTGAGGTGTTAGAGCTGGTGGCTGTGTAATTAAAAAGGATGAAAGTGCTGGACTCAATTATGAGATACAGTACATTGTTTAAGGCACAATGTGGTAGTCGACCACGGCTATACTCAGAAGATGAAGTCAGCGTGGCCTCATCTTTTGTGTTCACATGGCATGCAGGCGTGATCAATGAATTACTTCGTCAGGTGCAGGTGCCAAGTGGGCAAAGAGCTGCAGTAGCTGGAGGCGCAGGTGGAGTCTCAGGAAGACTGTGGTTTACTTTTTTGTGGGTACATAGCAGTGTATAAATCACATCTATGGAGTGTATTGTTAATGCATCAAGTTGTTTACCTCTGAATAAACTGACTAGGGATAGGAATTAAGTAGCAGTTCCAAATTATACTCATCATATGTTTCTGAGCTTCTCTTTTTCTATTATCAATGATAGCAATTCTTTTTGACCACAAATAAATGATTCTATACCAGGGGTGTTCAGGGGCCACATACAGTCCAACCAGTAAAATAAGAGCCTAACCCATAACCTATAAATAATAACCTATAAATAATGACAACTCCAAATATATCTCTTTGTTTTAGTACAGAGAAGTAAAATTATATTATGAAAATGTTTAGAATCACAAACTATCCTTTCACAAAAAATGTGAATAACGTGAACGACCTGAAATTTCAACAACCTGAACAATATTATATTAATGCCTCAGCTCATTTCTACATGTGCATTACAACTCACAGATCATAGTTGATTTACAAAGACGTGATGCTCATTTTTTGTGAAAGGATAGTTTGTAAATGCAAACATTTTCATAATGTAATTTTACTTTTTCATATTAAAATAAAGAGAAGACTTCATAGTTGTCATTACTTATAGGTTTTTATTACCTCCGCCAAGGAGGTTATGTTTTTGCCAGGGTTTGTTTGTTTGTTTGTCTGTCCGTTAGTGTGCAACATAACTCAAAAAGTTATGGACAGATTTTGATGAAATTTTCAGGGTTTGTTGGAAATGGGATAAGGAAGAAATGATTAAATTTTGGTGGTGATTGGGGGTGGGGGGGCCCACGGGGGGGCCCATTTCCAACAAACCCTGAAAATTTCATCAAAATCTGTCCATAACTTTTTGAGTTATGTTGCACACTAATGGACAGACAAACAGACAGACAAACAAACAAGCAAACAAACAAACAAACCCTGGCAAAAACATAACCTCCTTGGCGTGGGGGGGCCCACAGGGGGGGCCACTGATCAGCCTTGGCGGAGGTCTGCGCTCTCCGAGTGCTTCTAGTTTGTTTGTTTGTTTGTCTGTCCGTTAGTGTGCAACATAACTCAAAAAGTTATGGACAGATTTGGATGAAATTTTCAGGGTTTGTTGGAAATGGGATAAGGAAGAAATGATTAAATTTTGGTGGTGATTGGGGGTGAGGGGGCCCACGGGGGGCGCCACTGATCAGCCTTGGTGGAGGTCTGCGCTCTCCGAGTGCTTCTAGTGTTATTATTTCACTGGTCTGGCCCGCTGGAGGTCAAATTGGGTCGTATGTGGCCCCGAACACCCTTCACTGTTGCAGTTGGAACATTCACCCCAGGTCAGATTGGATCCTTTAGTCCCCCTTGGTGCCATAAGTTTGACACCCCTGTTCTGTGCACTCACTATCACATTTCTATACAAATTGTCTGACCATTTTCAGGACTCTATTCTGATAAAAATCAGAGTGAAACAACAGTCAGCATTGTTTAAAACTGTGGCTCAGAACTAACCACAATACATGTGAAAAGGCATCCATCTGTTCATCACTGCATTAATCAAACAGCACTGTAGGTTCTTTTTGACTATTTGAAGCCCTATAGCTGCAGCCAAAGTGCATAGGCCTGTGATTACAATGTATACTTAGAGGCTTTAAAAACATACGGGTCAGAATAATATGTATATTTGGAGATATATTAAATTAATTGGTTTGGGGTTACCTTCATATTAAAGAGGGTCATTAAAGAATGAATTGTGGACAAATTGTGATCAACTTAAGTTTATTCAGTCACTGGATACAGGTACTCAGAAATTGAAAGTGTCATCATTCAATATGTGGTGTGTCCACTTATGGCTTCCAAAAACTTGTGCTTCCATCGTTACTCTCGGCTGGCCTGGGTGGGGTCGATCGGCAAAAGTGGCTGTTTCATGTTCAGTGGCACTCAGACGACTGATTGTACTGCGATGACAGCGCAGACGGTGAGCGACTTCACCACGGCTCAGACCTGCGTGTAACATGGCACATTCTCTCTGTTGCATCGTAAGTCATGGCATTTTGAGCTGGAAAAAACATTTCGGTGTTTTCTTTGCTGCCTTTTTATAGACTATTGACCACATCTGAAGTTACCAGTGAAGTGTGACTTGTGTGTGTACAGGAGATTCAACTCAATGTCCAACATTAAGGGATTAGTCCAAACGCAGATGCCGCACGCATCAGGAATGAAAAAAATACAGCTGTTAACGGTGTTACTCATCTCGTGAGCAACATATACAAAATAGGCCCCTGAGCAAATCATTTTCTGGAAATTACACCACATGTTTGGACTGTGCGTTTTTAATGGCATTAAGTATATATGTATCGTCTAGCTCATGGGTTGGCAACTGTTGCAATCCAAAGAGCCTTTTTAGGACACAAAAAGAAAAACAAAATTGTCTGGATCCAAAAGATGCCCTTATACCTTTCCTCAAACTGGTGACTATTTAAGAAGCTATTTAGGATTAGTTTGTGCAGAATATGTGGAGAATAAATCAAAGTTTCAGTGCATTTACAGAACTACAAAGAAATGAAAAAACTAAAGAAAACAGTGATATTTGTCATTATTTTTGTTTGATGCAAAATAAGTGAAGGCTTTCTTTGCAATGGAGAATACAGATAAATACCACCTGTGTTTTAAAATTAAAAAGTAGTCTACTTTTACTAGTATTATAATTTTTTCTGTTCATTTGGAGTAGAGTGTACATTTTTACAACTGCATAACATCAGAATCACTTTATTGCTAAGGCAAAATGTATACCAAAAAAAAAGTGGATTGGGTTTATTTATCAGGCAGCAAATCTCATAGTTTAAAGAGTAAGTAAAGCTTTAAACTGCATTCACATTCAAACAGAGCTGAAGTCCCGCCCCTTCTCTGTATTTAAAAAAAAAATGTTGCCTTGCAGTCTAAGGAAAGAGAAAAGGAAAGAAAAGTCAAGAAAGTCACAGTTTGTCATGAAACTGTTGAACTATTAGGCTGTGAAAATACTTAAACAGAAAGATTACAAACCTAAAAGTCACAGTGATGTCATTGTAAGGCTCTCTGTCCATGATCTGTTCCAGGAAATGGATCAGTATCGATAATGGCATTGGTTTTAGGTCCACTTGATGTGAGGAAAACCTGAGATATACAATACTATTGTTTCTTACTGTAAAGCCAGTAGAGCTTGTAATAAATAAACTAACCCTGTCGGTACCAATATGTTTTTATCATTCGTGTTCCTATCCCGAAGACAATAAAAATGTGAGTCATTGATCAACACTTACTACTGTTGAAAAAACGTATTATTAATTATTAATTCTAATCCCTACTGAAGGTTTCAAGACCTTAAATTTACGTCCTCTGAAGTCCATTAAAAGACCATTACAACGTATTCCACATCTCTACGGGCAAAAATTTAACAATAGTATGAGTCTAACTCTAAATTGTATAGGCCTTAAATTCAGATTATTGATTTAAAACTTTAACACTTTTAAGACACAACAGAAACCCAGACATTGTTTCTGGCTGATTAACATGACCCACACTTCCACCACCTGCCTGCTCATCAAACCACTACAAAATACCTCAGGAAACAAACAGAAAAGTTTCATTTTGCTGCATTTTATTCAGCTAATCAGATATGTAGCTGCTCCGGCGCTTGTTTCTGAGCTACCTCTTGACATTGAACAGAATGCAGTGATTGCACATCAGCTTTCTGTGGGCATCTTACTATTGTTGGATTGTGACTGGGCCAAGGTAACATCAGCTCCATTTTAATTACCGCCCTCTTCACCCAGCTAATCTAAACTATGCAGTTAGAGAGCAGCGATAGAATTAATAGCGAACAATCATCACAGGGTTTCTTTATCCCACTTTTAGTAGGTATGATGATCCTTCCTTTATGGAGGGTATCTGCAGCACTCAGTTCGTCCTGTTGAACAATGAGCATTGCTTATCTCAAAACTGAAAATTTCTATTCTTTCAATCTCTTGTCTGAGGACAATGTCACAACAAATGGCCTTGATTGACCGCAAAGGTACATTAATGCATACAATATTATAATATGATCTTGGACTACACTGATAGAAGTGAAGTAAAGTGAAAGGAATGTTAAATGTTTCTGCTGTTCGTTAAGAGTTGAAGTTTGAGGCATCCTTTGTAGGGTGCCAAAATTTACTCGGAGTCATGGAAACACTTATTAGACTTATTTATCCAGTAAAATGAAGTCATGTGTCATGCACTTAGTGGTTCCACTATGAATGGTTTTCTTTAAGTTTTAAAGTGAAAGAATGAGGAAGCATTTCATTCTTATAAAGTGGCTGTGGCATCAGGCATGTTATTGTATACGTCAGCTTTTCAGATTACTGTTTCACCTTTACTCCTGGAGTTCAATGGTATATAGAACATGGAGGAGGCACTTAAGGACAGCGTTTTCCAAAGAATTACCTATATGCCGGAAATGTAAGTCATACTGAGCGACATCAGTATCAAAAAAAGAAAAAGGTGAAGGTAAATGCCTTTTTAATTTTTGTATAGTTGCATTAAGATTATTATCCATTACATTATCATCTTATTGAAGAGTTAATAGCTTCATAAACTTCATCTGTGTCAAAACTATTTTAATTCCGACCAATTATCCTTGATCTATGTTTCACACATTATTGGTATATTTATACTATTGAATGCATGACATTCAGTCTAATGTGAGTTATACTACCATAATCACTGGATGTGAAATAGTGGTTGAACTGTTGGTTGGTCATAGATTAATGCATACCTGACAGCCAAACAGATAAATGTGAAGTATTTGAATTACTTTTAAAGTTATGTGTCCTTAAAGCTGTAGTGATGGATAGTTTTTTTTTTCTTTTCAGCATCATCCATGGTCACCTTTCAGTTCATTGTAATTCAAGAGATCTGAGAGGACATTAGACTTCTGTATCTACTCCTTCACTGGGTTTTATCTAATCACAGGCCTTTTCAGACAGGTAGGGAGGTTGAATACATGACTGACAACTGTAATTATATTAGGAATAACCTGACACGATTCTGCTGCCCAACTAAGTGTCTCAATACGGAACCTTAAAACATTCATCAGGTCAGATCTTTAAATTTTGTCTTCTGATTTGGACCAAGAGGAGAGAGCTGCAGCAGAAGGGTGTATATTTTTTCCTCTTTGATTTGGCCTCAAGCAGCTTTAAAAATGTTGTTGAGGGTGTTTTCTCTGCAGGCTTTAGTCTGAGTCCAAAAACACTACATCTGCTTAGAAAAACTAGTCCCAGCATGGTGTCAACTCTGTGTCAACTCAGACTACAGGTGAACTCCACAAGTTTGAGCCAAACAGTCACTGTAGTAAATGAAACCCTTCAAAGTTGCCTTTTAGAACTATTAGAAGATGTAAAGTATAGTTAACACTTTTAAGACTAACATTATAACAGGCTGTCTAGGTGTCTTCATGTTTTCTTTGCAATAAAAGTGTCAGAAAATGACTTTTTTGCCAATTCTTTTGCACCTTTGTTTTCACGAAGAACTTAACTTTCAATATCTGGCCATTAATTATCATTATTATAAATAATGAATGCTTAAAACAGTGTGTTTTAGTGAAAATGAAAAAAACAGACGAAGTTTTTTTTAGCATATTATCAGAAATAACTGTAAATGTCCATAACAAAACTTTGTTTGCCTGCCTTTGTTAAAGGGTTAAAAAGTTACAAGAAGCTGATATGTCCCATTCTGTTACTCTTTCACAGCCCTCAACTGTTTTAGTTCATTACAAACTTCCCAGCGACAGGTTCGACTATTTCAGTGATAAACCCACTGCGTACCACCTGTCAACTTGGCAACTAGTTGACAAACACAGGTTATCTTTTAGTGACTTAAAAGTACAGAAACAGTTGGTGGAAACAAGAACCAGCCTGTGATAGTTGGAGCAGGAAAGTCATTCTGAGCAGTATCAGTGAGGAGAAGGTAGATTTATACCTTTTATTATCTGTATCATTACATTTTTTTAGGTCTTAGAGTCTTGTATGACCATATAGGCTGGACCATTTAACCTGACACCACATTAAAGGTGTGTGTTAGAAATATAAATAAAAACCTGAACTCAGTATTATTTAAAGGAGTGATATTTTGCTTTTTTAAAAAATGGAATTATGCATTTTAAAACATTTCCCTGTGGTCTACATAAACTGTAAATGCTATGCTTGGGTCTGAATTCTTCATTAATTCAACTCCACAGGTCCATCTTCAACCTATTTCTGAGTAATGACACCAGAAAGGTCGTTTTGAGTGCTGTCCCTTTAAATGCAAATGAGCCACTTCATGCCCCACCCCTTCCAGGATGTTGGCTGTGCTGCTCTGTCCTGTTCAACCAACAACTGAACATTTTAGGTATTTGGCTCGAAATTTGGGCATATTTTCAGTTTTTACTCCAACCACTGCTGCTGACAAACAATTATGTCGTACTCGGAGAAATGTTCGTCAGAAGTCTTGACCTTACATGTCCAAATGTTGTGACGTAACTAGTTTAGACGGAACAAATTAAACAGGAATTAAAATGAGTTGTAGAAATCTACTCGATTTTTGGCAAAATGAATATAAAGATAACCTCGCAGCACCTGAATGGTTGAAATTCTTTTTTTTTTTTTTAACTATTAGGGTCCAAATACACAAATAAATGTACCAAAGACTAATAAAGGTGGGTAGAGCAAAATATGACCCCTTTAAGCATTTTGCAAAATGGTCAGTACCAAAGCAGAATCGCAAAGGTCTACAGTAGACTGAGTGAGAATACAAGGAGTTCAGTACATTTAAGTATGTGGATACACAATATAGTAAGAGTAGAGAAGATCATCCCCATGAACCACTGAAGACAAAGATACATGAGTCAGAGCTAGAGAAGTAAAATTATGCTCAACAAGGACTATTATGATCAAATATTGAGGAACCACAGATGTATGATCCAAAGGTCAAGTAATGGGTTATACAAGGGTCATCAAGAAATAGCCTCTTATATGATGTTGCATTTCTAAATTGAGTAGAACTGATAACTCATACATTTCACATCTGAAAATGTTTCTTTGTGTAACTATGTTAATGCCAGTACCTTCTGTTTTTCCATTTTCCTATTTTTTTCTTGTGAATCGGTGACCTCACCTCAGCTACTGCAACAGGTCACCATAGAACATAGAATAAAGAAAGCAACAACATTCTGTTGAGTAGATCAGGTGTCACATTACTTACTTAGCGATTGTTTCTTCCAGCTCACAGACAGAAAGCGCCACTACAGTGTTAGAGCCTCTTTACTGTACAAAAACAAGTAAGAGCCTTGGCATTTTTATCTAATCCCAACCCTTTTGAAGATTAGAAAACCAGCAAATCTTGAGATTATGTTGCCCCACAGTGGAAAGAAAGGGCTAAAAGTTCATTATTGAAGTCATTTCAGGTTCCACTGTGCTGTAACCTGCTCCTATCCATCTCTTCCATTGCCAGCAGACAGTGGCCTGGTAGTGAGAGAGTTCAGTTAAATGTGAGGAAGCAAAAATTGCCTTCATTGCTGGCCTAGCATTACCTATGCAGATCTTTATCGGGAAGGCCAGTGACTCTATTGTGACTATTTTGCTGGTCTTACAATGGATTTCTGTGCACCCATGCTACCAGGAGATTGGCTGAAATTATATTCTCTTCATGCTTGGCTAGGTTGCAGCTTAGAAACAAGCTGCTTATGGAAGCCAGGGGAAGATTGCTGATAATAGGAGCTTCACATCCAGTTGACCTTTTTCCTACTCTTTTTTTTCCCCTCCTTCGCAATAGCTCAATTGCAGTGACAGGAGAAAAGGAAACAATCTGTTCAGTAGAGGACACACAACCTGCGCCATCTAAGCCAAGGCCTGGGCACTGAAAGGCAAGGTCCTGGCTCCTTGCAACCAATACTGTGATTTCCACTGGGCCTAAAAGGGATTGCCCAGGCTTACTCATTATTTATGTCTGTCCGTTTTCACATCTCTTTGCATCTTGTTGAGTTCAGCTGGGATTCCAGACCATCAGGTCCCAGACCTGCAGTGGGCCACAGGCCGTTTGCAACGGGACAACAAAACATCTGAAAATCCCCAATTTTATCTGTCTTTTGTATGAAATATAAATACAACTTTATATCAAGACTCACAAAATATTTTCAACTACTCTGGAAAGTGACACCAACTTATTTATGAAACATTAACAGTTTTCATTCCAATTTTTCTGATCTTGTTTAGTAACCTCGAGTTAAAGCGAGATTATCATAGACAGGACAGACTACTCGGTTCAAGGGTAATTTCACCCAGTTTGCAGAAAACCATGCACACTAAGCTGCAATGAAAGCTGAGATGTCGTGGTTTTAGGATTATCCAGTGTAACAAGGACACTGCTTCAGATGAACCAGCGCTTTAGTGATGGGGCAAGTCTGTAGTCATGGTTAGATGTGACACAGGACAAGAAACTAATTTTGATGACAGAAACACATCTACACCCCCCATTCCAGCCATACAGCCACATCTGCATAGACACTAAACATACATTTGTAGGAAACATGTTATGAAGTACATACAAAATCGTACTTATCATACCGACTATGTACATTTTTTAGTAATTAGTATCTATTACAGTCACCTAGACAGCAATGTGAAGCAACACGAGCCAAAAATAAATGACAGAATATGTTATTATGCCTGTGGCTACACCAGGAGGCTCCAGAAGTCCAAGTTCAAACCAGAGACGATGAATGTGCCGGTTTTTCCTTCCAGAATATAAAAACTCTGCATTATTTATGTATTCATGCAGCTCGACAACTGTAAAAACAATTACAATAGTATAATTCAAGTTTTTTCTAGGTGTGTGGATGGCTTCGATGCATTTTTTTAGTTATTTGACTAAAATGCATTTGCACACATTTCTGAACCTATATTATGACAATTATTTTTTTTAAAATAGCTCAAAACCCATCGGTGAAGTCAAATCACATTTCCAAATTTCATGAATAATACATTTAATTATAGATCTTTCAAAAAGCTACTTCCAGAAAAAACAGTCTATTCAGGCAAACGGTGTAGTGAATTTTCTCTCAAGAGTGGCAGAGAAATCTCAGCAGAGTTTTTTTATGTTTATTGAGCTTAGGTGGTGTACAGTAACACTTCAGCGTTGTGTCTGTTTTACAATGGTATAAAAACCTTGTAATTCACTATAATAATAAACACCTCTAATAATTATACTGAGGACATTTATCTGATGATCCTTTTATTGGTAGCACAATTCCGTTTACATTATTTTAAAGGTAACATGAAAGAGCAGATTATTCTGCTTTCTAAATTATGAAAATCCCTCATCTCTAGTGATTTATATACTTTTAAGACAAGAATCATTGGAAAATACAGACATTGAAAACAATCTGTTGGAACTGAAGATCTTGTAAAGAGGGATTTGTAGGAAACAGTGAACTGTTCAGATTTTAATTCCTTTTAAAAGTACAGCTTTAATACCATTTAACAGGTCAGCACATGCACGCTACAGCTATCACTACATAACAGTCAATTTGAGAGAGCTGTGAGAATAATGAAATAATTTATACGTAAAATGAAGTGCTGTGAAGTGCCAGTAACCTTACTTTGTACAGCTTACCCCTGCTCCCGTCAGCTTTAACATGAAGGAATGTGTTTTTGCTGCCTGTGTGTGGTTTCTAAAAGCAACATCACAATAATTTCTTTGCAAGGATTCCTTCTTTTATGAGGCACAGAGATAAAAAAAGATTACCATCACAAACATTAATAAAGGTTTAGAAATCATTTTGTGTGTTTAGTTTGTTACTAGAATTTACAGAAATGTTAGTTTGGCTCCATCCTGGACTGCACACAAACTGAAAGAGTTAACTGATGAAGTCTCACATTTTCCACCTTTTCAGATAAAAAACAGAATAAAAGTGATCCAGAAGATAGCTGGGGCCCTCATGTGGGGGCCAGTGGTTGCAGGGGATATGTATATCTGCAGATAAAGCCTTCTGTTCTGAAACAGTATTTACCAGGCCTTTTTAGATACACATCAGCCGTGAAGCCATGGGTCCAGCCTTCATTATTCTGTGTGAATCTTCCCTCATTTAGCTTTGGATAGCATCTCCTTTATTCCACCTCCAAATACCCCTATCCACATCCCCATTCGCTCTGCACAGCTAACAAGCAAGATGTTGCCATTGATGGTGGCAAATATAGCTGGAAACAAACGTCTTTGTTCGTCTTTCTCCGAGACCCCCCCAGTCATTCTGACACACCTCGAAAGAGCAAAGGAAATCAAAGGTGCTCAACAGACTGTACAAACTTCAGGTGGGAGGATGGGAGAAGACCACCAGCCGATAGGGTGACAAGATAAAGGAGACAGACCTTTGAGGGGTTATCAAAGAGGGAGAAAACAATGAGTCATAACAATATCCAGCGGTGATCTGTGAACAGTGGACAAACACAGCACCGATTTCACACATTTTCTGATTTTAAGGAGCTCATTCTTGAACAAACGATTCTCCAAACATATACTGCATAAGATAACAGATAAAAATCACTTTTAACGGTAACGGTGCAAAAAAAAAAAAAAAAACTTCTCTTGTACCTTATCTAGGTGACATCTTCTGACACACTTCATCACAGCCATTTGTGTGAGGATGCAGTAAAGGTAAGAGGTGTGTGACATTCCTGTTCACTCCCCGTCTGGTGGTAGTAATTAGAGACGCACCGCCGTGTCCTCAGAGCCTGCTGCTGTCTGACCAGTTAAAAGAGCTGGAGAGAAACCTTAAAAAAATATATGCACATGTACTGACACACTTCGAGCCCAAATTTTGTCATCTGCATGCATGGTTTATATAATGAAACAGCCACAGACGGACATGCATGCCCAGACTTTTTGCTTTTAGCCGTTTTTATTAATATGAAACATCCACCTAAATAATGTTATGAAGCCACACATTCTGACATTATTTTTCTGTTGCTGTTTGGATCAAAAGACACCCTCTCGTCGGGAAGATGCTTCCTGTGACACTCTATTGACATTTTTCCCTTGAGAACACAAGGCCCGGGAAGCATAAACATTGGCTTGCTAGGCGTGCACTTTGCGCTGATGTCGAGATGGGACCCATTCCCCTATCAGATTTCCGTCATATTTCTCCGGCTGACTAGACTAAGCACAAGTCAGAGGTATGAGCCGATAAAGGGTGTCTTTCACACAGCAACAACACGTACCAGTGTGCTTATCACCTCAGCGCCTAACATGCAATCACAAGGAGGACAGGGGGAAGATTGTTACATTTGGTGATTTGTTTTTTTGCTTTTGGGGACTGATAAAGAATGTGGAATCTGAGCAGGAAAAGCCCATCTCTGCAGGCACGACATGAGCCACTGCTGAGGCAGGCCTAGATTTGCTGCTCTATGTCTTAATGTAAATAAAAATGCTTTGTTGGGTGGCAACTGAAAAAAACATAAAAAGAGTGCCACAAAAGACAGATCACAAAGAAATGTTAAAACAAAAATGGAGTTGAAATTAGATGATGCAATAAAAAAAATACATATACAAGCATATGCAGTCGTCACTTATTACGCAAGCCATTTAATATAAAGCATTAAAGGGGTTTTTATTTCCATAAAAATGTTCTGTGAGCTTTTAGTCTGAAAGCCAGTCATCCACTGAGGCTCAGGCTCACCTTTATTCCTTTAGCTGTAATGCCAGCAATTAAAAAAAAATATAAGAGAAACTTTTAAACAGCCTTTTCTCCAGCATGAAAAACACTGTGTAGCAAAATGGTAATAATATATTCATCCCTAGGTAAACATCCCTGCCATGTCCTTTATAAACAACAGCGGTGAACAAAATGAAAGTGATAATTTCTCTCCCTTTGAGAATTCTCTTCTTTAATTCTGACAGTAAACTCATGGCTGTTACGGGGTGTTAAGTAGGATTTAAAACTTGTCAGACAAGACATGTTTGAAATTGCTTTAAATAAGTGCACTGTGTTGCTGTCAACCACAGGCTTAGAGGAAAATATCCCTACAATTGAAGCACTCATCTGGGCTCAGAGAACTGTGCCACAGCAACCGCGCCAAATTCTTCCTCCTGCTCGCCGACTCTGAAGCCCTGTGAGCCAGCACCCCCTGCTGGATGAAGCTCACTCTGCCATGGGCCCCGTCTACACCAGCCAGAAGAGGGTCCATGTGCATGCTTCACAGGAGATTCAGTCCCAGGATCAGGATTGTAAAACGGGAATTAGTCAGATCAGGTAAGGTTTACACGGACACAGCCTTGTCAAAGTATGTCATGTCGTTAGGCAATTACGCTATGAGGCCAAGTCGTATTTTGTTCAGGTCATAGCCAATGATGTAAAATGAAGCAGCTGTGTTAGGAAGTAAAGTTACGCAGATGTCATAATTTAGCCAAAAATATGACTTAGGTAATTATGCGATGAGTCTAACGATATGTAGTTTTTCTTTCTGGGTGGACAGACATGACTACAAACTTTACTGGGTGTTGTGTCAGAATACACCAGAATCACAACTCCACATTGGCCTCAGGTTATTTTGTAAACATTCAACACCAACTTGTTTAAAATAGAAATTATAATGCTCTACACTACTGCATTTCTCTGATACAACCTGTGAACTGCTTATTTTAATGACAAGACAGTGGCCTGATCAGGGCATTTCAGTTAAATATCAAAATTAAAGACATCCTGTGATGAAAAATACTCTCAAGTATCTCAATTTGCCATTTGTAATTGTTCTTTGAGTAAATGTGCATTACAATTGCAAAAAAGAAAAAAAAATCCACTACTATTTCCACAAATGGAATGAGCGATTACATGACTTCAGTTTATACAAAGTGCTCAAATTCCACCTCAAGCCTTCAAATTCCTGTGACCTGAATCAACTGCAAGATTTATCTCAGATTCTGCCGGCAAAAAAAAGGAATATGCCACCGTTTTCTGACTTGAGTCACAATATGTTAACTTATGAGTGAGTGTTATGAGGACTTTAGTCCCCGATAGTTCAGTTTTCACCCTCCTGCTGTATTCAAGTCCAGTCTGTCAGTAGAAAAGAATACTTTTGTAGAGGGCAATAAAAAAAAGAAACATGATATTGAGGGTGTTTTATGTTCACTATTGACATGAGAGATTAGAGGATACACAAAAGCAAGCATGATTTCATTCATTCAGTGTGTTTTTGTGTATTAAGAATTGAAGATGATATTCTGGCAGAAATATGTCAACTATTTTTGCATTTTTGTCTGGTTTTCAAGACGGCTGATCAAATTACAAATAAATTCTTCTAAATTCATAAAACTCTGATTCCTGCGAGGTATAGTTTATAAAGCGGACTATTTTTGCCAGCTGTGTTACAGTCTGCCTTTTTACACCAAGGTTGATCTCAGAAATGTACCTTTTTCCAGGGATTTACCCTTTCAACCATATTTACCATTCAATTTTCTATAATGTGGGCATGAAAACACAACAAGCTAGCATTGGCTAGTTCACAACACGTTGAATAGGACAGGGTTCAAGCAGGTGTTCTGCATCATACAACTTTTTGTATCAACTTTGGCTGCTGGCTCTCATTTTGCCAGTATTTCCCAGTGAAAAGAGAAGGGAAGAAAGAGCGAGGTTGTGATTTGAGGGACTAAACCACTGCAGCACCTTGTCCTATGATCTGGCACACTCTCCTGCCAAGACGAGTCTTTATCATACAAAGGGATTAGATTGCCCAGTGTAAGTGCCTTCAAGTTATTAGCACCTTCTTATACAAAGTATAACAGCAAACCCAAAGACATTGATTGCAGGGAACAGTTCAAATATGATTTCCTTATAGCTATTAATATGTATGCCTTAAATAGAAGCACACCGCTAAGCAGCTTATGATATTATGAAAAGAATGTTCCCTCAGGGGTATAATATGCCAGCAGTGACAGTAAGGAGAGATTCGTATTTACCCAGATTGGCTGTACTTACGTCAAGCATTCTCAGAGCTTGTGGGAGGGAAGATGGGGCAGTGGCAACAGCTCGGTTTCGATAAGCACTTACCGTGAATAAAAGACAAGCATGAAAGTGAGGTTTAGCCTCTTTAAAGATTCCCAACCAAATGTAGAGGCAGATAGGGCAGGTGCCTTTGGTTCCGGACGTGATTAGCCGTCTGTGCAGCACTGTTCCCACAGAAATGAGACATAGCAGAGACATTGTCCAAGCTTGTCCAGGTGGGGGACCTGTCATCCCAAACCAGAGCTTAGCAGTGCAGTGCTTGGAGCGAAAGATTAGGACCCAGGAATTCTTTTTTTTTTTTTTCCTTCCGATGAATGCTTAATTTAAAACTGTTTTCCCCCTCCTTCCTTCTGCTTCCCTCACATCAGCTTTCATTCCATTTTACTCATCTTTACCTTCATATTATATTGATAATTTCTTCCCTGTCTCCCATGTGTCATGACTAGACGGGGCTTTATACGCTTCTGTCATGGAGACATTTTTAAGGTACAAATGTTCTTGACTTGTAATTCCTCCTCAGCTCCTGACAGAAACCACCATGAGGCCCTGTGAAAATATTAGTCTGCATACTCTCTATTCTTCTTTGTTAAGGGAAACAAATTATTACAATCACTGGATATAGTCTTGATCTGAGCTTAGATTTTCATGAGACAAACAATCATAAGAATCAACTCCACAGATACGTATAATTTAACAGAGCAGAGGTTCCCTGCACATTTCACTGTGATATTTGATTTGATTTGTTAAATTGCAGAATGTAGGAGCAAAAATCTATGTAATCATTGGAAAATTCTCTGAGTAACCAAAGATTACATTCAAGTCAAAGATTCTTAAGATTACATGAATAAACATAATCAGGAAATGTTATATGGTCTTAAACATACAACATCTAAAAATAATTATTTCACTAAAAATGTTGTAACGATCAGATTTACAGGATTAATCTGTGGTAGAATTATTGATCAGTGCCTGCTTTGCAAAATACAGATTTATAGTTTTCCAAATTCACTAGCCCATACAGCTAACCTCTTGTCCACAAAACCATTTAGCATAATATCTTATTTATTGCATGTCTACAGTCTCTACACTTGATGTTTGTCTTAGATATCTGCATTGCGTATATTTGAAATAATTTTAATAACAAAATATTTTTGTCCTCCATGACTCCTGTGTGTCAGTAAAACCAAAGCATGGGGATGGGAAAATTGCAATGGATGTTGAAAGCAAACGGAAGCAAAAATCCAAGAAAAAGCAGGTAACTATTAGAGAAATAAACCAGCAGACAGTATCCTGAGATCTGAGTGGAGTGAACTAACAAACAGCTATTGATGACAGAAGTCAGTTTCTGTGTTATCAAGGACATTTGGCAGTTTGGACTTTAACAAGATGAGAATACATAAAGGAGAATTTCCAGAGAATGGAAACTGTACCTGCTCTTTTATATTTTTCTCCATGATAGAGAAAATTGCTAGTACTGCACTACAGTCTTGTGGAATACTTGGGTTTAGAGGAAACGTCTGATACAGTTTTTGATGTGGTGCATCTTCTTACTAGTTCTACAAACAACAGTCTGCAAATTACATTAATGGTAAAGTAACAATGCAGTGCTACTGTAATGATTATATACTAACACCTAGACAAGTGGTTTTCATGGTAAAAAGCCCCTTTACTTACAAATGCATCTTTTTCTGTGCAATATATATTATATTAGGTTCCACATTTTCATTATGAACTATTTGCTCTCTAGTAGATGCATTAGAAGAAAACTGACTCAAAATGAGTCATTATAAAGCTTATTAAAGCTTCAGGAGCCAAAATGCCAGGATATGGGAATGCACACCTTCAGTCCGCAGCTCTCTCTTCTCAGTCCAAATTAAAAGACTAAATGGGTGCTTCTCTGAAACTGGGTACATTTTGGTACCTGGCACTTCGCCAGCTTTTTTAGACCCAATAATAAAAGAGAAATTTGGACATATTTCCCCCAGGATGTACCTAGAGGTAACCTCAGATAAATGCAAAAAAGTATACTCTTGCTCTGAGCCATCCCAAAATTAATGAATTTTTACTAAAATATTAGGGCTAGTACCAAAACTGGGACATGAAAAGCTACCTAGGTGTCAGTGCATTTGATCTGGAAAACATGGCTGTAAAGGGTCTTATATACCGCTATAAATAAAGACACTGTGTTAAATGTGATGATCCCAGTGGTTTTTCTAATCCAGACATGTGGATTTTTCATGAATCTCAGTCTCATTCCAGATTTTGTGTGTAACTCATCATGTCCACTCGTGTTACATGCGGAACTTGTCCATTTAAACACAAATAAATTGCGAGTGATTTTGCAACAGCGGTCATTTTCATGAAACACTCTGCCTTGCATAATTAGGTCGATTTCCAAAATGTGCCTGTGAGAGAATAAAAAGATATTAAAAAAAATAGTAGCGCATAATTTTCATGTCCTTGTTACTGCGTTACATGCAGATTTTTGTATAAAAATAATATAAAAAATATGTTTTATCTGAAAAATAGTTTCTCTTTTATCTCAGTAAATATTTATTTTAAAATAGACCCAAAGTGCTTCCAAACTTGCTTCAAAACATTAATCTACATCTGGTTTGAATTTTAGTCCCTTTGTCCTGTTTTTAGGGACCAGTTTCATAGAAGCACTTAAGTACAAATATAGATGATGTGACTCCATTTTATAGCGTTATGGATAGATATAGTCAGTTTTACAAGCTAAACAGAGTAAAACAGTAGAATCACACCAGGTCATACCTAACTGAATCTGATCAGTGATTGGTAATTACAGCTGTCAATCACATGTTTAACTCTATTACACCTCTGAAAACAACTATAAAACAAAATCATGGGGTAGATTTGCTACAGTCTGAAAACACAGGGCAGCAGTCATATATCCTCCCAAACATATATGCTAAAAGGCAATCATAAGCTGAAAACTATCAAGACCTGCAGCTTTGATGAAACCTTTTCTGCATAATATATTAATTACAGTCACAGTCCCTTAAACTCATTATTATTATTGAAAGTAAACGAGGAAGATGTATATGAATGAATTATGATCTGCTCAGTAAGAGTTGGTACCTATTATTAGAGCATATTTTATCATTTATAAGGAACTAAAATGGTACTAATGCGTACGCTAATCACAACTACAATGTGTTAATAATGATAAATATCAAAATAGCATTATGAAGAAAATGTTGCAGAATTTTAAAGGTAAAAGCAAGTTTTTCAAAGATGTTTCACTGTAACTTACATCTGCAAAGACATACAGAATTTCAATTCAATTTAATGAGTTCAAGTTATAAAAAATATGATATGAAAAACCATAATGCAACATTTGTGCATGACATATGATAGCAAAACTCATTTTATCAGACAGCTACACAATTAACATGGTTCACATGGCTATTGAAAGGATATTTTGGTTGGTTTGCTGCCCATTTCCAAAAAATCACTTCCACAAGTTCCATTAACAGTAGCTTGTAGCTGATTTTTCATTTGGACTGAAAAATATTCATCATTACAAGCATTCATTCATGCATTCATATGATAAAGTTTCCTGCCCGTTGATAGAGGCTGAACTTTGGTACATGTGAAACCAAGGTACAAGATCTTTGGGCAGTTTCGCTCTGGGTTTCATATCTTTGCCGCTGTAGCCGGATGCTAAGCGCTGGTGACCAGCGTCAGAGCTCTAAGCATTCAGGCTGTGCATATTCGTAACGAATCACATCTGTCACAGTCGCAACATTCTCTGGGGTCAGATCAAGGCACATTGATATTTCATGTGGCCTATTTCTACAGCGTATGGCGCAAATTATACAAATTTACACATCATAAATGTAGTCTGTGCCTATGCTTCTTAAATTTTTCATCTCAGATATCAAAATAAATTGCACAGTGGTTGTAACTTGCATTATAAGATGCAGCTCTGCACAGAAAATACGGCAGCAGGCAGGCAACGACAGCGTGACCCTAAATGTCCTGTTAACTACCGACACAATCACAGTTTTGAAAAGTAGCCCGTCCAGGGTCAATTCTAACTGTTAGGGCAAATAACAAAAATAGAGTAATATGCGTATTGATATTGGACTAACATCTCCTGAACAAGCTCTAACAATGACCTCACCCTGACCCTAATGTTTATCGACTCAATTATCCTTCTATCTCCACATTTGGACCTTACACTTATACTACTTATTTGTCCTGTGTAAAAGATGAAAGCAGGTGAAAAGTGTAGTGAGGAAAAAATGAGGGATGGGGAGCGAGTCAAAGAGTTTCATTTAGAAGAGGAGAGCGATATTATGAGCACATTTATCCAAAATTGGAAAATAATGAAGAAAGATTAAAGCCCTCCCAGTATTTTAGATGTTCCAAATGGACAACCAGTCCTGGAGTTTACAATGGACCACAGAGAGTTCCAGACACCATTATGTGTCACAAATGAGAGAGCGACAATGTGAAAGCCTCTTTGCAGGATACAGAAAAAGAAACTTGAATAAGGTCTACTTGTGCACATCCCTTTTATCCATTTTGTGTTGTGGTGACAACACAAGAGATAAGCGCTCACTGTCTTAAATGAAGTAAAAAGTGTAAAGAGGCTTTTACATCACCCATTTTAGCTCTGACTCTATTCTACCTTTGCAGTAAAGTCATGCTGACCCCTCATTCTGACTTTCCCCTGCAATTTGTGCAACATTTCAACCTGCCAACGCAAACATGCACATAGACTTGGCTATTTAAACCTAATGCAGCCTCTGCTTCATTTAGGAAAATAAGAAAAAAAATATGCTCTATATCATGTTTTCCATTGAACTATGGTGAATGAGTCAGCTCCTGCCAACTACAGGTGCAGTTTCATTCGGCAGGCTGAGCATTTGTTCACTGAACACTGAAGCTATGGCAACTATAGCCTCCATCGCCTCGACCTAAGCTGAGAAAATACAGACAACCAGGTCAAAGAATTTCTGTCACAAGTTATTGGGCACCTAAGAGTGTGGGAAATCCTATGGTGCAATATTATTCTCCGTAAATCTCAGACTGTGAATAACAAGCCAAGCAATTTAAGCAGGAAGGTCATAGCAAAGTAAAGCAGGAAAATTGCCAGGAAAAATGGGCTTTCTGAGAGAGTGAAATAGATGAGAGATGAGGGGAGATGAAAAGTTGACGGGCTACCCAGGCAGGTCTACAAAAAGTAATGAATATCCCTTGGTGTGGAGCGATTTTGAGGAACTGTCATTCTGAATGAAGTGAGATAAAAATTATATTTCGCCCAGATAAAAAAACCAACCAATACAAAAGCAGAAAGGACATATGTCTGCCTGATGCTGCCCTTAATCCAAGACAAGGCCTGACAGCCTGCACCATCAAATGTCAGAGCCACTGAAGCATCAAAACAGTATGATTACACAGCACATATGGCAAAAATAAAAACAGCCCGAATAAAAATAAACAAAAAGGGAGAGCGTATGGATAAAAAGCTGAGCAGAAGCTAATTTAAATTATATCTTAAACTCCTTTTGGAATATCTGGTTATCTCCACTGACAAAATCAGAATATGTTTTGAAAAACATTATGCAGTTACTATAAATGTAAAAATCAATCTATTACAAATTAGTGCTGGGTAAGGGTTTTTCTTGCGTCTCAAATGGTCCGAAATTGACCACATGGTTATCAGCTTTGAAATGTGTAATGCCGTTGTCACCAAACATGGGGCCTATCTATGAATTTAAAGTTTTTTTCCTCCCCTCTCTCCCTTTTATCAATTCCGTTTCTTTTGTGAGAGCAGAATGAATTGAGCAGCCATAGATTTTGCCTTGTGTTGTAGAAAATAACATGTCCTTCGCAAAATAATACAGTCATGCTTCTCATTCCAAAGTCTTAATGCTTTTTCCTTGAATAAATCATCCACATCTTGAATCCTTTTCATTTCACAACACAAGCCCACTATTCAAAGAGAAAAGAAAGGAGTCTGAATTACTTCAAGCTGGAGAGTTACCTTGTATAGAATGGAATTAAGGACCATTTGCCAATATTGTGGATCAACTATGCTGAGAATAAAAGCAGCATTCTTGTGTTACCTGGCTGGGGAATATAGCCACAATGGACTTCAAACAAGGACCAGCGCACAATCCACCGATTGATTTTTACTTGAGGGACCTTGGACTTTTCACAACAAACATTTTCCAGCAAAGACAAGCATAAAAGGAAGCATCTGAATAGTCGTTGTATTACCCTCTTGCCCCTTGTCAGGAAGAATGCAGGCTGTTCATTGTACGTCAATGGATGACCTCAATCTCATTATTTTTCATTGTGGTGTCAGAAAGCAAAAAGTGGGTTTGGCAATCTGTTGTTCTGCATTATTCACAGTCTGTTTGGTGTGATTTATAACTTTCTTTGCATATTTGAATACTTTGCACCCTTATATACCCTTGCTTTTGAAATGCGCTTCACAAATATAGAAGTCAAATCAAAGATGAACACAGAATAAATAATACTTTCGAATCTGAAAATGAAATTCAAGGTGTTTTCAACCTTTTCAGACTCTCAGGTTAGATTTATTAAAGTGTTAGCATCTGGTTTTCTTATAACATCATATTTTACAAATTAATCCAACTACAGGTGATCAACAACTTCTATCAATGTGTGCTGTAATTTTATTTTACTGTAATGGTACCGTAATGCAGTAACTGTTCCAAATTCTTCATGACATTTGATGATTTTCTATTCATCTGAAACCATAAAAACACAAACAAGTCCCCTATGAGTAAACCCCCCAGCCACCTGACATGGCAGCCCATTGTTCTTAAGGTAGTATGTTCTGATGGGTTAAATGCAGAGAGTGAATTTCAGTGTGTGTTGCATGTATAATAACTGACAAAGATGATTCTTCTTGTAGAACTTGAAGGAGATGCATGAGAAACTGGTGTTTGGAATTAATACACATGTGCAGTAACAATGAAATATAACTATCAAATCAAATAAGGAAAATGATTTCAACAATACTATTGTCAGTTTTTACATTGAGCTCAAGTTTTCATGTTTCTTCTTATTAGTAACCAATCAGATAAAGATGACGGAGACACCACAGAGTACCAATGATTGATAAAAAGAAGAAGGGGGATCAGAGTTAAAGCTCTGAAATTAATTGATTCATTCATTTTATTGAACATATAAGATTATTTAAAAAAAATATTCTATAATTTGATTGGATTCAGATTTTATTCATCATCATTACACATGTGCATGTACATGGCAGCAAAATGCAATTTAGCATCTTATATTTTAAAAGGGAAGTGGACTGTGTGTGTGTGTGTGTGTGTGTGTGTGTGTGTGTGTGTGTGTGTGTGTCGGGCATCACAAAAAATCCGTAAAGAACTGACTGCTACAGTTTGGAAAACTTACGTATTTTTGGTCAAGGAAGAGAATAGCAAAAATGGCAAGTTGATAGGACCAATACTTTGGGAGAATTAGTAACTTTGGAATACAATAGCCACACAATCATGTTGCTATGTCCAGAATCACATGAACACTTTGGCGGTGACTGCTGGGCAAATGCGGTACAGCAAGCGTGAATACACAACAAATATCCGTGCTGGGGGACCAGGATGTTGCCCCTCAGGGTTGGGGTGTGGATTTTAAAAACACCCCCCCTTTTCACATCCCACCCTCAGTACTGACAACTAGAAGCCCTTGAAGAGCGCAGACCTCCGCCGAGGCCGATCAGTGCCCCCTCCCCCATGTTTGTCTGTCTGTCTGTTTGTCCGTGTACAAGATAACTCAAAAAGTTACGGACAGATTTGGAGGAAAATTTCAGGAAATGTTGATACTGGCACAAAGAACAAATGATTAAATTTTGGTGGTGATCGGGGTGGGGGGGGCAAGGGGGCCCACTGGTCTGCCTTGGCGGAGGTCTGCGCTCTCTTTTCTAGAAAAGCACTCAGAGAGCGCAGACCTCTGCCAAGGCAGATCAGTGGGCCCCCGTGCCCCCACCCCACCCCAATCACCACCTAAATTTAATCATTTGTTCCTTGTGCCAGTATCAACATTTCCTGAAATTTTCATCTAAATCCGTTCATAACTTTTTGAGTTATCTTGCACACGGACAGACAGACAGACAAACAAACGCTGGCAAAAACGTAACCTCCTTGGTGGAGGTAATGATGATTTCCAGGATCTAGAACCTGTGGGGAATCATGGGTCACTGGGCTAGTTTAGTCATGAGTGCAATAGCAGCAAATGTAGGAAGTACAGAATGAACAGTATTAACAACATTCACATTGTGTACAATGGGTATAATATATGCAGATGTAAGTGCTATGGTCAAATACAGAATGAGTGCAAAAGGCCAAGAGCATAAAAAGTTAACAGTTCAGTTTGAGTTTCAGCAAAATATCAGTTCATGATTGAGTTTAATGGATGCTCAGTCCAATGTCACTAAGAGAGAGCAATCATTTCCTGTTTGTTTATATGCATTTTTATTCTTATTAGATTTCTTCACAGCAGATGGTTAGCTTTCTGGGATCCACAATCTCAAAATATACCATATGAACACATAGGATAAGCATGCACCATGTGAAGACGCCTCTCCAACTAAACAACAGCTGTAAGTCTAGACACAATGGTTGTGTAGATTTTGTTAAGATAATGCCCTTATTATCCTACAATGGGGAAATTTGCATCTTGAAACAGCAGAGAACAGAGCAGAAAAGTACTCACAGCCAACAAATAGATTAAATTATATATATACATACATATATATATATATATATATATATATATATATATATGAAAACCTAGAATCTTCAATCTCAGTCAATTATATTCATCATGCATGGGAAGAATGGATATAAATGAGTGGATGTGACTGAATAATAATCAGAGGATAGAACAAGGAAGAATTAAGTGCAGATTCACAGGAAACTATAACAAAGTAAGAAAAATAAACAATAAAACAATGAATATAAAACCTCAAATCAGTTATTTATACAAATTTATCAGCCAACTTAGCAGAGCTGATTGATTAGATCGATAGTTTTACTGATTTTAAAAACATCCTATATGATGTAAATAGTGGCCAGTGATTAATATTTGCCTCCTAAACTGGAACTACTTTTCCTATTAAGTATGATTGTCAGAATCACATTTATTGATTAATTGCTTGAACTTTGATGTTAAAGCAGCGTATGACTTTCATCACAATTTTTTTTTTAATTTGTAAAACTCCAGTGATAGCCTAATAATCACTAATCCACCTGAATCACTTCCCCCACGGTGAACAAATTTGAAGATGACTCCATCATAAACACAGTCCATTGGATAGATATAGCTACTTCCCATAATGCACTTTGCAACAAAATTTCCGAAAAGGCCTGAGTAACGTTTCGATTTGTTATGTAAACAACTGAACTGTGTTTATGATGGTGTCATTTTTGAATTTTCATCACCTTGAGGGAAGTGATTCAGGTGCATGAACACAGAAAGACTAATGGTTTACTGATAATTAGGATATCACTGGGGTTTTACAAATTTGAAAAAAGATTTGTGATGAAAGTCATAAACTGCTTTAAGTAACTCAGATTTATACGATGAAGTACTCCTCACTTTGACTTGGATGTTCAGTTCAACAGTTGTTTGTAATATGAAACAGTTAATGCATTTTCAGAGTCTATCTATATCTGATGATTAATCAGCTATTGCTCCAAACTATCATTGTTATATCTGATTTCAATCAACCTCTGAGACACAGTAAACAAAGAAACACAGTGATGCAAAAGTCATATAGGATCACAGTCTCTAGATGTATTATATGTGTATGTTACATGAGGGGATGTTTGCTAATTCTCTAACAATATGAGGCACTTAGTTCCAGCTGGAACTCTGGATACTCTGATTATAGATGATTTTTTAGAAAATAATTTTTGGGCAAGGAATCATTTATATTTGATGTGGACTTTGAAGTTGGTTAAACATGAACAGTGATTACCTGAGAATATCCCTGTCTTTATAAACAGACATGAGCCATAATGAAGTTGAATGTATAATCATGTTGCCCAACCCTAGTATGAGCTCCTCATTTTGTCGTGGCTGGTCAGAGTCGTAGTCCTGCTCAGAATTACCCCATTCTGTGTCACATTCTTTCCTGTTTTTGTTTTGCTTTCATGCTAATTTCCTGCCTGCGTCTGGGCCATGTTGAAGAACGCAAAGCATCCCAATCACAAAAACACTGCTGTAAAGACTGGGATTTGCAACACAAAGATATAAATGCTACAACATAACACAAAATCCAAAAAAAAAAAAATTCTCACCACATAATATATCATCACATCACACAGCTATGTACATGCCTAATGTTTGCACCTTGTGTTTCTTTGTCGACGCTGTAAGCTGGCTGACTATCCCTGCTGCTCTTAAAGGTGCCCACACTCCCACCTGAGTGACACTCACTTGAGCTCTGCTCCAGTCTCTAGCCCCTCTAACAGCAAGATAAGACTCTTATCACCTCCAAGAGTGAAGATTTGGCCTCAATCCAAGAGAACCAACGGAGCAGGAAAACCACTGTCTAGACACTTAAGGTGAACTAAAAGCAACAATGCTCTGTTTGACAGGAAATACTAAAGGGCTGTCGCTGGAGCACGGCACACCGAGGAGGCTGTAGTTCAGACAATGTCATTGTGCGAAAGCGCCTCACCAAATCCCCTTTCCTGCAGTCATTTTTCATCACCATCTACCATGAACCTTCTGCGGGACAGGGAGGGTGAGAGGCACGTGCTGTCCCAGAATGCAATAGGTTCCACTGGTGTTAATTGCTACAATGCACATTGTAGAGCTCAAGTGATCTGATGCAGCCGTGATAGGACACATTGTCCCGGCAGGTTCACGTTTATGTCTGTTCAACTTCACACACTCCTATCTCACTGTTCTCTGAGGTTCTTCACAGTAAAAGTCTGCATTGGTATTTTTTTGTTCTATTTCTAACATTGGTGAGGTGCAGTTAAAGGAGAACTTGTGGTGAATTGTACAACAGTAAATTTCAATTGTCAGATTTTCAGATGTTTACCTTAAAGTTTCAAAATTACACCTACAAACATCTCACACCACTGTAAGACTGACTTCTAAGTCACGTTATTGCCGTTGATGTTGACGAGAAAACATATTCAAACTGTAGGAATTGTGGGCGTTAATAATAACAAACACCAAAATGCTGTCCTATCTTGTCTGTACATCGGCTTTTTGTGGTGAGGTTTGTCTTAAAAACAAGGCTGAGTAATGACAGATATTTGCAGATGCTGGTTGGAGCATGCACAGACATGAGGTTATCAGGACTGTCTAACACCTCCTGTTTATGCACAGACTCACCTACAGTGCCTGCACACTTTGGTAAAATGGGAGAATGTAAATGAATCATTAAACTACAACCACAATTAAAGGTTAACGCTGGAAAGTATTTGCTCTGCTACTTATAATATAAAGCATACTTAAAAAAAAATTTTTTATAAAGTGCAAGGAAAGAAAGGTCTGCAAAGAAAAATCCTTCTAGAATGAAACAAGGGAAATGTTACGAAACTTGAGTCACTAATTAAACAAATGTGAATTAACTAGAGAATGGGTATTAACTCTGAAGGAATGTTTGTTACTGAGCTCCTTCAAAACACTGACACAGATATTATTGGTTTATGTGCATTTATATATATTATAAAAATGTACACAAACCTATAATACTTCATGTATCTTTGCTGACCAACACTTTCATCATTTGCACTCCAATCCATTTTATCTAAGTACATAACAGCTGGCACATTTTATGATATTATATCTGATGCAGATCATTTAAAAAAAAAAAAAAAATGTAGACCAGTGGTAGTTTTTTGATCTATAAAATGTGTTAAAATGCTGAAAAATGACAACTAATGTCTCTAAAGTTCCAAAATATCAAATAAATCAATCTCTAAGTGATGTTTAGTCCACAAGCCAAGGGTATAAAGGATTATTGTAAAAAAAAAAACAAAAAAAAAACAGAGGAAATAAACCAGGATATATTCCAAATAAAGAGATGGGATCAGAAAATACTGCAATTCTAACCTCAAAAAATTCTCAAACTAATTAATCAATGATCAAAATGGTGGCCATTTAATTAGCTAATACCTAATCAACTAAACTCATTGGCTAATTATTGCAGCAAAGCTGTCATAAAAAGGTTTCAATATATCTACCATGTTTCTGATGAAAAATCCTCTTCCATGAAAAAAGCAGATTTAAAAAATGTCACTGTTCAATAATAAATGTTGGATGAAACCTGCAAACAGACATAAACTGTACAGACATTTTCAATGCCGCAAATTACATATTTAGAAGTGTGCTTAGTTTAGTGGTGTCTTCTTGTAAAACTCTATACTCTCTCACATGGTCTTTTGTGTAATTTTTTATTAAATGTTTTACCTTGTTTTTTTTTTATGGTATCTTGATTCCTCATTACATGAATGTCAAATTTAACACACACTTTTGCTGTAAACTATCCTCATGTCTGGATTTCTCTCGTGTCAGTCTATGTTTTTAAGACTCGTCTGTGAATTTTGGGGTAGTAACTTGCTGGTGACCGATCCTTTTGTTTCCACTGGGTTAAAGCAGAGGGTGCATTTCCTGCCCACATGTGACCCCTACTGGTCACTGTGACGGGGTTGCACCATTAACGCCTCCTTCCTGCTCCCCTCTGCTCCTCATTTAAACTGTAGAAGTGCTGACACAGTCACAGAAATACTTGGTGTTTGGACTTCCCATTCTCTCGCTAAAATCTGCCGATATGGTACTGATGTCCTGTCAAATGGATTCAAGAATGCACTGAAATGTGGCGGCTGATTTTTTTAACTTGACCGAGGCAAACCCAATGCAGTACAAATCAGAAGGCAAATTGGATGTTTTTCTTTTTTTTTTTTTTTTTATGGAAGTCTTAAAGTTCAGCAAAATTTCATATAACCAAGCCTATTCTGTGCGGGGGGGTATAAGGGAACAGTGTATTCACTCACATGTAAATGTGTTGCCTCTCATCATTTGATTGAACCCTGCCAGTCTCGATCACAGGGGATTCCACAGTATGCCTGCGCCATTTACTGCCTGGGCCCTAAAATCCAAATTGACCTAGACAGACACACAGATGGGCTCTATATTTAGCAAATAAAATAAGAAAATTAGACATTCAATTTCCTTTGTGTGTGTGCACAGTGTGTGTGTCAGCTGCAGAAAAGGTTAAGATAAATGCCACAGACGTAACATTCAGCTCCACATTGAAAAAATTAAATACATAGAATATTAAGAATCCCTATTTCTTCTGCATTCCGCTATAATAAAAGTAATACAAGCACCTGTGTATCTAAAATATTCTCTTTAGTGTCACATAATGAGTCTCAGTAAAATCATACAGTCATAGTCGTTCAGCTCAGGTCCTGGAAATATATCGATGCAAATATTAAACTAAAAGTACATCCAACACAATGATTATTTAAGCAGACTGTGATCATTTTGTTTAATTGTGATAACTGTCTCCAGCTCAATGAAACAACTTTCCTCCGCTCTTTTTAATGACGTCACCTCATTGCGCCGTTCAACTCTGAAACTAAACATCTGTTCACATGGTGATAAACTAAACCAAAGTCAACATATTAAATGTTCCTCACAAGAATCTTCTCCCAGTGAAGAGTGCAACTAACCATGGGTACAGTTCCACACTACAGTTTATTTCGATTAAGTCACTATTGTGTTTGTCAGGTTCAGAATTACAGTTACAAATTTAGTTGGAATAAAATATTTTAATATTTTCCCATCAAACGATTCTGAAAATGCAATTTATTCTTCACAGATAAAGTGTAACTGGGACTGCACATTCCACAAGGTCAAAGGTGATTACTGATGTGTATAAGTAGGAATAAAAAGAGGAATGAAAACAAAATTATCCCAACTTTATTTGCAGGAGTGCATTAGCAAAAGCATGTCAGCTCTTTGCAATACAAAGACTAAAAGCCAAAACCGAAAATGTGATTTTTATTTACATGTTTTAAAGTTACATACAAGTAGAATAGAATAGAATAGAATAGAATAGAATAGAATAGAATAGAATAGAATAGAATAGAATAGAGGGTTTATTGTCATTGCAAAACACGTAGTATATTGACACAAGATTTTATTTCCAGCACTGTAAAGTATCCAACATAAAACAGTTATATAACAATATACAAATCTTAACAGAAGGGAATAAATGTAAAGTATGGATAGAAATATTAAATATAAGAATACAGATGTACATGTGTATTATTAACCTACTAGTTGACTATAAAAGTGTCATAAAAAGGACTTAGACGGTTAAATGTGTCTTCGTGTATGACTGAATTACTTGTTCAGTGAAATGGGATTATTGTGAATAGACAGAAAAAAAAAATATTCAGAAAAACTTCTGCAGTTAATAGAGACAAAATAATCTGTGCATGACCCAAAGCTGTGTTATAAACATTAACCTTCAACATATACATCAAATAGGCAGATTTTCATTTTAGCATTCAATAAAAAGTCAGAATTTATCTATTTCTGCTTTAATTTTCTAAGTTTTCTAACATGTATGAGGAGAGTTGAACATCCCACAGCTGATGTTGAGTATCCAGGCCGATCCTAACTGAGAAAATATCCAACTCAAGTCTATCAGTGCCATCTAGTGGTGGGGGAAAATCTAATGCTCTGAACTGGACAATTCATGTGACACAATTACAATAACGACAGTGTTTAAAGTATTACTGTAATTAAAGCAAATTAAGGAATTGTTATGGGTAATACACATGTGCTAAGTCAGTTTACTGAATGATCTGAATGCAAAGGAGAGAATTTAGTCAGAGTTTTAATCACTGTGCAACAAACTGTAGACACTATTCCCACTGAGGTTAATTAGATTTATTGTCTGTCAGGTAATGGCCAAAAATAAAATGAAGTACATACATGAAATAATTTGTGGTGAAAGAGACAAACACACTAAAGTACAAAAAAAAAAAAAAAAAAAGTGACTAAATACTTTCTGAAGCAACATTCCCATAATTATACCAATAGTTGTCTTTTAGTGTGGTATTCATGTTTTCCTATTCTAAATATACGTTGTAATTTTTGGAAATAAAACAAACTGAGCAGCTTCGTGTATCAACAAAGTATGCATGCAATTATGTAAACAGAAGAAACTTTACAACGCATATCAACACCTAAACAGAGAGCAGACAAAGCTGTAATAAAGGGTTGAAAGGCTTCATATGAGAAGGTTTAACAGTATAATACGAATAAATGTATGCAATTTTGCTTTAAATTTACCGCATATATTTCAGGAAGGAAGACACTGTTCTTACAATACTAAAATTGTGTTAAAACACTAGCTGCGAGAAGATGACTTTTTTTTTTCTCCACCCACACATGTTAATCTCATGGAGTATGTGCAGGATGTCGAGTTTGCTGTTGGATCACGAGAAAAAGACGACAGAAAGTGAGACAGATAAGAGGCCACTTGGCTGTTTTAAGTCACAAGATGCAAAAGTAGATGGCAGCAGAGGCAGGTAATAAGATGACAAATGCCCAGAGACACAAATCCACCACTCAAATGTTTCTTTCATTTTCAAAATCAAAACTGTATTTCCTTCCAGGCAACCTCAATGGGCAAAGAGATACCTGGGGCCACCTGGATCCCACTCCAAAGAGTTAGCCAAGACAATTTCCCTCAAATCACCTGCTATCTTAATCTGACAGCCAGACTCGATTACAAGGCGTAAAAATTGCTTTTCTCGCCACCAGCAGTCGTTGGGAAATTATCTTAATTGTGTCATGATTATGCCTCAAAGCTCTGGTGAGAGCTTTACGTTGCTCCTTTCAAATACACAGGAGATCTTCATGAGTGTTGGTAGTGTGGCTCTATCAGCCTCCGAGAGCAGACACAGGATAAGGAAAAATAAATGTATCTATGCTCTTTTCTGTACAGTATTTCACAAATATGCACATATGTAACCCCAAAACGGAGGGGCATTCAAAAACTTCTAATATCTAAGGAAGTTAAGTAATAAAGAGTTGATGACAGTACTTTGATTCTGTTAAATATGTGAAGTGGTGTTCTTGATTAACCCATTAAAAGAATCTCAGTTTGTTAGTATAGTACACATGAAACTGTGAAACTGATTGCACTTAACTCTTCGCTTGCTGAATATGTAGGAACAAAGCACACACTGCAGACTAGGAGCAGTGGACTACAATATCAGGCACTTGGGGAGCAAAGTGCCTTGCTCAAGGGCACATCAGCCGAGAATTTCTCCTCTGGTCTGAAGAGTTGAACCGACCACCCTTTTGTCACTGCCCACTCCTTCAACCTTCTACACCACGGCAGCCCCATTAATAGTTTAATGAAATGTAAAAATTGTGACAGCCATTGTGGCCTTCCTCATCATCCCTCATACTGGTTGAACTAGCAACTGAAACATGTAAACACAACCTATACTGAAAAAATCTATACATTTATATGACAAAACCACCAAGTGTTTGATATTTAGGTTGGAGAAGACATCAGTGTTCCAAAAGTTAGAGACCTAAACCTATTTATCACCATTTATTATACTATTATCCTCTGTATTTTGCATTTTTAAGTAAAACTCAGGTATGTTCTTATATTTAATTCACTGATCATGTAGATGTCCTTAAAAGCTGAGAGTAAAGTCAAAGTGTGTGTGCATGTGTGTGTGTGTGTGTATATATATATATATATATATATATATATATAAATAAATTGATTTTCCATTTTAATGAGCATATAATTATAAACACAACAATATAACACTCCAAAAAAAAAACCCTTCTCCCACCCTCATAAGATCTCTGGTGAATAAAATAACATATTGATAATAATACCAGTATGTGCATTACATATTGACCATGCACACATTTCAGTGACCATTAATATGCGTACAGACACATATATCCAATGCATCATAAGTAGGGATGTAACAATATGAAAATTTCATATCACAGTTTTTGAGACCAAAATTATCACGGTTATCATTATTGTTGTAGTATTGTTGAAATTGTGCTCAAAATGTTCAAAAAGTACTTATACACACACTGAAATAATTTAACCAAGTTGTATTTTGAAAAAAAAAAAAACAACAACCAAAAAACCAAATAAAATAATTGGCACAATGTACTTTCTCTTGGCAGAATCATTCAAGTATTAACCCTTAGGGATCTGAGCCTATTTTGTCTGTTTTTCAGTACTTTTGATTTTACCTTAAACAAATGTTTACTATACCCATGTTTGGGATCTTTTTTTCAGCACAACTTCATTTATATCATCCGCCTATTATTTTTTCACTTTAACCTACTATATCAACACAAAAGGACAAAAAACACAAAAAAAATATAAGATCCGATTTGAAAAATGTATATAATTTATTGCATAAATAACACAAAGATGCTTAACAAACCTTTTCAAAGACCAAATATTAGGTATATAAAATTTAAATTGTAATAATTTAAAACTATACTCAAATATTTGACATAAAAGCATAGCTTTACATGGGTTTTTTCCCCCCTAAAAGTGCGGTAATCAAACACGGTTATCATGATAATTAGAATTTTAACGGTAATACTAACCATCTGCAATTTTACCACAGTTTATCATTATACCGGTAATCGTTACATCCCTAATCATAAGTCCATAATTCGGTCATCCTCTACATTTCACAATACTAATACTCTAGCCACAGAACTAGTAATAAGCTATTTTGAAGTCATAAAGGTGGTTGCAACAGTCCTGGTCCAGTTCTAGGCATTTGCACATTTAGGTTATTCATGAAGGTTAGGAAAGAAGACCACATCTTGTAAAAGTCCTCAACTTTTCCTCTTGCTATGTAAGTATGTAAGTCAGTTTATCCAGTGCCAAATTAGATGACAGCTCTGTAACCCACTGGCCAGAGGTAGGTCCCTGAAGCTCCTTCCATTTTAAGGCAATTACATATTTAGCTTGTAGCAGACAAAAATTAATTAGTTTACGTTCCTTTACAGTCACTGGGAAATCCTCAGGGTATATGTGCAACAAACATATCTTAGCTTCAACTGGAACAACCTTTTCGTCAGTTTAGAGATTAAATCAAGAACCTCTGTCCAGAAAAAGTCAAAGGTCATTTTATCAAAAATGTAGAAAACTGAAGAACAGTTACATTTTCAGCAAATATATAACTAACTGAACATAAAAACAAGAGCCTACAACCACTGTCCTTTATCAAACTACATGGGTTTTATTGGTGAATCAGTGTTGCAGAAGATGACCATTTCACTGGCAGCTTCTGAGCATTCAAATGGGTCATATCTGATAACCATGAAAAGCTGAGAAACTGCAATTTACCTCAATTATTTACATGTACTGATAGGATTAATGGTCCAACAGTTATTTCATCTTTTATATCAGTAGATGCTGTTGGTCACTGATGGCTGTTTAGGTCCATGAGGGTTTAAAAAAAAAAAAAAAAAAAAGATCAAATGTAAATTCCAGTTTAAATTTTACCCCTTGTCAAACAGGTCTTTGTATCTTGAAAGCTTGTATTTGCCTGTGTCACTGTCTTGCAAAAAACAATGTTTAAGAGTGATGCCACCAAACCAAGTAACATTTAATAAGCAAAATCTAATGTCAGGCAAATTGTGTAGTGGTTTTTAAACTCAGGACATAAAAAAAATAAGTAGAAGCTTTACCTACCCCTGATTTATCAAACACCAGAAAATTAAAACCAAACAAGGTGTCTGTCCTTTTTAATCCATAAAGACCCAAATATCCACCTTTAACCTAAACCATCTACTGATGTAAACTGTTGATCCACTAATCCTATCAATCCATGTCAATAATTGGTGTAAAAATACAGTTACTCATCTTTTCATGGTCATCAGATATGACCCATTTGGACATTCAGAGGCTCTGTAGTTACCATGGAAACACAGTCATCTTCTATAACACGGGTGTCAAACATGCGGCCCGGGGGCCAAAACCGGCCCGCCGAAGGGTCCGATCCAGCTCGTGGGATGAATTAGTGAAATACAAAAATTACACTGCAGATATTAACAATCAAGGATGTCAAAATAAATTTAGTTCAATTCCATCTGAAGTGGGTCAGACCAGCAAAATACTATCATAATAAAGTATAAATAATAACAACCACAGATTTTTCTCTGTTTTAGTGTAACAAAAAAAATAAAATTACACAAAAATTTTAACATTTACAGACTACCCTTTTACAAAAAATGTGAAAAATCTGAACAAATATGCACAACCTGAAATGTCTTAAGAGATTTAAGAGTAATTTTACCAATATTCTGTCTGTTATTAAATGTTTTGTGTATTTGTAGATCCACTGTGATCTGTACGTTGTAATGAACATGTAAAAATGAGAAGCTGAGGCCAAATAATGGCATAAATTGTTAAAATTGCACTTTTTTTCTTAATAAATTTCATTTTGGTCATGGTTCATGTCTTTTCATATATTTTTTTTTTTAAAGGATAGTTTGGAGATGTATAAATTTTGATAATATAATCTTACTTTTTTCACTCTAAAACATAGTAATTAGACATACAGATTTTAGAATCGATATGATTTATGTATTATGTTATTATTTTAATGATCCAGCCCACTGCAGGTCATATTGGGCTTTATGTGGCCCCTGAACTAACATGAGTTTGACACCCCTGTTCTACAACATTGATTCACCAGTAAAATCCATGGAGTTGGATCAGTGACAGTGGATGGAGACACTGGGTTTATGTTCAGTTAATGGCAGATTGGACTGAAAGTCACTTTTTCTTCTGTTTTTGAAATAATAACCCTGAACTTTAATCTGAGCTTTAATGAACATCTACATGATCAGTGAATTATATAAAGGAAAATACATAATGTTCACTGAAAAAATGCAAAATACAGAGGATTATGTCATAATAAATGGCAACAAGTCACAAAAAGCTAAATATGATGAAACAAAAATGTTTGGAACTTCCACAAAAGTAACACTGGGTCTTCATGGGTCTATTATTTTATGCATCAGCCACTAAAACCTCATTCTCTCATACAGCTGCGACTTTAAAATTCCATCAGCATCACTGCATGTCTCAAATGCAAGACTTACACCTATAAATTATATGTATTAGGCTGCTGCAGACTATTTCAACCCAAAAGCCTTTTAAATGCAAACAGCCATCACTTTGTTTACAGGCTAGAAATAACGAAACAACTGGGGACTAAACTGGGAAAATGATGCATTCAAAGACTGCAGGCTTTGTCTCTGTTTCATTCAGTGTAACAGTACAAACATGTTACAGCCTCATCAGAAGCAAGAAGGAAAACAAAAGTTAAATAGCTTCAAGTTAGAAAATGTATGTGACTTACATTAATAGAGTAAATCTGCATCTTTTCATCCAAGTCGCTGCACTTCCCCCTGACCTCAAAACAAATGAAAACACACAGTTTAGTTTCGATTTGCATGAAATATTAGAAACAGAAAATCTGTATCTGTTGTGTTTGTACAGTTTATGTCTGAAAAAGTAAAAAAAAAAAAAAAAAAAAAAAAAAAAAAGCAAACTCAAATCCTCTCCTTCATACCAGTTTTTCCACAATGAAGTGGATCCGTGACACGAAACACAGCCAGCTTCAGCCTTCCACAGTGGGACGGGTGTAATACCGTCTATGACCACACAGGTTAGAGGGGTCACTGTTTCACCTATTTACCCAAATGAACAAGGAGGAGGAGAAATGAATGAAAATGACAAATATAAAACTGAGCTGCACTTTGGGTATTACATCTTTGGATATAATCTGCTTTATAGATAAAAATGTGTTAAATGTCTTACATAATTTGATTAGAATTGGAAAATAAATGACAAAAGTGCTTATTAGTCCGAATATTTGTCTAACTTTCCGGGCTCTACATGGCCAGGCCCCTGCATACATTGCTTCCCTGATCCAGCCCTACAGCTCAACTCGTAGCTTGAGGTCTTCAGGACAGCACCTGCTGATGGTTCCACGCACCTGTTTTAGCACACGTGGTGACAGGTCTTTTAAAGCTGTGGCACCACGCCTATGGAATGACCTGCCTCTACACCTACGGTCCATAGACTCTGTAGAGAGCTTTAAAAAACACCTCAAAACCCTCCTGTTCAAAAAGGCTTTTTAGTTTCCCACCTGACCCAGAGCCACCACAAAGTGATTACACCTTATGTATTCATCATAAAGTACTCCATGTGTCCCCCATCCCCTCTCCCCCTGTCTCTCTGTACCTCTATCGCTTTCTTTTCTCCTCCTTTACTCTCTCTCTTTAACCCCAACTGGTCAAGGCAGACGGCCATCCTTCAGGAGTCTGGGTCTGCTCAAGGTTTCTGCTGTTAAAGAGAAGTTTCTCCTCGCCACTGTCACCAATCACAAGTGTTTGCTCCTGGAGGATTCTGTTGGGTCTCTAAACTTGATTTGATTCTGATTTGACTTGATAAAGCACTTTGTGACTCTGTCTGTGAAAAGTGCTCTATAAATAAAATTTACTTGCTTACTTAAGACAGGTGTGTCAAACTCATTTTAGTTCAGGGGCCACATTCAGCCCAATTTGATCTCAAGTGGGCCAAATCAGTAAAATAATAACAGTAAAAAAAAAAAAAAAAGTAAAATTCTATAATGATCAGGTTTACATCTACAAAGCTTCCTTAAAAATCTGAATAACATAAGCAACTTGAATTGTCTTAAGAAAAACAAGTGCAATTTTAACAATATTCTGCCTCATTTTATCAGTTTATAACTTACACATGTGCATTACAATCACACAAAACATTTAGCAACAGGCAGAATATTGGTCAAATTGTGTTTACTTTTCTTAAGACATTTCTGTTTGTTCATATTTGTTCAGATTATTCACATTTTTGTAAATGTATATTTTGGTAATGTAAACATTTTCATGTAATTTTACTTTTTTACACCAAAAAACAGAGAAAAATTGGGGTTGTCATTATTTATAGGTTATTATGATAATATTTTACTGGTTCTGACCCACTTCAAATCTAATTGGACTATATGTGGAACCTGAATTATAATGATTTTGACATCAATGATTATTAATATCTTCAGTGTCATTTTTGCAATTTTTCACAAATTCATCCCACGGGCCGGATTGGACCCTTTGGCGGGTCGGATTTGGCCCCTGGGCCGCACGTTTGACACCTGTGGTCTAAGACATGATAAAGTGCTACTACTGACACAATATGGACAAAAATAATGGGCCATCACATAGAACTTCCTATTCCCGTTGATTTTATATATTACCATAATAAAAATGTCCATGTCAGTTGCTATCAATAATGATGATAAATATCAAATCCATTTTTATTTTAAGCTTGAATACTGATTTTTCTGCCTGAGTCAAATACAAATATTTTGGAAACTAAGAGGTAGAGCATTTGGGGGAGAAAAAAGTTGTGTAGAGTAAAAATAAGTAAAAAGCCAAAAAAAAAAAAAGCATTTTTTAAGTCTGGATGACAATGCAAATTAAATAAAAACCGTTTACTGCAATAATTTGACCTCAGTATAATACTGTATTACAATATCATTCATTTTACTGAATTCAATGCATCTCAACACTGTCCTTATATATACTATTCTAATATTATTGTCTGTATATATAAATAGGTTTAGATGCATAATAGATTTAAGAATCACTTACCCTAAAAGGAATGTTTTCATAAGAGACATTAGGTGTTTAAAGCATTAGAGAACTTTGTAGACCTGCAACCATGACAGTGGGGCTGGAAAGTATTCAGTGCTCAACTTTTACATTTTCTTGTATTACAGCCTTATTAATGAATAAATAAATGCATTTTTTAACTCAAAAGGCTACACAAAACACCTGATAACACAGTGAAAAAAGTTTGTTTGAAACTTTTGAAAATTTATTAAAAAATAAAAACAAAGATATAACTTGTTCATAAGTATTCACAGAGTTTGACCAATACTTTGCTGACGCACCTTTGGTAGCAAATACAGCCGCAAGTCTGTTTGAGTATGATGATACAAGCTTGGAACACCTATTTTTGGGCAGTTTCTCCCACTCTTCTTTGCAGAACTTGTCCAGCTCAGTCAGGCTGGATGGGAAGCGTCGGTGCAGCCATTGTCAGATCTGTGTTCACTGGGGCTGGGCTGTGGATGGCCCACTCAAGGATATTCACAGAGTCGCCCCAAAGACCCTGCTTTGGATTCTTGGCTGTGTGTTTGTGGTCATTGTCCTGGTGAAAGATTAATCTTTGGCCCAGAGCACTCTGAAGCAGGTTATCTTCAAGGATGTTTCTGTGTGTTGCTGCATTCATTTGTCCCTCGACCTTGACACGTCTTCCAGTTTCTGCTGCAGAAAAACATCCAAACAGCCTGATGCTGCCTCCACCATGCGTCCCTGTAGGGATGGGCTTGGGCAGGTGATGAGTGGTGCGTGGTTCCTTGGTGTTCAGGCCAAAGAGTTCAATCTTTGTTTCATCAAACCAGAGAATTGATGGTCTGCTGATGGAGGCCTCTGTGCTCACTGGAACCTTAAGAAATGTGTCTGTACCTTTCCCGGATCTGTGACTCCATACAATCCTGTCTCTGAGGTCTACAGACCATTCCTTAGACTTGATGACTTGGGTTATGCTCTGACAGGGAGGGTCAAACATCAACAGGTGTGTGCCTTTCCAAATCATGTCCAATCAGCTGAATTTACCACAGGTGGAAACATCTGAAGCATGATGAGTGGAAACAGGTTCCCCCTGAGTTCAGTTTTGAGTGTCATGGCAAACAATGTGAATGCATAAGTACATGTCATAGTTTTTTTTTTTTTTTTTTTTTTTTAATACATTTGCAAAAGTTTCAAACAAAAACTTTTACACTTCGTCATTATGAGGTATTGTGTGTAGAAGTTCTGAGTAAAAATTCATTTAGTCCATTTTGGAATATGGCTGTAACACAAGAAAATGAAAAAATAACAATAATAATCTGTCAGTTAATATGTTTGAGTGATTTGTTTCAGGTCAGCATTTTCTGATTCTGTTCTTATAATTTTTCTGGTTACATTACTCTTCTTTGACAATAATCCAAATACCTTTGGCTTGTGGACCAAACATTACTTTGACATTTGACTTTGAGACACTAGACAACCTAGAATAAACAAAATGTCGACATTTGCAGAACATGAATGGGATGAGATGAACTTCAGCAACTACTGGTCAGTTGTTGTTTTTTTTCTTAATATCCCTTGTATATTTACAGGGTTCCTTAAAGTTAAATGTAAGACTTTTTAAGACTACTTACAACAGAATTTAATGCCCATTTCACAGGCATACTGGCAAAAATTGGTGACTCCTGGAATTTAGGAAAATTTATTATTTTTTATTAACGGTGATTCCCACCGTTCCGAGTCATTTCTTAGCAGGGGCTGCAAAGTTAGCGATAATTGGTACCTAATTTCAAAATGAATTGTCAGGTTACAAGTGGCAACATAACTTAAAGCCTACCATATTAAATTTAACCCTTGTATGGTGTTTGGGTCTGTGGGACCCGTTTCATTTTTTATTAAAAGACAAATGAGTAATTTTTTTTTTTTTAATGAATTTTTTCCTCTCAAATGTTGATTATATTACATTTTATTACAAAAACAAACTAAAAATGGGTAGCTCTTTAATTCATAAATGTGATGTTGCAAAGGCAAATAGTAAACATATATGCTTTTTTTGTTGCTTATAATTGGGATGAAGTAAACATCTGTTGAGTATTTTAACGTAAAGTTGTTTGTTAAATTAAAAACCCACAAAGGCAGCAGGTCCACCACACCCACAAACACGGGCAGAATAACAAAAATGTGAACACCGCACAAGGGTTAATACTTTTTAAAGACTTTAAGATATTTAATAGATATGTAAATTCAAGACTTTTAAGACTTTTTCAGACCCCGCGGGAACCCTGTATACTTTTTTTTGTTTATTTCTGCACTGTGAACAGAGGTAAATGAATAACTCACACAGGGATACACAACAAGGTTTTCAATTTTTATTGACTTTTTGGACAATTTCTTTTCCAGTGTCATCCATAACCGTTCACTTCAATGGTATTTGCATAATCTTTCATTCAATACTAGGAGGATATAAACCAAGGTAGGCTGATGCTAGATGAGGACTTAGCTGCTAACAAGCTAAAACTGTACTCTCGAAGCAAAATTAAAGTAATTACAGTAACTGGGGGGAGGAATGTTCCGAGAACTTTCGAAGGAACAATAAACAAACCTTTCCAGTTGACCATTAATGCACCTTGACATCATCACTACTTGGTTTGTATCTTTCTAGTTGTAAGGCTGATAAAAAAAAGGGCCATTGCTATTAAACAGAACGATCTGCATAGCAACTGGAAGACAAAGGGACTGGACACTGACCCAATACAGAAGATGATTAACACAGGACATCACTAGACACATAGTTGGCACAAGATGGTTTGCTATTTTGCTCACAAACAGTCATTTAGGTTTTTTTTTTTTTTTTATTTAGAGTGATTCACTTTGTCAAAAAGTTTCATCCAACAGTTAGTGTGAGGTCTGATGCGTTGGAGCTCTAGGCCTAGTGTTGTAAGGAGTTTAGTTCTGGCATGTTCTCCAAGCATCTGGCAGTTTGAATGGGTGCCATCCTGCAGTGGCTGAAACCACTCCCCCCTCCTGTAGTTTACCAATTCATAAGGCTAAAGGTACGTGCCACTAGTTGACCATATTCACAGAAGCACAGTAACAAGCAAATGGAAAAGTCGTGACAGAGGACAACCACTATAGTGTGCTTGAGGGCTAACGACAGATTTCACTCAGCTACATGAGTAAAGCAGGAGGGGGGTGGGTTACTGAAACAGCTGGACCCCGTGTTGGTCAGACATCATGTCTGAACACATCACCAGCAGTAATTCAATCCCTTAACCCCACCCTGCGAAGGCAACTAAGATAAGGGCAGCTCAAATAAACTGATGTCTGGCCACCACTGAATTTGGTATAACAGTTCAAACCACAATGAAATGTCGGTTCTAATCAACATTTAAAGGTCAGTCCTTCTCAGACTGTACGGACCGCAACGTCTGTCACTTTTTCTGTTTTTTTCTTCTGTTTTTTTCAGCGTAAGACAGTATTATTTGATGCAGATACAAAGCTCACAAGTCAATTACAGTATCTGAAAGCACTTTTAGACTGATGGATCTGCAAGAGTAGACCAGGATAAGTAGACAGAGGGATGACACTTTCAGAACTGAAGACTTTTAGGGTCAGCGGTCAGTCCAGGTCAAAAGAGGGGACAATGAGGGGGAAGATTGTGTCTGGTTTAGTTCAGGCCCATCTTTAGCAGCACATCTTAGAAGCGCTTGGGTCCCCAGGGAGAGGCCTTGGTTGGCACTGGAGCTCCAAAGCTAGGGAAATCTTCAGAGCTGCTCATGTCAGGAGCCTAAAAAAGGTAAAAAGAAAAATATGATTTAGAAAGGTAGGTGTGACCAATTTTAGTCTGAAGCAGTGTCAGACTTGTGTGAAAATACTTCACCTTCTCAGTGGAAGTGGTCCAGGGAGCCTCCCTCACCACAAAGCCTTTTGATGGGCCACGTTGTTCATCCATGGCAGCAGCGCTACTCCCAGAGGGTCTCATGTAAGCCATCTTTGCCTCATTCTCCACAACATCTGCCATCTGAAAAAGTGACAAAAGGGTCCATCAGTGCTATTTTAGAAAGCTGATGTTTCAATTGCTGACAGGTAGGCACAGTGACGTAGATATGAAGAAACATAAAAATAAAACACAACACTGAACCAGGATTTGTATGAGAATTCATTCCATTTACATTTATACCTGACTGCAACCTGGAGCTCAGTATTTGATACTTTTACAACATTATTTACTTCTTTATAATTCCTTTAGTTTAATGTGGAAATGGGTAATAAATATTGTTGAACTGTACCATCTTCATTGGACTTTATCTTAAAGTAGAGCTGCACAGTCTACTCAGTCAGAATTAGCAGTACTGAAAAAATGATGTGTCCAGCAGACTTCTCTCCTAACGTAAAGGCCTAGTTAAACATGTAGAGAAAAGCTTACATATTCCTCTTCCAGGTTGAGGAGGTGGTCGATGGCTTCATCCACAAGTTCAGGGCGACCTGTGACTGTCACAAGGTTTGGGTCTGCAGCTCCACTCTGGGGAAACCTGAGATCAACCTACACAGGACAGACATCCAGCCATGTTAAGACACAACACAAAAAGAGACTCAGCTGCTCCCTCAGACCCCCCACCCCACGCACACACACACACACACTACCGCCACCTTAAGGCACCGTCTCAACCTGTCACACAGAGCCGGGTCGTCATGGTCTAACCTTGCTTTTCACCTTGAACAGCTCTAGACTTGTAGAAAGAAGCCTGTTGCTAAGCTTGTTTGTGTGTGGCTGTTGGAGTACAGATTTGATGGGATTAGAGGTGTGCCAATCCGCCTCCCCCCAAAGCGGCCCACCACTGCCAACAGCACACCGGCCGAGTGGCCGAGCACAGCTGCACCATTATCATCGGTGTCATCACACAGTGGCACAGTGTGAGAAAGCATCTACATGACTGAATGGGACCAACACTTTTACCTAAACAGAAACAAAATGATCCCATTTATTTTAATATTTATCAATCATCTGGAGTTTTATCATAATCTCAGAGACATTTTTTTCATAACAGCAACAACTTCAAGATGTTCAAATAAAAAAATATATATACTGTAACTAATTAGAAGGAAAGGTCCTGCTGACCCTTATCTTGTTGCTTTAGTTTAAGCTTGTTCATGTTTGCAAATTTAATCTACTTAAATTATATACTTTATAATACTAATGTTAATGCTCAGCCTGCAAATCAAACAGTGTTACTGTTAAAGGTTATTCTGTTTAATTGTAATATTTTTGAACATATCAACATTTTTGTTTGCAACTCTATTTGAAGTATTTTGTATATACGGTTTAACACAGAATATGTATTTACATGTTTCACTGAAAATTTGCATAAAGAACCTAAACAAAATAATCATGAGTAATTCAATATGCATTAATAAATAGGCTCTTCCATGTGATTGTTTACCATTTATTGCTTAATTGATTACATTTTATGCTTGCCTGTACAGTATGTGTATATGAGAACTTAGATGGGATATGAGATTTTGTTCATTTCTCGCAGCCCTTCTTTGGTGCCATGAACTGACCATAATGTTTGCGATGACAAATTAAAAGCTAGAAATTAAAAGTAAATGCAAGCTTCGCCTCCTCACCTTAAACTCATCCATGATCTTGCGGATGCCCTTGCCACGGGCTCCGATGATGCGGGCATGGACCCTGCTGTCCAGGGTGATGTCCTCTGAAATCATCTCCTCCAGCTCATCAACAATAGCCTGAATGGCATCACGTGCAGCTATGGCTTTGTGCTCATACCCTGTAATAGTAATCTGATCCTGTGGAGAGAAAGAACACGACACAGACCACAGACAAACTGTGAGTGAAACATCTGATTTCTGAATTTAAAAGCCAAAGTAATACAAACACTGGATCTTTATTAAAAAAATCAAATGCAGCAGAAAAAATTGGATTCGGCAGGTTAAACAGGATACCTGGTTTTCATCATTCTTCTCTGGGAACTGAATGTTAACATCGTGCTCAGTGCGGATGTTTGTAATAATGGCTCCTTTGCGGCCAATGATTTTGGGGTGATACTTGGGGTCCACAGTGATGGTCAGCTTGAAGCTCCTGAGTGCCTGCAGATAAGGAAACCATACTCTGGGTTAATTATCCTAAAGGTTTGACACCTGTGTGTTTGGTCTACTGCTGGAAATCTAAAAAAAAAAAAAAAAAAAAAGGTTAAAAATTAAGCTTTCATCCTTCTGTGCCATCACTAGCCAACCTTTAAGTTCATGTCAAAGGTAAAGTAAATGTGACTGTTGTAAATCATCAAAACTGCATTACAATCATAAAAGACCACAAAGAGGTCAGCTACAGTGATTCCCCTCAGTAGGAATCAGACACTCAATCTAACTCAATACAGAAAAGTATAAAAAGGACTCTTTGAACATATTCACAAAGTACTAACCCGATCCTCCTGCTCGGCCTGCAGCTCTTTGACGCGCTCCAAGAGACCCTCTTTGGCGCGCTCGAGGTGATTGGCCAGGCCGGTGATGGAGATTTTATCAGACTGCTGCTCAGGTGCAGGCACTTGAATATTAACCTGAGGGAAAACACACAGGTCACTCTGGACTTGAAGTTAAGGACTTCTTTATTCCAGTTCCAACAGAGAGTCTGCAAAAAACAAACCTCAAATTCATCCATCATCTTGCGAATTCCACTTCCTTTTTGTCCAATGATGTATCGATGAAGCTCAAAAGGCACTTCCACCTCAATAGTGACAGGAACCAAGGCCTAAAGAACCACACAGTTTAGTGAAAAAGCAAGTACAAAATATTGAGCTGCAATAAACACATGCTAAATTCTAACCTTCAATGCTTCCACAGCAGCCTCACACCGCTCTTTGCGGCCAGAGAGGACAATCACATCACACTTTTTTGGTGCATTTGGGTCAACAGGCTCCTTCACTTCTCCATTGGCCTCTCCATTCTCCTGAACTGGAGCCTCTGGAGGAGAAGCTGCTGAAATGAGATGACCAAAGTTTGATGAAAAAAAGATTTACTGAGCCAGTCCAAAATGGAACCCTCAAACTGCAAACTGAGGACATTTTACACACTTTACAATATCAGATCCAAAAACTCCATCTGGTTTGGGTCATCATTTCAGTTTGTTCAAACTTTACATTTAGAGACACATTCCTTTGAAACAAAATTTTGCTAGTCAAAGGTCTCAGACTTTGTACAATGTTTTCATTGTTCCACTCATTAAGCTTCCTCCATGTGTTGCATTTCCTGCAAACACTGGTTTGACAGACTTCTTATGGATTTGTATGATTTTCTTTACATACAAATAAAATGTTTTGTAACAGTAATGTGAGAATTTACACTTTTGGCTCAGAATGTATAATTTCTCTATATTAATTTGGCTGTTAAAAGAATCGGCCCACCAAATGACTGCCTTTACCTTGAGGGTCCTCACGTTCTGGGAATTTAATCTGTACGTTGTGGTCTCTTGTGATCTGCTGGATTCGTGATCCTTTGGGACCCATGATTGATCGGTGGAACTTTTGAGGTATCACACATTCCATGGTCACTTGAGCTTCCTTGAAAATATAAGACAAGTTTAATCAGTGAGATCATAGACTGAAAAGGTTAAAAGCACAAAAAAAATAAACAAGAGTCAATTTCAGGAAAAGAAATCAATGTCCACTAACCAAGTCCTCAACAATCTCCAGCATGCGCTTTTTGGCTGCCTCCACACATTCTTTGGCTCCTTTAAGAGTGACCTTTTCACTTTGAGATCCCGTGCGAGGGAAGCTCACCATTACGCCACCGTACTCATCAGCAAGGTCCCTAAGGACTTGACCACGGCGAGCCACAAAGTAGCGATGATGCTTTGGATCGACACTCATCGTGTCCTCAACAACATTGTCCTGTAACCAAAGAGCAAATTAATTTTATACTCCGGCATTGTATGAAAAACAAAACCCTGGCTCGCCGTTTCCTGCCATGTCCACAACTCATTTGGAGCCTTACCAAACTCTTGATGAGCTCCTCCAGCTCCTTCTGGGCCTCCCGCACAGCTTCTTCAGTGCCAACCACAGTGATTAGTTCCTGGTCTTTGTCCTCTGCAGTGGGGAAGATTATCCTGGCCCCAGTGCTGTCACGAACCTTGCGGATGTTTCCGCCACCTTTTCCAATGAGGAACTTGTGGTATTCTGGCTTTGCACGCAGCTCGGCAGTGTGACTCTTCGTTTGCTGAATGAGAAGATGAATGAAACTCGTGATGAAAATCAATTTAAAATATCTGAAATACAAGTCTACTGTGCTTATATAAAACTGACAATCCCCCCCATTGAGTTTTATGAGCCAAGTGAGATTGAGAGTTGCTTCACACCAAAATCTTTCCAGTTCAATCTGAATCAAACAGGGTGCTTGCTCTTTATCCAAATAAAAATCCCAGACTTTTTCAAAACTGCTATTTTTTCTCCAAAACCTTGATTTGATGTACTTCTGTACATGTGTGTCTACTTTTTTGGTTGAGATCGTACCTGTTGTCTGGAGTAAAAAAGTTCATTTTAATAAATGTATGTAAGCATAATTCACAGTAAATTATGTTTTACCAACAGAAACATTTTCAAACCATATGGAAATCATAAAAGTGCATGATATCACACAAACAAGTTTCACTAGAATTATTCCAGTACCGACCAGTTAGTGAAAACAAAGGTTTTTTTATGTTTCATTGTACACACAATGACAATAATGGGTATTCTATTCGATATGCTTTCCTCATGCATTTCTTATCTTAGAAGATTATGTGCCTTTGAGCATACTCTAAAATTCAACAATGAGTAAAAGTTTTTTTCCATACTTTAAGACTTTCACACAAAATCCCAGAGTTCAAGGTCTGGAAAACAGCATTTCAAAATTCCATACTTTAAGACTTTCAAGACCTGTGCAAGCACCCTGATCAAAATGGCAGGTGGGATACCTCAGACCATAGTCAGGATAAAACTAAACCTGTGATCTAAACTGGGACCACCTCATTTCTTCAGATAAACTGAACCATGGTTCACAACAAGACATCTAGTTAGGTGGTACAGACTTTCAGACTGATAACAGGTTATGGCTTTCTCAGTAAACAGAGATGCAGCCCATAAGGGGGATGAGGATAGGAAACAACAATTTCATGCAAAGTTCCTTATCACAATATTTTAATGTGAGAGAGACTAACTGGAGCAAAGCTCTACAATGCAATAAAAACATGAACTTTGGACAGTACTACATGTGAAAAGGCCCTGAATGAATTGTACAAAGACTCAAGTGAGAAAACTACAAGACAAACTTTAGCCTCGCATTCTGAAACTGACTTTTCCCATGCTTTCTTTGTTCTTGTGTCAGTCACTGAAAGGGAGTTCTCAGTGTGATGTAATGTATGTCGAATGAGGCACAGAAGACTCCCTTTGCTTTCCAGCCTTTCCCTGTTCCCCATCCCTCCAATGGCTGCCTGTTCAGTTAGGTCAACATAAGTTCAGCTCTTTATTAGAGCAATTCATACAAACCTTCTCCTCTGCCAAGGCGAGCAGTTGTTGCTTGGCCTTCTCCACCTCCTCTGCAGGGCCTCGGATGGTGACCTTATCAATCCCTGAGCCTTCAGTAGGAAAGTGGATGTGCACACCGCCGCACTCCTCCATGATCGAGCGGACCAAGCGGCCCTTGGACCCAATCAGTGAGTTGTGCAACTTGGAGGGAATGGATACCTCGATCTCTGTGATGTTTGCCTGGACACAGTGAGACACATTAAAACGTGCACAATACATTTAGACCAGTCTGTGAAAGCATTAGTTTGTATGTGTTTAACCCCTACCAGCTCCTTCTGAATGGCCAAGATGCGATTTCGAGCAGCTTCACAGTTTGCCTTCTTCCCAGTAATGACAATCATCTCCGAGTTGCTGTTCTCCGCAGGCAGGTCAATTTTAGTGTTTGTTTCCTCTCGAATCTAGAGGGAAAATAAACACATTGTCAAAGACAGACTTGGCCCAATTAACCGCTGACTTAAACAGTATGAATATACTGTACCTTTTGATGTTTGAGCCTCCTTTTCCAATTATGTTTCTGTGAAACTGCTTGAAGATGGGGACTGAGACAGAAAAGCTGTTCTCCACCTGATTCAAAAAAAAAAAAAAAAAAAAAAACACTTATGGTTAACCACCAAGCTTTCATTTTACTCTTACAATAAAAAACATACTTTTTGTCATGATACTCTGCTACACACTATGATTTAAACAAGAGAAAAAATATTGAATTGATGGAGATATACCATTTCAGCCACTATCTTCTGCATAAACTTTGAGCATTTTTCCACCTCAGTTCTTGGGCCCCTAAGTTGAACAATGTCACTTTTTTGGGCTGGGTCAGGGAAGTTGATGATGACCTGAGAGAAAAAATAAGAGTGAATCAAATTCAAGAGACTCAAGACAAAAACAACGAGTCCCGTTTGCTCTTCAACTCACCTCTGGGAATTTGTCGCGCACTTCTTTTATTTTCTCCCCTTTTTGGCCGATAATGGCTCTGTGAAAACGCTGTTCAATGATCAGGTCCTTTGTACGCTCGTTCTCCTGTGACAGACAGTGTGGTACAATTACTAATAGCACACTGGGGTCTAATTTGCAGGATTTTGTCTGTGCTGTGAACTTAAGTTTATACTAACCATGCGTGACGCAAGCTCAAGCAGCTCCTTCTTGGCTTCCTGGACACCCTGGGGATCCCCCTCAATGCGAATCAGGTTACTTTTCTCATTGTCGGGTGGGATGCGGACAGTCACTTTGTGCAGCTCTTTGATGCGGTTGACTATCAAAAATTTGTAGATGCATAGTTTTAAAACTCTTTTTTGCACAGCCCACAATAAAGTACACTAAAACTTTACTTACTGTTAACACCTCCTTTGCCAATCAGGTGTCTGTGGAATTTGGGATCCACACTTATTTCTGCATAGTCCATCCGGCTCACCTTCATAAAAAAACAATAGAAAAAGATGTTAAAAATTTGAAAATCTAATTATACAACTGTTAATTAGAAAACAAGGTTGTTAAAAGGTGCTTTACACTGTAGCTAATGTTCCAAGCCCATAAAAACCCACTTTAAATCTTCCTTGTACACACTATTTTGTAACACAAAGCCTTGACAATCAAATTAGGTTTTGAGTCTAGGCCCTAGTACGACTGCAGATAGTATCTTACCAAATCTGTAACAATGGCTTCAATCTGGCTCTGCACCATCTGTACATCTTTGGTGGGACCCTCCAGGGTGATTTTATCTTCTCCCTCAGTGAACTCAATGTGCACCTGTAAGCAAAAAGACATGTTAAAAATGAATTTCAAGCAGAAATCCAAAAGAGTTTTTAAACTACTTTAATTAAGAAAAATCTATTTGTCAGCACACCTTGGGCATTTGTTGGGTAATCTTGGCCAAGTTTTGCCCCTTCTTGCCAATAATGAAACGATGAAGCCAAGACGGAGCTGAGACCGAGGAAACAGTGTAGCTGTTTGCCTGTGAAAGGAAAGAAAAACATTAAGCCCCCCTCATGACTGTGAAAACAATTCTGAATGTCAATCACCATTACCAGACCAGTTTACCTTGGCGTAAACCTCAGTGAGGGCCTGACCGAGACGGTCCGGTTCCCCACGAAGGATGACAGTTTCTGAGCTGCTGTCAGACGGTGGGATCTCAACTGAGACGCCAGTTCTATCCAGAATCTCCTGCAGGGTGTTTCCCTTGGGGCCAATCACATATTTGTGCTGAGACTTCTTCACCTCCACGGCAATGGTGGTGGCATTCTTCTTCTGCAATTAAATAAAAAGGTAGTAATTCAGAGGTGATCTCCGGAGTAAGACTTTAGTTTTATTTGGAATTTCAATTTACATTTGAGGGCATAAGTAGTTTGCCTTTTAGCTTTCTTTGGAGGAATTGACTAGTTTAGTTAGGTAGCTGGGATGCATGGGGGTGCTGAAGCACCCCCAAGAGCCTCTCACTTCAGAAGATGAATGAATGAATAAATCAATGACTAGTTTTAGTGTTTAGTTTTACCAGGTATTAAGAGGAAGCCCTTGATTTATAAAAGCTGAAAAAGGTAAGACTCCATAAACCATTAACTTCAGAGACCATGAAAATTATTATGTATCATATTAGGTCAGATATTGTCATCTATAATAAGATTATTATTGATCCTCCTCAAGCTTTGAAAGTGACATGCAATAAACTAGACTGTAGCCTACCTTGTCTTCAGAAATCTTCTTGATCATAGCCACAGCAAGGGCCACCTGTTCCTTTTCCCCAGTGATGACAATCTCCGTTTTGTTCACACTTGGAGGGGGGACATTAATGCGGGCACCGGTCTCCTGCATCATCTCTCCTACGAGCTTATTGTAGGCACCGGTGATGAACGGGTGGTACACCTTGTCAATATTCACCCTCTCCACAGCACGCTTGTCCTTAAGGAGCACAGGCAGGACAAAGAAATGAGTATGTATTCCATAGCTTCAACATCAACAGCTATAGAAAAGTATAGAAAATCTGTTTTTTTGGATTCATGTTACCTGCTCAGCTGAGATCAGCAGGATCTCATGCTTTGCCTTCTCCAGGCCCTCCTTGGTACCAGAGATCTTGATCTGGTTGCTGGGGTCGTCAGGTCGTGGGATCTGAATTTTGGTGGCGGTCTTGAGCTCAAGCTCCTGAAGCTTCTCCCCATTTTTGCCGATGACAAAACGATGGTGTTCCTTGGGGATAGCGACAGTAGCTGAGGCCTGTAGTGGTCCAAATGTACAGTTAGAATCAAGGTCTGTTTTTAATAAGGCTTCCAAGTTAGGCGATTTAACTTCTTCCAAGTGAAATTAGAGTCTTAACCTGAGTCTGCAGTCGGGACACAATCTCCTTACGGGCCTTCATCACGGCATCTAGCTTTCCAGAAACCATGATGGAAAGACCCTGATCTTTTGCCAAGGAGAGTTCCAGGTGGGCTCCAGTCTTATGCATGATGTCCACACAGACCTTCGCTTGGTCTCCTTCCCCAAACTGGTTGAGGTCCTTGTACTTGCGCTCCTCTAGCGGCACATGGAAAACCTAGTTTATAAGGTTGGAAAGAGCACTTGAAAGTTAATGTGATGCATGGGGAGGTTGTTTATTATATCAGAACGCAAATTCTTACAAGTTTAACTACCTATAAGTTAGGTGGTGGGTACAGGACACAATGCAATTAGTTGTATGTAGTTTAAGTAAAAACAGTAAGACAACATATCCCACAACTCTTCAGGCTAAACGGGCTACATCTCAACAAACTGAGCCTTATTAAGCAAGTCAGACAAGTTATAAAGCTAAAAACCTCTAAGCAAAAAAAAAAAAAAAAAATGCACTGAGGCAAAATACGCAAAGCAAAATGAAAGATCAAAGCAAACAAATAGGATGAAAATACTCAATTGCAGTAACTTAAGCAATGCCCATATAAAAATTAGGCCCCATCTGTGAATCGGAAGAATTATTTCTAGTCTACAGTATGCCAGTGTTCCTCCTCTCTCACTCCCTCTTACTTTTTACGGTAAAAGGAAGCCGAGTCTACTTGTGACATCTCATCTCAGGTTACAAGCTTCACATGGACTCGACTTTTGGGAGTTCAAGTAAACAAAGGTTTCTTTAGGCTTCAAAATTTTCAATTAAAGACTTTTTATGACCATTATGAATGTAATTTAAGACATATTTATCTATACCGGCAAAAAAAAAGTAGGAAGAATATGAAGGAAAATTGAAATCTGTCATCAAGCCAAATTGTTAAGTATTCTCCAAAGCCAGAATGGCAGCATAAGCAAGGTTTCTGACTTACACTGCAATCTCATTCAACGGTATAAAGGCATTACAGCTGTACCAGACTTGCATTTACCTATACTTAGAGTAAAGATGGGATAAAAAGAAACAAGTTCAACATATGACGCCTAAAAGTAGTTATTTTATTGGTGAGGAGAGACATCTTCACATCTCAAAGCTGGATGTGCTCCAATAAATTCTGACCAGGTTTGAAAATTAATGGTTAACAGTTCCATGCTGGGTTTGATAGAGCATGTTAAATGTTTTTGTATTCTTTCCCCAAAACACACTTAGAAGCAAGCCTAGAGTTGATACAACTTTATAAAAACTAAATTTAAAATATGAAAACAATATGTATTTGGAGAATTTATGCCCCTCTAAAAATAATCATATAATTTACTTATTTATATTAACAACAAGCTTGAAAATGAATAATCTAATTAATGTCAGAGCCCGTTAAAGCCATATTTAATACATTTTATGACCTAAAGTTCAGAGTAGATTTTTACACTGAAAGCATGAAGTAGTACAGGTTTTCTAAAAGGTTTGGGGAATACTCAACAGAACATGAGAATGCTGGTGAAAGGCATTCTGAAATTCAAGACTGTCCTACCTGGGTGATAACTGAAGACTTGAGAGGACGGATCTTTGAAGCCCAGGCATTGGTGGTTTCCTGGGTCCCCTCAGGTGAGGCAGCCTTCTCAGGCAGAGGTGGGAAAGCGTCCTTGTAAGTAGGAAGGGCATCTTCTTCCTCTCCAGCAGCGGGTCCTGCTCCAGCAGCTGAACACATTGAAAAAAGGCACAAACATTTAAAGTTGCGTTTACATTCAACAATCAAGTGCAAACTCAAAAACACACACAAACAGTCCGTACATGACAAACACTCACCACCACTCTGCTCTGGCAAGAGCCCGTTACGGTGCTCGTTGAAGCTTTCCTGCGTAAGTACAGCGACTGAGCTCATGGTCAAAATCCCACGTTAACACGGAGTCCGAGTGTGCCACTGAAAGGAAGGTGTACGTTATATTAACAAGTCTACCAACATCACAATACCGAACAGTAGCCACGACAGTCATTTCATTTGTTAATTTCCCTGTGGTCATCAATCCGTACTAAAAATAGGGGTTTAACAGCTGCGAAACTGAGGCTGAATCCGAGATATGAACATTCAGTCTGGAGTTGCGGTTCCATTTTCTATGTCACGCTACGAACACCTGCTGCCCCCACTGTTGCACTTTCATAATGTATTTAACACTGTAACATATGTAAATCATAAAATAATTGCTCTATTTAAAGTAGAAATGTTTTTTTAACTGAGTGACAAAGAGACAAATTGCTAGTAATAAAATAAGTACTCTACCAATGTTTGGAACAGATCTACATTTTTTAAGTCAAACAAATTTTGGCTGAAATGCCTTTCGTTTAAGCCTTTTAATGACATTTTCAATATTTGTCAGTTTCACATGGAGCTCGAGAGATTATAAATAATAAATACTAGTAAGTAAGTGTTAAAGTTCTGTGTTATGTGTAAATGCTATGAGCAGGACTTTCCTCAAGGTGACAGAAGCTGCACCAGAGCCAAAGTACCTTACAAATTAATTTATTTTATCAGATAATGTATATTAAATTTAAAAAAAAAATTCACTGATAATTGGAGGAAAAAAAACAAGAATATCAGATATGATAATTGGCAAGTCCCAGTCAGGTGAGGTTTTCAGGTGACTCGTGATCATGAGAAATTTATGTATGCATATATTTATTCATTTACTTATCCAATATGTAAAATCGTCCTTGGTTAATAAAAGCTTATTTATTTTGTTTACCTCACTATCCTGTGTGAAGGAACAGAGTGTTCAATACAAAAAGAGTAGAGTGTTCTTCCATACAGATTATATTCAGAATTATATTCAGAATTACTTCTGGTTTACAAGATATCATGGATATTAATTGTTCATATTAAAACAAGTTTGAGCCTAGGCTAGTAAATCATTGTTATGTCATTGTTATATTTGTACTGCTGTTAGGTTACAGTGACATCAAAGTGTTGTAATCAATTCATGCATTAACTATTAACTGATGAACCTCCATATCTGATTTATGGCACTTTTACAGCACAAACTAGCTATTAATTTGCATACTTTCAAACTATTAAAATTGCCAAACCTGATAGACAAGATACTTGTTTCAATAGTGGAAAAGGAATAACCCTGTGAGGTGTTGGCCCCATAAGTAAAACACAGGACATAACGCTTATCATAGGTGGACTTTGTGATTTTCACCTTTATCTAATCTAACTTTATCAAAACAAGCCATAACTCTCCAAGAATAATCACACGTGTCATATTACCATATCAGCACTGTGTTAATATATGCTGAGACTGTGAGCGGCTCAGTAAAGGGATTATGCTTTCCTTAGCAAAACAAAGAAAAACACTGGTGTGGGCAGGGCCAGAGCTTCGGTACATTGTGTCTTCTCCAAAAGAAACCATGTATTTTCCCTGAAACTGTCTTTGTCCGGTGCTATTCTCAGTATTGTACGTAGGTGAGTAGTCTGCAAGGTTAAGAGGATTTGCCCACTGACCCCTCTGTGTGTCCATGCTGGACAGGATTAAAGCAAAAATACACCAACAGAATTATCTCAATGTCCTATTGCGGAACTTTGTGAGCGAAAAAGTATGAGGCCAAACTCTCATTACAGCCATCACATTAACCTCCTAAGACCCAGCTATGGGATTTCTGTCCACATTTGTGGACAAGAGTTTCACAACTTTAGACAGAAAAAAAGAAAAGAAAACTGTCCACCACAAAGGATATTCCATAAAAATTTTTAAAAACTGCATCTGAAAAAACTGTTGCATCATGATGCTTCCAATATAGGTACTTATTCAATAAAAAACAAAAAAAGCTTGTGCTTTGCTGATATTTCCTGGGTCTTAGGAGGTTAAAGAATCCATAATGCTGAATTATTTCCAAGTTTACTAAGCCTTGGAGGGTTTTATTTACAAAGATGGATTTCTCTAGAAAGAGGAAGATAAAAAAAAAAAAAGGTGTTCCCACGAAAGCTTGATTTCATTTCACAATCACTGATGAAACTTAATATCTCATCAGGAGTCAGAGCTCTATTTTGTGGCTGGTTGAGAAACTAGTGTTTGACCAAAAAGAGCAGAGGAATGTGAATTGTTTTAGGGTACAGTTTGCCCCCAAGCATGCCTGAAATTCATCTGAAAAAGTTTTAAAAGACAACTCCCTGATGTCACAGAGAACTAGTTGTTTCTACAGTTCTTCCTGTATAAAAAGGTAGTCAAAGGAATTTCAGTTTGAGCCAGAGTTTGGATGTAGTCAGCTTAGCGGGCCGGCCCCCCTCCCTTAAACATTTCAAAACCCCCTTTTACTGGCCTCTTCCTTGTCAGGCTTCATAAACTTAAGGTAGCTTTACCCAACACTTATTACATTTTGCCATTTTAAGTCAGTGTATATTTAAAAAGTTGCTATAAACAAGTATCTACACTGTTCCACTGAGGGTACATTTTGTCCCGAGTCTGTTTTTAATAAAAATTCGGTAACTATGACGTAAAGCCAACTTCACAGCAGCAGCAACTGACACACTCTCCTGACACTTTGATGCAGTCAACAGTACACAACACCTCACATCATATAAACAATGAGGAGGGAGGCAAAACCACACCAAAGGTAATCAAACTACAACACATGTTATAGTCATCAGCAATACACAATAAAAATGCAGAAAACATACACAAGAATTATTAGGTTTTCTCCCTCAAGAACAGATCAAGCGAACACTGTTGCCTCAAAACAGTGCACCTTTCCGCTGACGTACTCAGTTTGGACAAGTCTATCATCTTAAAAAATTAAATAAATAAATAAATAAATACATTTATCACCACTCATCTTTATCTTTTATTCATCTTTTATTAAGTGAGAAGGAGCATAAATACCACGTATACATCTAGAATATCTGTGATTGTTTCCAAGAATATTTAACTTCCAGGATGCTCTTCACTCTGAAGGAAACTGGTGTTAATTACAATCGAAAGTATCATGTTGATCTCCATGTTAAGGCAACTCTACACGCTTTCTAGTTCTATGACTTGATGGTGAAAATGCAAAAGCAGCATCAAGAGCTTAAGTTACATGACCATGACAGGATGGGTTACATTTAGGTAAATATAAGATCACCTATTCCAAAACTCAATGTAATGTGAATATCACAGTACAAATAAATATCAAAGCACTGCAGACTTTCACTGCATTATGCTGCTGTACTATACTGCTACTACTACTTTTCTAGATGTAGTTGCAATATGTGGTTATCCCATTAGAGCCAAACAAGACAATATGCTGCTGCCTGCTTAAGAAGTCATTAGTGTCAGTGCTCATATTGCTTATAGCTGTGTGAGAACTTACCAGCTAAATGGTCAGTTACCAGATAATCCGTCCTGTAAACGTGTGAGTTCCCGTCAGCCTGCCAGCTTTTGCCTGAAGAGGAAAAAAGGATACAGAGTTTGTTTAAAACAAATTTAAGACAGAAAACATACACTCATAAAAGACAGTGGAAGGATTATATGTTGGAACCTCATTTTGACACCCTCACATAAATTCAACACAAAGGCGTTACTCTTCTACCAAAACAAAAAATGTATTCTCAGAAACACTGACTTACATTAACAATATTTCCTATTATGACACTAAAATGAATCCATTATATGTAGAAACAAATACGCTCTTACATTCTTCTTGGGGATCAACATTTCTTCATCATAAACAACCACACTGTTAACTTTGTTCATACTTTTACTCCAGTAAACATACCACTGATGGTCCTTCTCACAATCATCTGGTCTCTATAACTGGATGAGAACTTTGCCAGACTAAAACTAACCTGGCAACTAAAGCTCCCCTGAAAGGTCTCAAAGATATATAACAAAGGTTTCTTATAAATGAGTGTTTTGGGTTTTTTTTTTTATTGGTTTGATGTGAAATTTTATCTCATTTCATTCCATCAATTACCTCCTGATTATTTTTCCGCATCAATATGTGCATAGGAAGTTTGTTTATACAAATCCACTGTTGTGAAATGAAGCATTTAATATTGTACAACATATGACTTGTTAGAAATAAACATTATTAAGCAGTTATGAGTGCTGGGGTGTCCTCTTCTACACCATTTTAGTGGATTAAAATGAAATGACACCACACAAATATGCCATCTTGCTCTGCTTAAACCTCCATGTCACGGGTGTAGCATTGAGCAGGAATAAAATTTTGGCGTTACATTATTTCACCTCAGCGATCATTCACATTACAGAGCTGCTAACAAGTTAACGCTGACCACCTATAGCTGGATAAACTTGCCTTTACATTAGCTGCAGAGGAGGAGCATTAGACCCTGTATAACGTTATATCCAAATCCCAGATTAAGGAGTTAAGTCGCTGGTTAGTGTGAGTGCTAGCTAACATGATATCAAGTTAACTAGCTGAGAGTTGCCAACGACACACTACAGTTATTGCTAGCTGCCGTCACGTTGGCTAGCACTGATCAAACATACAATTACCAAGATTACTTCTTGCTACTGTCTGAGACATTATTTTAACGTCAGATGCTTGGTAAATATACGTTCAGTTTAGCAGAGGGGACTCTCATTTCAATACCACTGCGGCATGGATTACTAGCTCCAAACCCCAAGCTAGTTAGCAAAGTTGCTAAAAACTTTGGCTGTGGTGTGTGCGACTGTGACACGTAGCTCCCCAGCTACACGCTAATAGGTAGCCTGGCTCACTCATACAGACCGTCACACAACTTCAAGATGAACCTTAGCCAGCTAATGACACAGAACTAACAGTGGACTAAAAAGGAAAACCCGGAAAAAAATCTCTGCCATACTCAAAAACGAAGTCGTGTCATGTTTATAAATACTAGCTCGCACCAACACGCGTCTGTAAAGTACAAGTTGAACTGTAGCTTTAGCTAACAGGCTAACGTTAGCTTACATTACAGAGCTAAGTCCACGTAGGCATACAGCTGAGCAGGGGAGAAATGACACGGAGTCAGGCCAGAAGACAGTGAAATGTTTAAGGATCAACAACAAACTGGCCGCGTAACAAGTACCACACTGACACGATTATGAAAGAGGAGAGCCATACGAAACGATCATATGAATTTGTCGAGTAGAAAGCATGGAAATACTTACTTATTTTATGTTCTCGTCTGCCCTGAAGGTGCAGAAGCTGAGATGAAATTCCACTGGCGAGAAGGTGGGATTGGAGCCTGACGGATATATACCAGTGCCGCCCACCAATCATATCCTCCAACGTCACGTCAGAGAGTCCGATTACAAAAAACTTATTTTTATTTCCAAAACTGACTCTTGTGTAACTTTTGGACTTTGATTATATACAGGTAAGCTTGTATAGTATAGTATCACCCATGCTCTTATTTCTGTGGACTGTACATTTCACTGCACAGTCTGGAGTCTGGAGAACTGTATGTCTTTTCAATTAATGTATCCAACATTATATAACAAAATATTTAGAATATCCTATACAACTAATACAGAAAAGCAATACATGATATAGGGGTATAATCCTGTATTTGTTACCTGTGAGGGGATATATTACCACATACATTCTATAAAAGAAGATATAAGTATTAGATATCAAGACATAAAGTGTTTGTCATATGCACAGTGAGGAAACATGTTCCCTGTACAATTAAATATTTGTTTTGCAGTCCAAAGAATGCCAAATATATAAAAACAAGCACAAATGGATAAAAAAAAAAATGTATTAAAAAAAAAAAAAAAAAATAGAACAAGACAGCTAAAATAATGCAAAAAAAAAAAAAATACCCTGTAAATGTAAATGGTGCAATAGAAGATATAACATACAACCATTAAACATGTGTATATGTATTTATTTATTAAACTACATTTTGTATGAGGATGGAGCTACACTTATAAGCCTATGTATGTGTGAAATATGCTTCACATTGTAATATATAGTTTGCACATAGTATATAAGGACTTCATATATACAGTACTGTGTAAAAGTCTTAGGCCACCTTACCTTTGTTGGTTTAGTAAAGTTGTAATGACCATACAATACACACTACACATGACTCAGTCTCTGTATTGGTACAATCTGGATATACGGGAAGTTTGTACAGCAGTAAAAACAAACATTTCAGGGGAAAAAAACAGCTTATAAAACAAACTGGTAGTATTAAGCATGACCCTCCCCTGTCTTTTAAGGCTGTGATCATATTTCCTTTATTTTCTTGTTGTATATGAACAAAAGAGAATGAGAAATAAATATGCTGTATATGTCTTTTGCACAGCACTGTATATGACAAGATGTGATGAAATAACATAAAATTAGATTAATTTTATTGATCTACGTTGGAAAATTCAACTGTCCTTTACCTCAAATGAAATTCTGGAGACAATATAGACACATGGATACCAATTATTCCAATTCCTTTTCATGTCCAAAAATTAAAATGCTTTGGGTAAAAATATATCTAGTTTTAAAAGGATCCAGGCATATGCAATTCCCCACAGTGTTACATTCCTTTATCCTACTGAGAGATTGTTTACTAGAAAAGACTACCTTCTTTTTTGTGTAAAATCTTTATTACTGGTAAGAAGGCTATTACCAACAAGTAGAGTAAACCTGGCTGAACCTCCCAGCCTAGCACAACAAATTAATATAGTTAAAGGTGTATTTGTGATGGAAAAAGTGACTTTCTCACTGAGATCTAGAGGGGCAGAGTTTTTAGATATTTCAGAGGAAAAAGGTGCTACATTTTTAGTACTTTCTTAACTCTTACTTTATCCTGAACATTGCAATTCATCTGATGCCCTGCTATTTAGTGTATATAAATGCAAATTCTAATTAAAATAATGGAAACATTAGATCAGTGCATTGTTTACAGAGTAGTTATTGTAGTCTAAGTAGAAATGTAGTGTAGTGATCTAAGTCAAAGCATTTGTCCTTTATATAGTTACTATATGGAAATTTGACGTATATTACATTTTGTATGGTTTTTTTTTCTCTCAGTGGGTGTTTTCATATAACAGCAAAAGTGTATGGTGCTTAAATCTCCAGTTTCCATCAAGGAAAGGGTAGTACTCTTTTAGTACTAAACCAAATTATAGTGTATGAAATCATATAGTCAGTTATAATCAGAATTAACAAACAAAAACATGAGAATAAACTAGGACCTAGTCTTGGACTAGAGTTGCAAAAGCAGGTATGTACAGAAATATTTTCTCTGAAACAAATTTAGAGAAGTAACTGTAAAATTCTAGTCATTCTTCCGATCGTTCTTTATTTATTCATTTTATTTAAACACTATTTAACCCATAAAAACCCAAATACCCACTGACGACCAAAGGCATCTACTGATCTAAAATGTTTAATACCTGTTGATCCACTAATCCTGTCAATACATGTAAATAATTGGTGTAAAAAGTAGTTTATCGTCTTTTCATGGTCAACAGATATGGCCCATTGAGACATTCAGAGGCTTCATCATGAACTTGGAAACACCGTCATCTTCTATAACATTGATTCACCAGTAAAACCCATGGAGTTGGATGAATAACAGTGGATGAAGACACTTGTTTTATGTTCCGTTAATGATATACAGTATTTTACTGAAAAAGTCACTTTTTACCTAAAATACACACATTATACTATTATATACAGTATATTATAATAAATGAAGATAAATCACTTAAGAAATGGTAAATCTAGAGAAAAAATTGTTTGGGAACTGCCACAAAATGTAGCACTGGGTTTTTATGGGTGAATTAAACAGCCTCATCAAGACTATTCTTCAAGTGTGGAGTGAGAACAAGAAACATTCACAAGAAGACAATCAATGAAGAGAAACAACATACAATACAACAAAAAACAAATACAAAAATTATAAAAAATCACCAGATTATGCAGCTTTTAGATCATTAAGGGGATGAATGTGTCAAGTTTGAGGGTAGTTTGCAGTGTGTTCCATTTAAAAGCTGTGTAATACCTGAAACAAGCTCTGCCAGCTTTAGTGAACCATTAGTGAGTACAAGGAGGATATCTGAGGTCAAGTAATTAGTGGATCGTGCACTGTGGTTAATAGATTTAAATGAGAGAAGAGATGGGATGTTTGTAAGCTTCAACACTAGAGGTTTACACATGAACCACATTAGATGGTTCTGAGGAAACCCATCAAACTGTGTGATAGAGAGGACAATGGCTCATAATAATGATAAAGTATAACCCACAACGGTAAACAGGGTTTAATGCTGCAGTGTTGATGGGGCAGCTTGACAGTACAGAATATCTCCAAGGACAGACATCAAGGCTGACTGTACAGAGATGGAAAACCTTTTTATCTTTAAATTTTTTTTATTTCAGAAAAAACTTGGGATTGTTTTGCCAGATCTTGGAATTTTATCTTCCTTTGGAAAAAATGAGAATCATCCTCTGCTTTAAAATGCAGTTATTTAGTTTGTATTCAGAGTGATAATACATACAGGAATATTTTATAGCTACAAGAAGACACATTCTGGATACACAGTGAGTTTACAGTGGGGAAACATGTGAATACAGTGTAATAAAACTGGCGGTTAAGTTTATAATGATCTGTTTTTTAACCAGACTGAAGGCACAAATCAAAAGGCAGCATGGTAATGAAGAAACATCCCTAAATCCAGCAGACAGCTTCTCTCTATTTAGGGAAAACATGCAGAGACGTGAACCATTATGCATATGTAATTACAATTCATAAGGAGAAAACATCCATATAAAAGTGAGTGGTGAGTAAATCATGTAAAGTAAACGAGTTGAGGGAATTAACAGAAGCACTTACCGTATGTTTAACTGATTTAATTCTCTGGCCACATACAACCACATAATGCACTCCTCACTCATAAAGACTCGTCAGCCATAAAAATTAATTACCTCTCAACGACAATGAACATATGAATATATTATTAACGAAGAAGGATAATCTGCAGAGTGAGTGAATGAATGTAAATATAATGACCACTCTCTGCAGAATAACATTCTTTTTCTGGGTGGTGTTTTATCACATCACATTTAATCATTTTATTTCACATGCCTGACCTTTGGCTCTTTTACCTTTTAGACTGACCCAGATAAAAATCTGACACATGACCACATGAGGAAATGTTTGTCTCACTGATATCCAAGTCATATATTAACAGTTAGATAGGAAACATATCCCATTACATGGCAAAATGCTGTATATATGGTTTCATTTTAGTTTGTATGAAGACATTACCTTCTCACCTTAAGAAAATGTCCGGAAATTCAGTGTCTAAAATTGTCTCATATCTTCAGTCAAATAGTGACCCTGATGCTCCAACCATTATACTTACAACTCCAATGCATTAACCCTTTCATGCATACTGGTCACTACAGTGGACAGCTATTCTACAGCTGTTCTCTTCTATATTCATGGATTTTGTTGTTTTCGTTGTTTTGGTTTTTTTTCTCACACATATATCTTTATTAAAGTTTTAAGACACTACATATCTTTTCTGACATGAATTGGTAACATTTTGTAGATCTCTTCTGAGCATAAACCCCTCCCATCACAAAGCCCTCCCCGTAGTTTTCACACAATTTATCAGTAAATACATGTTTCTGTGCGCCAAAAATTAAACGTGGTTTCTAGCTGAGTGGACATTTTTGCAACTTCATGAAAAATAGGTCCATAAGAATTTTTTTTTTTTTTTTCAGTATTATTTTTTTATGTATTTTTTAAATTTTTTAAATTATTTTTATTTTATTTTATTTTTTTAGATTTATTTTTCAGAAAAAAATTTTCAATCGCATGTTTTTTTTCATGCCTGAAGAAGAATAAAAACACTCAGGAAAAAATTTTGATAAAGGTTCTCATAATTCGTGCATGAAAGAGTTAAAAATACATATGAACAGTGACTGAAAAATCAGGTTTTTTGCATCAGATATTGACTTCTGAAAAAATGGGATTCTGTTATTTGAAAATGATTGTGATCTTGTTTTGACTGCATTATTCAAGTCTAAAAACACTGTTTTTTTTTGTTTTTTTTGTGATTTTAACCAGTCATTGTATGTAAATAAATGTTCTAAATCATGCATTCCCTCATGTGGATTACAGGAGATTTAATTTTTGTTGGCAAATCAATTTACATTCCAAGCATGAAAGAAAAACTTTCAAGAAAAAGCATGTTTTTAACACTGAAAGTTTATGTTGTTTCCACATCTGTTGTTTCATTGAATCTAATGTTAGTGTATGCTAGCATGCTAGACATTTATTTCACTGGTGAGAGAAAAAAGTAAGAGTCTTCTTACTTACTTAAGTATTTTAACATGTGTATATTTTCAAGAAGACATGCATAAAAACAGCTTTATCAAATGTGAATCTCTTCAAAATGGCTGATTTACTTCAGTTTGCAGAGGTGTGAAGTAGAAAGTACAAATACTTTGTGACTGTACTTAAGTAGACTTTTCAGGTATATATACTTTACCTGAGTATTTATTTTTCTGACACCTTTCTACTTTTAATCCTTACTTTTTAACACAAATATCTATACTTTTTACTCCTTGCATGTTCAAAAAAGGCCTGTTTAGTTGTTCAGTTGGTTTAGTTTTAATTTAATTGTGGATTATTAATTATTTTTTAGAAAACTGTTATTTAATCAAGACCATGACCTCTATGGATGGAAAAATAACTAAATAATTAAAAATAATGATTTTAAATAATTATTAAAAAATCATTTTAAAAATGACTATGATTATATATAAAGCAGTCCATGTCACACATGACAGATGCAGTGATGTAAAGGATACAAGAGACAATAGGGGCATTTGATATATGAGTGTTGTGCAGAAAATGCAGCCTATAGATATGTAAAACACTCTTTTCTTTTACTCTTTTAGTACATATCAGAACTTGTACTTTTTGTACTTTTTACTATGTAATGATGTATTTCCTCTTCTACCTGGGTAAAGAACATATATTGCTACCTCTGATTAGGCGATGTAAAAATGGCTGTAATTAAATGGTCATTTATGCACAAATTCAGTCATGAAGAAGAGATCAATTGGGTCATGCAAAGTGGTTCCCCAAGTAAAAGTAAAGTATGGGCAAAACTGCTTTGATGACTAGTTGTTTTTATTTATTTATTTTATTTTTTTTTTTTTTTTGGAATTTGGAAAAATTGTGTTAACAGTTTCAGTGGTAAAAACTGGCATTTTCATTTATCATGTATCATATATACCAGATACCTATATAAACAAAAACCATTGGTTCAGCTTTATATCAATGTATTTCTGTACTATTAGATGTATTAATTATTCTGAATGTCTTAACTATTTTTAACTGGACCCTGATCTTTAAATTAAGATTAATTAATGATTTAAGAGCATATTCTTTTCATAATAGTGGATCTTCTAACATGACATTTTATGTTTATGATAATAAGAAATTGGTTTGCTAAGATATGTGTCCATATAAAGTACTTCACAAATTTATTAGACCATCTTTGCCTATTTGTATCGAGACCATCCAGTATCATTGAGTGTTTCAGTGAGCTCACCACATTTTATCATTTTGAACAGAGCCTGTCACTGGGTAGTCAGACATTAATGAAGCATAACATTCAATCACTGACACTGATGTTCATGTTCAGGAATGCAAGTAAATGACTAGAATTTGACATCTTAATCAAGAAATAATTATGTGTTTACTGTGTTTCTCTGTTTTTTTTTGTTTTTTTGTTTTGTTTTTTTGTTTTTTTGTAAAACGGTAAATTTGAAAATGTATGTGCAACAACAATAATTATATTCTAGCATTAAAAATATAATTTAAGCTAAAGAGCTTATACAGGTGTATTAACCATTACAGAAACATTACAAATCCATCTTGGTAATTACCAATGCTGTTAATTTAAGGCAGCTATAAAATAAATATTTCTTTGGGTGGTGGTCTAAAAAAATGTTAATTAATCAAAGTATTACCTCAATTTGTATGTTTATACGTGGCCTCGTATCAGAGTGTCTGGAATAAACTGTTTTCTGTGACTGAAACCAGTAGGGGGCGCCCCATTACAATGGCAGAATGTAGGCTGAGTTTCTGTTCCATTCTATACGGACTTTTAGTTTACTTTATTCATTCAATCGCTGCTAAGAAGTGACCGTAAAATAACAAAATACCATTGAAAAAGAGTTCACGGTTGATTGAATCAGTCTGAAGTATTTGCGTAGTTTACAGACTGTAGTTTGTGTTATCTAGAATGTAACAGGAGAATAAGTGTTTGTTTGTATTATCTACGGGTCAAACTTCAGCCCAAATGTAAAGTGTTCTTCTTCGTTAGTCAAAGCACACAGGCCAGTAAAGCGGTGATAAACCCATCATTTTATTTATCATGAGTGTGGACGGAGAAAAACACACGTAGCCGCAAGTCCGTAAACTCTCTGAGGTTTTCAGTAGACCGCATTAAAAACACCACACCGTATCAGTTTCCGCCGGACTAGTTTATTCTCCATCCATCAAAGCTATTTAAAGCGAGAGAAGGTAAATCTTCGCTCCTCAGCCTACAATCCGATGGCCCCGTTTGCACCAATGGCAGAACGCACGGGACGGCTTTAACCAATGACCATCCAGACCCCGTGCGCACTCTGGACGACGACGACCATGGACTGGAGTACTGCTGTCCTCTTCCATGGTGCAAACTTCTAGTATTCGGTGTTAACGCCAAGGAAAGGGTGAGTTTTTGCTTATTTTACATAATTACGTCCTAATGTCCCGGCATGCTGTGCGTTTTCGGTGAGAAAAGTGGTAATACTTAACTTTACTGCGCGTCTTTGGGTGAAGTAGTATCACGGAGCGGCTTTTCTTCTAAAGAAACCAAGCCTCAACGCAGGAGTTTTAGCTTCCTGTAGCTCCAGAAGGTAACTTTAGTCAGTTGTTCTTGTTTTTAAAGTATAAGTCCTGTGCAAAAGTGATACTGACCCAGTTAGACCACATGCGTAATAAACACAAAATGGAAACGCCGTCGTCACTTTTTTGCGTTTTAGCTATTTCTCTGGAACACCTACACTCGTGCTAGCGCCACAAACATCGCTTATGAGAATTACTTTTTAGTTTCCAACTTTATGAATGAGGCTGACATACCTATATAGTACTTTTTGTGCAGAAACCGTGGTAAAATGGCAATTATGTGGAGCAAGCATTAAAAATTAGTCAACAGTTGAAGCTGGTTGAGATTCTCTTGAACTTTGATGATGGTATTGTGTCTGTTTGCAGGAGTGAGGAGGAGGAGGAGGTGGTGGAGCTCCTCTGAGCAGTCATGGGGGAGATAGAGGGTTCATACCGGGTCCTGCAGACCCCTGGCACAAGACTAGGGGCCCAGTTCAATGCTGGTATCAGTACTTTGGAACCGGGTCAGAGCCTCAGTGCCAACATGGCTGGTGGGAGCAGAAGTCATGGGCGAGGACTGCAAATCCGTGTGCAGGGTCTGGATGACTCCCAGGAGTTCTTTGACGTGGATGTAAGTTACTCTTCAATTATTAAGCTTCCTTTTTTCCTTTTGTTTTTACATTAAATCTTAAGCTTGCTTCACATAGGGCTGAATCCTACCTTAAAGTCCAAGGTGGACCTGCTTGCGTGTGGCTTGGGTTGGTGACAGCTGCCACATGGCTTTGGTGCTGAAATCCCTTCCTCATTAAGACCTCTTATTCGGGCAACTTAGTGTAACTCACTGGGGTACTTTTTGGTTTCTTGGCTGTGATTCCTGCTCAACATCCAAGTAGCAGTGGTAGTTTTCCTTCCTCTTCCCAAGTCTTGGTGGAGATGTGAGCTGGATGAGGCAGAAATTCAGGAAATTTATGTTTTGCATCCTTGGTTTTACGGCTGTCATAAGGCATTGGTGTTAGTCGGTGTTTCAGTGACCTTTGCATTTCCCTATTGCTGTCTGCTACACTTAGGAATTGATTAAATCACAGCATGTCTGGGTTTGCTTTGATGGACTTTGCTTGTTAATGATCAACCCTGGGCTTTACGGTTTTCTGCCTTGCAGTTTTTTTATGATATAAATTTTTGTTGAAATTACGGATGTTCCAAGTCTATTCTTTATAGCTATTACTTTTCCAATATGTTTTTTACTTGCAAACAAAATACTGAAGCAATAAACTCATCATGAACTATAATTCAACAGAACTAAAGTGCAGGTTTTTCTTTGTAATTACAGGGAAGTTAATCCATTTTACAGATTGGCAGATTGTTTGAACAAACTTTTAGGTCCACAGTAGTATTGTGCTTTCCTGTGTTTACTTGGCGAGTTGCTGCAGGAGTCATTCACAAGGCAAATAGGAAGCAATAAGGAAACCCCTATATCAGTGCAAGTTTCCGGCCTTTTCAAAGGGGAGAAATGATCACAGTGGAGCCTCTTAATGTGATAAACAGTCAGTTAATGGGGGAGTTTAATTTTGCAGTGTAATATTACTGGATTAAGGCCCACTAATTCTATTAGTGCAGTTAAGTGTGTTTAACTTGTATAACTGTTCTGTTCTAAATCCGTTTGTAGCCACAACAATAACGGTTTGGGCAGATGTAGTTGGGAGCACTGCTGAGACAGACATTTCATAATCTTATGCACCATATGTTGTCTCAAAGTCCTAAGCTAATTGAATGTGGCAGTCACAAGTTTTAATTTGTGTGGAAGTGGGTGCTGGTCTTATCCAGTAAAGAGAAAAACTGAGCCTCAAGAAGTTAGTTTTTGTTCATTTAAGGCCTATACTCAGCCTCATGTATTGACAGACAACTTTAACTTGTTTGGAAGAGTTCAAAGCAGCCTGTGGAGTTGGTGTTGATAGGAGGTGACAGACAGAAATACATGGCTGCAAAAGGGGAATGACTGCAATCCTGTTGTCAAGCAGACTGCTGTATACCAAGAACAAGATGGCCACTGAAAGGCTGTGTTGTTCACCACTACAGAGCATTGCTTAATATTTCAGTTCATTCAATCTGAGGAGCTGTAGCCTGTTGGGAGTGGAATAGTATTTATGTCATTGCAGAGAACAGCAGCAGATTTAACACATCAGCAATATAAGCTGATTTATCACTTGTTCTATCTGTTTATTAGTTTCTTGTCTTTCTGACCATAATTGCTTAAAAAAGGATGAAACAGCATAGCTTTTCCTGGACTGAGTTATAGTTTTCCCCCATGTGTACAGTATGCAAAAATAGATCCAAAATTGCAGCGTTGAATGGTTGAAATGGTTGTGGCCTTCAAACAACTGCCTTCCCTCCTTGTGGCATTTTCAGCTGCCCAAATACCTTGTACATTTGTCCCGATCCGTCTCATTACCTGCCTCTCTCCCTGTATATTGTGGGTGATGTGTAAACACTGTCAAAAGTGTGTGAAAAGTCTCCTCACAGACCGACTCATGTCTTTATCATGCTTTTTACTTTTCTAACCTGTGATGCATTACAGACTGTGACTCTGGTGAATCTCCTAAACATATGGTGTCATACAATACACAGGTTTATAATGTCTTTAGCTCGGAACCACAACAGAGAAATCAGATCAGAGCTTGTGCGCTTTGATCTGTCGGTCTTCATGCACTGCAGGTACCTAGCATGGTGACCGTCAGCAGACATTTGCTTGCATGGCTCTTGTCCACAAGCTCCTCCCACTCCATGCACAGGAGAAAGCTCAGCCTTGTGGTTTCTGGACAGGGGAGGCAGGGCAGGCAGGGCAGGGAAACACAGGCTTCTTTTATCCAGCACAGCCAGCCCCTTCACAGGCCTTAACTTCCAGCTCAGAACTCGCAAAAAAAAGCCAAGAGATGTGGGACGTGGAACCTAGCTGTGTGAAAATACAGTACAGTTCAGCATCGGTGGGAGGGAGTCCAGGCAGGCTTTGCTTAGTGTTAGCAAACAAGAACATAAATAGCAAGGTTGACAACCAAGTGGGTTTGAAGGGGAGGGGGGAAAGAGGGGCAGCTTCTGGTGTTAAAAGAGCAGTTCAGGGGGAGTAGTCATGGCCAGTGCAAAGTTTGAGCTCCTTTGGTGGGGGAGGGGATGCACTCAGGAGTGAAGCCCTGCTGAAAGTTTGGCCCAGGAATTTCCACCACTGGTCTGCTGCAGAAATAACATCAGAATTCTGACAATACATGGAGATGAAACCTGTGTTACATATTGATATATCTGACAGATCATTTTATTAGTAATAGTGTAAAGTTACTGTAGGTTTGGTGTAAATGTTAATGTGCTACATTTAAGTTTATACTTCCATCCTGATAATAACTGCTGACTCTGACACATTTAGTTCTGGGGAAGGAGCAGAGGAAGCTAAAGTTAGAGGTACTATTAATCAGCACTGTTTACATGTAACAAAATATTTGTATTGGCAAAATTAGTCTCCAATAATAGATTAACTGATGTTGAGGGAAAATAATAATTCATAAAACAAAACTTGCACCTAGAATTTATCAGATTTTCCACTTTATTGGATGTTAACATTTATTTATTTGTTTAATGTTCAGTGAAAGAAATGTATTTTTTGACTTATCTTTTTATTCATCTATTCATTACTTTGACTTACATGTTTATTTCAACTGCTATCAAGTTTCTCATAATGTCAAAAATAGTTTACTTCCTACAGTGCCAATTTTGGAAGGCAGCTGCAATATCGACCAATTAATTTGCGATCTAGGAACAACCATTATAATATCAATCCTTAGAAATCCTCTATACCAAGGTACATCAATTTAATAGCTTTACTTAAGTGATGTGCTTAACCTCAAACAACCCATTACTCATCTTAACTGTAGATAATCTTTCTTTGTTGTTTATAGTGTTCTGATATTTTGGCTGTAATTGCCTGTGACTGACGGAGACTCCACCTATCTTAGTCATTCAGCCAAGTTGGACTGGGTTCTAAATGCCATATACATTTCAATAATGACATATGGAGTGACCAAAAGTAGTATGTAGTAAATAGTATGTGATAAACTTGAAAAATTGCAGTATGCCAAAGATACCCTAATGACTACTGCATTAGCCAAATTTCACACTCCACCACTACTACTGCAGTATGATTTATTTACCCCTGTTTTTTGTTTATCTGTCATGGTATAGTATGGGAGTTTCCACTTTATACACATTGAATATAGATATTTACCCAAGGAAATCAAAGCAAAAAAGGCTTCGTGCCACAGGTGAGACAAGTAAGTGAGTCTTGAGTTCATAAGATTGCTATGGTATGATTCACTTTTTATACAAATGATTTGTGGTTTAAAAACAAATGAATGCTGCAGTTTGAAACACTGAAATGAGCTAATAATCCACCTAAGGCCACAGTAGGCTATTGTGGAATGAACAAACTTTTTAGTCTGTACTACCATATCTATGAATTTGTCTGCTCCAATATTTACTGATAAATTGCTAATTTTAGATTTAGCAAATGATGTCACATGCATGTCTGATGTAAAATGGCTGCAATCTCGTAAGTAAGTGTTTCCACGGTGACCTTAGTAGCTTGGTGGTCATGTGACTAAGTAGTTTTCACAATTGGCATAGTCTGAGGAATACCACAGGGAACAGCATGCATTAAATAGTGTATATGTAGAGTCCAGTATGTGATTCTGAACACAGCACTGAAGCTCTATATTATCTAGGTTATACAGATGACCTGAACAGAAGGTGCACTGACACACCTGATCCCGATTACCACTATGCAGTGTTCATCTGCCAACAAACACAAGCCAGCTGTCCTTAGGTGTGCCCTGTGAGCAGGTAGTGAGAAGAAATGAGCTCTAGTTTGAGTGAATTCTAACTTCATCAAAGGACCCGTAACACTTGAAATCTCTCATCACACACTCGTGAAAGTGGCCGCTGGTGTGAGGAGCTTTAATATGCATGTCAGCAGGAAGTGTCCTGGTGGTAAAAGCTAAACAATGTGCATCCCACTGTGTCAAAAACAAGCTGAAACAAACCCCTGCTGTCAGTCAGAGGTTCAGCTACAGCTTCAGTGCCTTTCATTGGTGTCTACACGGTGCGTAACCTGTCTGGCTGGATTCACCTAATCCCTAAATCTAAATAAGGCTAGATGATATTTTGGTCACACCTTTTGTTTATGTAATCTTAATAAGGTTTGTGCTTTATTTCTGTGCATGAAAACACAGTCCTACCATACGTCTGGCTGCTTCCTACAAACCCAACACTTGTGCCCCACCCCCATCCCCATCCCACACACACACACACACACACACACACACACACACACACACACACACACACACACACACAGAAAGGTTTGTCTCCCAGAGAAACATCTGTTTGTCATAATCCCTGCTGCTTTCTGAGCTTGATTGGCTGACCCAGTGACCTTTCTTAATGTTAGTGCTTGGAGATGAGACTGTGGTCCACACCACAAGTTGGGTGTGAACGTGATCTCATGGTCACATCCCAGATGCACTTGCACTTAAAATGGCAGACTTTTTTTCAGTAGCAGCCCACTGATGTTGCATGCTGTGCACAGTGGGATGGATTATGGATGGATTCAGATTCTGCCCCGTTTGTGGGAATTCAGCAAAACAAATAGCACATATGAGGGTTGGGCTGCACTGACCAAATAAAATGTTTTATAATGTGACACATACCAGCAGTCTACCAAGAGTCTTCTAAATGTGCTGTTAAAGACACTTGCACAAAAGGGATTTTAAGGAATGATCATATAGGTTATGGTGTGACTTTAATGACTGAATTGGGAGTATCACCTTTTTCACTCAGCCTTGGACCACACCACGCTTTAATGTAGGCTTTGAAGTTAATTTTACAAAAGTTACAATTTTATGCATCATCCATCTTAAAGCGATGTCTAGAGATTTAATTGTTTAATATTCAGTTTATAGTGATGATGCAGTAAATTATGTAGCACCAGATATTGGGGATTTTGTTTGATAATTTAACATTAAGATGTTAAATATCTATCAATCAATCTTTATTTCAGACTCAGAGGTTCATAGAAAAAACGTAACAATAAAACAACCACACACATATAGTAAAATCTACTGATTAATTTTCAGTTGTTGTAAGATTAGAAGATGATAAACTTTAACCAGTATTTGTGTGCTTTATAAGGATGCCCCAATTCCAGTTTGGCCGATGGCTGATGTTGTTCTCTTTTTTAAAAAAGAATATATTATTTTTGTTTTGTGTATCACCTTGAGTGTTGCTGAAAAAAAATCAATCATACAACTACCATCTTCCATGCTGATGCCAATATTTGACCAATATATCGGTGGTTCACTGGAGACACTTTTTGGCCCTGAACATTTTTTGCTATAGTATGACAAAAAATGTTTTCATGATGAAAATGTTCAAATCATTCCATATCTATATTATGTATGGAAAATCAGTATTTTTTTTTCTAGTTTATTTCTATCCTGAGTGAAAATTGAAGAAACGAGATAGCTATCTGCTGTTTTCACTCAAGTTGGATTAAAATATCTGAATATTTAAAATGAAAATTTCTGCACACATCTGCATAGAAATGAATGACTTATTGGATGTAAAATGAGCAAAGTTTAGTGCATATTTGTGTGCAGCCATTATAGTGCTTTCATTGTGCATTAAAGCAGGAGAAGGCCTATTACGAACTGTCTGGGAGCGGTTGGATCACTGTGAAAATGTCATCCGTCCCTCTCAGATTGTAGGAGATAAAGCTGAATGACACAAAGAAGCAGGCCTGAGGGATTTTAGTCTCCCTTGAAACTGGAGTCCTGTGAATGCACTTTTACATTCCTGCAGTGGGTTAATGAGTAACCCAAAGGAGGAGCTTCTGAAACCCAGTCAACACACAGTTGTTTGCTAATGACTAGTACAGTGGGGAAAAAGTAAACACTTTGCTTCACTCCACTCTTGGCTTCTGGTTTTCTTATTTCACCAATCAACCCAACTCTTTAGATTCACCTCTCATGGATAAGTCAGTAAAAGCAAATGTAGCTTAAATGTTGTTAAGTGGTAAATATGTAAATCTTACAGTATGTTTGCATACTGTTGAGGCCTATAACTGTCTGTTGTTGGTATTTACGTTTTATATCTACAGTTCAAATGCTGTCAGACCTGATTGTCACACATCAGTTCTGTTTGTCATGCAGACAGGGAAAGAGATGCATTGGTGTTGCTCTAATAACATTGTGTACAGCACATTTAACACTTGAGTTCCATCTGTTAGAGCTTGTAAATCCTTGCATTGAGTCTGTCTTGAATTGGTGTCATTGAGCCCAGCAAACTGAGCCAAAGTGAGACATAATACCTCCAAACTTTTCTTATGTTTGGCCGCTGACCCTCTTTTATTTAATACTTACTAATGCTGTGTGGATAGTGCATCTGGCTTATGCTCAAAGGCAACTCACAAAGTATTTTAACATGCAGGGTTTTGTTCCTGGTTGAGATCAGCCATAATCAGACACTGTAAATGCATGGACAAATGGGTATTTTACAGCAGGTTCCTAGATTTATGGGTGTTATGTCAGTAGGTTTCACCTGCAATTTATAGATTTTGTGAATACAGAATATATGATTGTATCAAAGTAATGAAAAGACAAACTACAGTAAATCTCCTGCTGCTCTTTTGAGTTGTAATGTTGTGCTTTTACCAATGCAAAGCAGTTCTTTTTATAAGGCTTTTAAAAATACTATTTTACATTACAACCAGATGTTTTAAGCTATAATTTTCTCAAAAAGTCACAGGCAAGGATTCCAAACCTCAAGTGCAGTGTGTTCTTAGTACATAGTAATTAGTTCTTCATTTAGTGAAAACAAACCCCAGAGCGTTGGAAAGGTAAACTGCAGCAGATTTCCTGCTTGTGATTTTTCTGCAGTCCTTACAGTAGTACACATTTTTGCAGTTTACATGCTCGTCCGACTCAGGGAAACTATTTGAATCGACACATGGAACACATGCGGTCATAAAACACACAATACCGTGGATCATTTACAGATGCCAAATATTTTCTACTCCACAAAGACGGACAGTATTTACTCTGTGCTGGCTTAGAAACACGCATGTCTTCACCTAGGTTCAGGCAGAACGTTTTTTAATGTTATTTCTCTGAACAATCTTTGCTTCTTCAGGAATTCTGATAACTTCTTCCCTCCCAAAACGCTATTATTCTAACCGCAAATATTTTTTCGATGTATCATCGGTGGGGTTTTAAGAGCTTTATGTTGACATAATGGTTCCTTCTTCTCTGTTGTTGTTTCTTTCAGCCAAAAGCTCTTGGACAGACCCTCCTCTCTGAGGTTTTCCAGCGAGGCAACCTAATAGAGAGTGATTACTTTGGTCTCGAGTTTCAGAACATGCAGATGAACTGGGTACGTACTTCCTGTTTTATACTGACACAAGTACATTCTGAACTGAGATGCAAATAAGTTTATATTTCATGCTCCTGAGCAAATGCAAACAGCATTTTAAAACCAATCCACTTTGCAACAAACAGATTTGAGTCATATGGTGCAAAACAAACTGATTGGAGTCACTCCTGTTCAGCTTTGTGAGGTGGTCTTGAATTTACTGGACTTGAACTGTACACAATTGAGGAAAATCTTTAACTCTTCTGGTACAGCTCTGCATTGACAATATCATATTTTCCATTGTTGTGTTTTTCCAGGAACATTATCTGAATTCAAGACCACCTAGTACTTTTTCAAGTACTAGAGATGACGTATGAAACATATTTCTCCCTCAAATGGAAGAATGTGGCTTGTTTTTAGCTCCTGTATTCCTTCTACAAGAGCTTAAAATGCATCTGCTCTTCAGTTCCAGAAGTGATAGAGTGATTAAGATTTTATTCATTCCTTTTGTATCTGTTATACACAGCACATTTGTCACAATACAGAATAAAATAAGCAATTAATTAATTAATTCTTAGTAGATGTAACAAAAGTGGCATTTAAAGGCTAAATAATTGGAGGAGATAACCCAATACCTCTGGACTGGAGATTGATATGAGCTAAACCATCATTCATCCAACTCTAGGGTAGATTTTTCTATCCTGATGGCTTAAGCAGTCCTCCGGTTCTGTTTTTTACATTAAGTAAAAAACAATATTGCCTGCAAACAAAGCATTATTGTCTTCCTTATTTCACGATTTTCTTTAATGCCTGTACAAATGCCTGTATTGTACTTTAAACTAAGAGAATTGATGAAAATGTCAGCTGATACCAATTTGTCAGTGTAGCTGTCTGGATCTTTCACATTCCTGCCTCAATCAGGCCCAGATGTAAAAGGCTTCTGCAGCACAGCCAGTTTTTGCCCATAGCATTGCCACATCACTGTACTGTCATCTGTTTACTGCCACAACATGCCATCATTCTGTTTAAGAAGTAACAGGGTCTGTATTTGCAGCATACTTGGATCACATGACAATGCTCACAGTGTTAAAATTCATGCCCTTTTGATTTGTTTCTGCAGGTTTGGATAGAACCAACCAAGCTTATTGTGAAACAAGTCAGGAGTAAGTGTACCAAAATATTCAGCTTACTATGCACCTAAATCCTAATGCACATGTGGGCTGATTGATGTGTGTTTTTCCGTTTTTCCAGGACCAGCAAATACACTATTTAGACTCTCAGTGAAATTCTTTCCTCCAGACCCTGGTCAGCTGCAGGAGGAGTATACGAGGTCAGTGACTGCAATTTCCTACTGGATATTACATGCCTATGTAGCGAGGCTTTAGAAACAAAACAGATTCTTTTTCTTCCTTTTTATTCGGAAGTTCAGTTTTCAGGGCAGTGTTTAATTTGTCCTCCATAATTTTTTTTTTTTTTTAAAGCTGCAGTCAGTAATGGTCTTAGAGTATGACCACCTTAATGCTATTCAGGGTTTCTTTTTTATTTTTCTCTCACCGATTCTGTCTTTTCTTTGATGAAAATGATCTTTAATAAAGTTTGTTTACACTTTTGATGAAAATAACCTTTGACTAACTGAACCACACATTTTTTTTTTTTTCATAGGTACTTATTCTCCCTTCAGATGAAAAGAGATCTAATGGAGGGCAAGTTGATCTGCACGGAAAATACTGCAGCCTTGCTCGCCTCTCACTTTGTCCAATGTATGTTGGCTTTTTACCACAAAACCTGACTGTCCAGAAAATTACAAATTATCTTCACTGTATTTGCATTGTGTATGCATCATAATGGAATAAGCACATTGTTTTTAAGAATTCTTGCATTAATTTTTGTTAAATGGCATTGAGAAAAAATTCCTGACGTCCGTCCTTTCTTCTCTGTACACCACAGCGGAGATTGGTGACTATGACGATGCGGCAGACAGAGAATACCTGAAGATGAACATGCTGTTGCCTTATCAAGAGAAGGTACAGGAGAGGATCATGGAGCTCCATCGAAGACACTTGTAAGTCCTTGCTTTCTTGTTTAATCTGTCTGGTGGTATATTTCTTGTCCAAATTTGCCTTTATGAATGAAGAAATGGGAAATGTGTAAGGAGTGGCATATCATCAGTGCATCAGTGCAGCCACTGTGTGGCTTGAAACACAAACGTTTAGTGTCAACTAAGATGAGGCAACTGAACTGAGAGCATTATGTGTTCTTACTAAACAGCCATAATAAGGGGGTTTGCCTCATTTCAAAGTCCTTGTCTCACAAAAACCCTCACTGCACTTTTCCCACCAGTAGCCTCCTTGTTAGTAAAGTGCTATCCTATGGCCAATAGGGGCTCTTTTCAAACCAGTGTATTAGGTGGCTCTAAAGACCTCTGCTAATCTCTTCCCTTGGTTGCCAGTGTGGAAGCACAAGCAGCGAGTTCCCTGGCCTAATCCTCTGCCTGGCCGCTCTATTAGCCATAAGGCCAGTAGGGCAGGGGAGGGCCTAAGGAGATTTCACCGCTTAACGGATGAACAAAATTAGAATGTGGTGATGATTGGATGGATATGTCTTCCTAGAATACTGTTTGGTTGTAATCACATGGTTTTAGATAATGCCTCTCAAATCCTTGGAAGTTACAAGGGATTTTAAGTCACACTCGACAGCATACAGGGTATGATATAATCTACCGTTGTTCATATTATATGTGGCTGCAGGTTGCATAATTGGCCATTGCATAAAGTACACTTCACAAGCTTAATTAACTGTAATTATTAACCTTAGAGACACAGGTACTTTACTACACTTAGGGCACTGCACAACAGTTTAAGTGTTTCAAGATATGAGTTGAAATGTTTAACGGATCAAAAGCTATCATAATGAGACACAGGAAAAGTTCATTTGTATTTAATGAATCTGTTAGTTGAATCTAAGTCATTTGTATTTCTTTGTCCACGAAGTGCAGGTGTGTTTGCCAATTACTTAAAAACTAATTTCCTTAAAAAAAAGTTAAGTGCCTTGAGAGGTTGACCAGTACTGGATTTTCAGAAGTATATTTAATGATGATAGTTTGAAACAGGAAACAGCAGATAGCTGATGACTCAGCCAATGTCATTCCCACCCTTCCCCAATGTAATGTTTACACTGAAAACAGATTATGCATGTTGGAAATGAACTTGCTTTCTCTCAGTATCAGAAACTGGATAACTATTGAACTGCATGCCTCAGTCAAAGGGATAAAAAGTCTGATTGACTTTGATTTAGTCTGAACAACAGACTCAAAGTATTTTATCAGTAAATATACGGAACCTAACGTCAAGCAAATTGTAAAAATCAGGTACAATATCTAAAACAATATTCTGTTGATACCAGTAGTTTGCAGTACACAATGATCTCGCTACTTTAAATAATTTTGTGTTGTGAGCCGACTCTACATGAATAAAGTTTAAATGACTAGAGAAGCACAGTGTAATGTTGTTTGATATTCAGTTTACATAAAAAGTACAGGTTTTTTTGTAGGGGTTGACAGTTGCATCCCTTTTCTGATAAGGTTGTGTGTATGGATCTTTGTGTGTGTATCTTTTTTTTTCTCTCTCTCTCTGTTCTGGGTGTATTTAGCATAAGGTATTGAAGCTTATACAGTCATTTCAAACAGTTTGTCAGTTTGTCACACTCCAGAAGGCCTGATACAAGTGTTGATTTCATTATTATAACAATGTGATGGGTAGTTAAAAATAATTCAAGGATAGAGCCTTAAGGAACTCCTCATTTTGTAGGTCAATTTGAAAACTCAATATTTTTCGTGAAGTAAATGGCTGTATTTTTAAGCCATTGCTTATTCTTTCTGCTAGCATTATATCATGAACTGTACCAGAGGCAGTGGTAGGATCTGACAGAACTACACGTTTTTCTCTTTATTTTTTGTTAGGTTATAGAAATAGAGGGCATTTGAATTGTTGCTCACAACAATTTTTCGGAACACTTTTTCCACTCCAGGGGCCAGACTCCAGCTGAATCAGATTTCCAAATCTTGGAAATTGCCCGTAAGCTGGAGATGTACGGTGTCCGCTTCCACCCTGCAGCCGACCGGGAAGGAACCAAGATCAACCTGGCTGTCGCTCATATGGGCCTTCAGGTTTTTCAGGTGAGTGGTGATCGTTGACCTGTTGTTAGTACTACAGTGAATTCCACTGGCATTGCTATTAAAGATTTTTCTTTTACAATTTCTTTTTGACTCCAGGGCCACACCAAAATCAATACCTTCAACTGGTCCAAGATTCGCAAGTTGAGCTTCAAGAGAAAACGCTTCCTGATCAAACTCCACCCGGAGGTTCATGTATGTATTAATAAAGAGAAGACTGTCTTTGTGAAAAATATAAGGCCAATGTTTGCTTCATATTTGTATACTCTTTCTCATTTTATTTTTATGAATTTTGTTTTAGGGTCCCCATCAGGATACTCTAGAGTTTATGATGGCCAGTCGAGACCAGTGTAAAATCTTCTGGAAGATCTGTGTGGAGTACCACTCCTTTTTCCGACTGTTTGACCAACCCCAACCCAAATCCAAAGCTATTCTCTTCACCAGAGGCTCTTCCTTTAGATACAGGTATAAACTACTTGGCATTTCTTCAAACCTACCGTAGTGTAATTATCAGTGCATCTTTGTTTCCACTGTATCTTTTTGATCCTCACATTCAGTGTTTTTACTCCAATCACTTTCCATCAGTGGAAGAACCCAGAAGCAACTTGTGGACTATGTCAGGGAAAACGGAGCAAAGAGAACGCCATACCAGAGGTGTGTTTTTCAATACACTACTTAGAACAAAGATATTAAAAGTTTCACCCCTGGCATTAACATGTGGTATTTGAGATTTGGTCCTAAGTGGAATATATCTCTACATACGTCTCCAGTGGACACATGTGGTTTGATCTTAATTCTTTTTTCTACATGCAAATAAAAATGCTCATTTAATATTCTAAAATGCAGCTGAGCAAGCTTTCATTTCCTGCAGCCACTATGGACTCACAAGCCTTTAGATTTTAACAGACTAGCATAAGCTTTGTAAAGCTATTGGCAACTTTTAAGATTGAATGTTTTATTGCCTGTTAATATAAAAGCTGACATTTGTTGTTACTGACTCTCTTGCTTGACATACGCTTGAGTGAGACTAGATCTTTAAGTGCTCATGGATTTCAACTGGATTATACAAGCTGTCAATAGTCTATTTTTTCAGTTCAGGAATAAAGGGATGAGGCAGTGTGTTCTCATAATGTAACTATCTGAGTTTTTGGAAGCACAGACATGTTTAAAACACTTGAATATGACACTACTGGCCTGCGGATGATTATATACTCCAGTTAAAGCAGAGGACATTAGCTGAGGAGGTAGTCCTTCAGTGTGGCCCACTTTTTTTTTTGGCTCTTCTTCACTTTATTTTTAAAATGTGGACAGTATACAATTCCAGTGTGAACTAGTTTGGTCCTGAATTGATCAGCTTGAACAAAACAATAACAAAGATGCCACACAAAGTACTTAGTCATGTTGAAGTAAATGTGAAGGCCTCTGAAATCACCATTTACAGTTTAATTTTAATTGGAAGTACAGTGGAAATTATGAGCATAGGACAAAGATGATTATTTTTTTACTTCATTTTTTTAAACTGACACCCACCAACTCAGAATAATGACAAATGTCAATCTAGAGTGACATAAAAGTTACCTGATTTCTTACATGACTGCTTAAACTATAGGTGCTTTGCAAAAACTCAGACTATTATCTGTTTTTAGTACCACATATGGAAATGGACACAAACACAGTTGAGAAGTTTAGATTCCATGTAATTTGTGCTGTCTGTACTGTCATAAAACAAATCTATTGGAAAAATTTGATGTAGGCCATTTTTGCGGCTAGTCAGTATGAAGCCAAAGCATCTACAATGTGTCTTTGGTTTATTCATACCTGCTATAGAGCTGCTTAATTGTGATGGGATCCCAAAACACACATGTTAATGTCAGGTACAAACAGCGCCTAACAGTTAAATGCTTCCTTATTAGTGATTGGAATACATCTTCACACTCCACTTATCACTATCTTTTTTGTTCAGGAGGAACAGCAAAATACGAATGTCCTCTCGCTCCTTAGCCACAGATGTGCCAAAACAGGTTAGTAGAGTCACATGTTTGATGCAAACAGAGATATGATTTTTTTTTTTTAACACAGTTGTCCTTTACATTATTACTTTGGATTTTCCTGTGCTTTCCTCACTTCCCTTGTCTTGTCTTATTGTTTCAGAGCTTGTCATTCAATGACAGTCTCAGGGCCCCAGGCTCCCCTTCCTCTGCTAACGTGTCCTTCCACCCAGTGCACATCTCTAGCATTCACCCGCGAACAGAGCTCCAGCCTCAGCCCCAGCCCCTGCCCATTCTGAGCCAGTCCTCAGCGCCTCCCCAGCAGCAGCAGCCGCCACAGCAACTACAGCAGCTTCAATCCCCTCCGCAATCTACCAGACCCCCCAGCCCTCCGAAGGAAGAACCTGTCAAGGCTGCTTCCCCATCTCACTACGCTTTTCAAGGTGCCCCTAGCAATCAGGCAGCAGGACACTGCAGCCCCGTGTTTGTGTGTGTAGAGAGTGGCAAGTCCCAATCACAGCCCTCCAAAAATGGCAATGAGGAGAATGAACAGGGTGGGAGAAGGGGAACTGGATGCTCAGTGGGAGGGGGGAGAGGGAAGAGAAAAGGGATTCTAACACCTGAGGCTTTCGAGGCAGAGCTTTTACGTACTAAACAGAATTCCATGTTCTCAATGTCCAGCTCCCCACTGCAGGTCACTGAGGAGTTCATAGATGATGATCCCACTGAGATTTCTTTTTACGGTGGGGGGGCTGAGGCCTACTCCTATGGGCTTGATGATAAAGTGGATCACTTTGGTTATGTTGATGACTCTGACCTCAGAAAAAACAGGATTTTTAGTGTAGGCATTGAGGATCTGAATGGGAATGCCAATCCTTTCACTGACAGCATTGTGGGCCATTCTGAGACCAGCTCTTTGATTAATAACCGCTCTGAGTGCAGTTCCCTGGATAACCTGGGGCTCAGCTCTGCAGGCGAGTCCATGTCAGTGGGCTACGGGGGCCCCGACTCCTCCTCGCTTCAACTGCCGGGATCCGATATCCCATCAGAGGCCAGCTCCATGGTCAATTTCCCAGCATACTCTGTGCGCTCTGAGAGCAGCTCTGCTGTACAGTTCAGTGACTTGGTGGAGCAGCTTGAGCAGCTCAGCTACCCCCCAACGGCCACCGAGGGCTCAGGGAACGGCAGCTCTGACTCGGACTCCGACTGGGGCTCCGATAGCGTTCTCCCCCCTGAGCAGAACCTGTTTTACAGTAATCCCCTGACAGGGAGCAGTGGAATAGAAGGCTTTCTTCTACAGTGTCACAATTTACAGGCCTTGGCACTTACAGACCCCTCTGGATCCCCCCACATTAAAATGTAAAGCACATTTCCTTACAGCACTTGAGGTCCTGATCCAGGACAAAATAGCTGTAAATTGTAATTAGTAGTAGCAACACAGCTCACTACTTGGACACAACATTATCTCTAAAAACACTTTTGATACTTAAAATGATTTGGTCAAATAATAATTGAAGATGGTTTCCTGGTTCGTAGCTGGTGTTCAACCACCGTATTGATAGATCAATTTTATGCTGTTGACTCTGCAAAAACAAAGCCAAGAGAAACATGCACTTTTCCCTTTAGTGATTTTTGCAGCATTGCTCCTGTCTTTTATCACTAATTTGACCTGATGCTCCTGCTAGGATCAGGGCTTGGTGCTTTTTTTTTTCATCCCATGTCTTACGGGGATTTAGCCTTAATTTGAATGGCATTCTTGTCAAAGTCTGTCTTTGACTTTATAACTGCTTTACCTGCAACATTCAGCCAATTTGCAATAATTCTGCATTAAGGATTATCCTTTAAGCAGTCCATGTAGGACATTTTTGCCTTTTGTGTGGAAGCTCTGTCTTAATCACTTCACAACACTAATGTACATGTTAGCATAGGAATGTGGAAGTGGATTTGCTTCCCACTGGAGGAATACACAATTCAACTCAAGATGTCAAAAATAATGTTCTGCAGCAATCACCTTTAGTAAAACTCAAATAACTTAATACTATCTGAGAATGTAGACATTTAATCCTTATTTTAATTGCAACTTGAGAAACATAAGCTTAAGAAATGTGATGCTCTAAGTTCCAAGTACTTTACATATTATTGTTTTGTTTTTGTTTTTTTTGGTTTTTTTTCTTCTCATTTTTGTGAGTAATCATTGATCTGTGAGATGTTGCAAATGAGCTGTTTACTCAGTCTCTAATCTCAGGGGGAAAGTGAAACCGATAGTCATCCAGGTGCAGTCGGCCTCCTGTAGTCAACACCAAGACCTCACATGGAGCCACTTAACATTTGCACTTCTGTGCCTCACTGACATCTGCTGGACAAAGTTGTTCCCAGCATCTTTCACATAAAAACACAAAATAGATGTCACACATAATAGATGTTAGAGGATAATTTTACTTAGTAATAAAGTAAGTATATAATGTCATGAAAGGAGAAGAAACATTTCTCCACCAAAATAACTACCATTTTTGGTTAGTTTTAAGTTTGATTGAAGAATGTAAACAGTGTACTGATGAGCCACTGAGTGCACTGTTAACACCACTTTTTCACAAAATGAATGTATAATTTTGCATGTATGTAAGGCCTTGTGCTCCTTTAGAACAGTCACCATATTAAGTAAAACGTGTATTACAGTCTTTTACACAGATGTGTGTCCTGATGAATAAAACATCTAGAAACCACCAATGATCACAACATCCAGGAAACATTTTGGATATAGTGGGTAGGGTTTTTTTAATTACACCACCAGTTATTGGTTGGAGATAAATTGTTGCTTTTGTTTTTTTGCCTGGCATGTAGCCTTCAGTATGTTTTGGGGTTTTGGTGTTAGGATACTAGCAGGAAGGTATTCTGTTTTTTGGAAGGAAACTTGGGTCTTTTGCACATTAACTATGAGTTTCTCTGTACTTTTATATAAGCTGGGTTTTATATTGTTTAAGTAGTGATGCTCGGTCCTTAACATGCTAGTATGCACATTGACCAGAGGTTTTCAAATTTCAAGCCCATAATAGTGTTGATATTGAAACTAATTGGTTTCATTTTGTTATTCCACTGATGTCATTGTCTTGCCTTCCCAATTTTATTTTTCTTCCATTATAGCTTGCTTGAATCTGCCCAAAGGCAGATTGTCACTAGCTTTCTTCAGTTTGCTTTTCTTTTGTACATTAGAGGAACTCTTTGTCTGCAGCACTTGCACCGCAGTGCCTTAAAGCACTTACTGTTTCATGCAGCATCTCAGGTGTACGTTTCTGTTTAATTTGACATAGCTTTGGGATGTTCTTTCTGAACTTCTTCGTGGGAAAGGAGCATTTTCCTCTTTAGTAATCGGACAATGGTTGATCCCTCACCTGTTCTCATTGTCATTTTGAAGGATGGCAAATTCCCCTTCTTACAAAAATACTCACAAACATCACTTCAGGTGTTTTTGCAACCTCTCTACAGTCACAAGTGTTTCTGTGTCACCATGGAGAGTATGGACTATTATTTTGATGCAGATACGATAATTTTTCTAGAAGATGAAGGCTTGTCTTGATGGCTTTTCCCCTTCTCCTCATTTTGCCTTTTCTGTGATAACTTCCCACAAAGATTTTAATGACGGGCTGACAGTTATAACCAGCTAAGATAACTGCACTTAGGCATTACTTAATTATCAATTAATCTTGAACATGTATATTTACTAATTAATAAACAACATGTACTTATGATTGTATGTTTTACTCTCAAGAATAAAGTAATCACTTTTGGGTACCATGAATGTCAGACTTAAAATTCTTTTGAGAACTAATCAAAGGGAAAAAAGGTGATGTAATTGTTTTAATGGCTTTAACAGAAACCCCTTCACAGTTAGACAAGGTCCAGATCATGAGGAGCAATTGTTTTTTTCCTTAAGTCTTTGAACTGAACTCCTATAGCAGCATAGTTGAGAACTGAGAGAAGAAATCCAAATACCAGACTGAAAACAGGGTGTATTTTAGTTTTATAATATTTTGGCTGATTGAATTGAATGAAAATTAGCCTTTCTCCGCACATAAAATTCTTGGTGAAGATGCAGAAACGAGTCCAAACTTCTGTTAACTCCTCAGAATTCTTCACTGAAGCCAGTCTTTTTATTTGCCCAGTTTGTTAGGGCTTTGAAGTACAATGCCCAAGTATGGATTTCTCTTCAGTCTAACAATATAAGAATGAAAAAGGGCAACAAATCAATAGTCCTTTTATTCGAGCCAGCAGACTGTTAGGGGTTGGGTCAGACTTGTACACAAGATTCCTCAACCTAATTCCAGCTGAGTGTGTGTGCTCCCTGTTTGGACAGGCTTTGTGCCAAGTCATTCCACAGCAAAACCCCCGTCCTCCCGCTGTTGGAGCCAGCCATTTGCTGTCTTTCCCCCTCTCGTGTCATTCCCTAAGGGCCTCTTCAGATAAACTATAAACAACTACATGCCCTCCAGACAAGCCACATTCCTGATAAGTCTTTGCACAATTATTTCCGGGTCGAGTGCTGACTTTTTTTTTTCCCCCTCCCCTCCCTTCTCTTGGCCTTCCCCCACTCGTTTTTTCTTCTTTTTTTTTTTTTCTTTTTTAAAGAGAAGTGGAAGAACAGCTGTGGTGACCTGGGATTCAGTTAGAGGATAGCAAAGCGTTTCATCTGCTGTTTTGTCTCCTGATTTGTTTTGTAGCAGGACAAAAGCAGCAAAGCCAGTTTTGTGTAATGAAATCAACCTCGTAGAAGTTGGCAATGAATCATTTTGTCCTGCTTGTAGAGGGGTTTGAAAACAATGGCAGGGGAAAATGTGGGAACCATTACTTGCCTTGGTCTACCCTGCTGTCTCTCCTTTCATTTGTGGCCTGTGTGTGCGATGAACTGTGGCACTTGTTTTTGTTAAAATATGCCTTGCTTAAGCTGTGTTTTTCTCTAAGAGGAAATAAGATAATTGTAAAAAACACGTTAGGTGAGGATGAGGCTTTTTTATTACTGCAACACTTTTCATTCGTCTGGGCGTGACGTATTAAATCACTGTCGCTACTTGCCATTGTGAGAGTAATAGTTGACTCAAACCCCACCTATTGCAAAACATCACGTTAGGCCTGTTTGAACTGACTTTCATTTTCCTATTACATCATCCATGCAGGCTTTTTATCTGAGTCAGGTGTGTGTCAAAGTGTTTCTTTTCTCTAACATTGTTCTATCTTCCACAGATTCAGTCGTGGACAGCCCCCAGCTCTCACCCTTCACCTCCCAAGGCCCCCTCTGCTTATCACCCTCCTTCCAGATGTCAACCCTCAGCCTGCCGGGCCAAGCCCCTTCGCCCCTGCAAAGCCCCATCCTGAGCGAGGTGGGCAGTAATGCCAGGCTAGAGGAGGAGGAAGAGGGCAGGAGGAAGGTACTCTGATCATATGCCACCCTTCCACCCCCTGCCTCACACCCGTTTTCTTACAAGTTACCCATCGCAAAAGCCACTAACTTCACTTTCCTGTAATTTAACATGGAAACAGATATACAAAATATGTGTTTGTAGCTGTGGATAACAATAATCAGCATTTTAATGTTTTTGCATTGTGTAATGTATTGTCAGTCTCCGGCGTTGAGACTAATGGCTCTCTCCCCTCAGCGATATCCCACCGATAAGGCCTACTTCATTGCCAAAGAGATTCTGACCACAGAGCGCACATACCTGAAAGACCTTGAGGTCATCACTGTGGTGAGTAGGCATTATGTTTATTGAGCCATTTTCACATATCAACTGCAGATAGTGAGCTAAGAATCAGGTTCTAATATTGTTTATAGTCGCTTTCTCACATGTAGCACAAAACCGCTGATTGTGTCAGACCTGTTGTCATTCATTGTATTTACTCTAAGGGGGTGGTGACTAGTTAGGACAGGCATAAATAGGATGATTTATCTGTTATGATCATTATTTTTGCATTAATATCTGGACTACATACTGCATATCTTTAATTTAATCCTTAATTTTCTAAGGTCTCTACCCAAGGGATAAATAATCTAATCTATATTCTCACATGTTCAACATCAGCAAGAGTGGAAATGTAATTGCAGTGCTGCAACACATCACTTACTTTTTACTCAAAGTTAAGAATTGGAATGTTTTCAGTTCACATGAAACACGTAAAACAAATAAAACTGTTTTGTAGGAACTTGAAAATGTAGTCATAATCAAAGCATATATCATGAAAGAGCCAATAGAAAAGAAAGTGCATGGTCTTATTAAGTCATAGTAAAAGTCTAAGGCGATTGACGCACAATGTGAGCTCACACATTGAGTAACATGAACTCCAGGTTAAAATATGCTGGTTGATTGCCAATAAGTGGTTGTATTACTCAGTAGATATCTGTCAACAGCTGTCTTTGTCTGGATCAAACAGTCACAAAATACAACTACATATAATTTTATGTCTGTGGTAAAGAAAGGGTATGTCGCTGTGAAACTTCAGTCTTTTAACAAAGTAATTCCAGTTTTCACCAAAGACATAGAAGAAGGGTGTCCAGTTTATAGTTGAATTAGGTATGACACTTACATTTCTTATAGACCATACTGTAACTGTGAATTCTTTGAACAATGATCTCTTCATTTTGCACAAACATGTACTTTGTACTAGGTACGGTAGACGACAAGGTGAGGTCTGTTTAATTAACTTCATTCAGATGATTGCGTTTATACAGGCATTTCTGGTTAATCACTGGAGAATTTCAGGATTGCGGTACAAGTTTGAAAGGGGCTTTTGTTAATACTTATGGCTGCCTAATTTGGGCCTAAATGTTTTTGTGATGATTTGGTTGATAGTTGTTCCCACATATTTCAACACAACAGAACTGTCACATATAAGTGGCATAGAAAGACATGGGGGCATGTGATCATATGCATCACCGGTCTGTTGTCCATCTCTTGCTTTCAGTGGTTCCGCAGTGCTGTGATCAAAGAAAACGCCATGCCCGAAGGCCTGATGACCCTCCTCTTTTCCAACATTGACCCCATCTACGAGTTCCACAGAGGCTTCCTCAAAGAGTTGGACCAGAGGCTGGCTCTCTGGTACGTGCTGCCGTAGTATTTCTCTGACTGGTTACCTCTATCAAAACATCCGCAAAGATGATTTTTAAAGAAAAAAAAAACATATTTTCTCAGGGAGGGACGCTCCAATGCTCATGTCAAAGGGGACTACCAAAGGATTGGTGATGTGATGCTAAGGAACATGTGTGCTCTTAAAGTAAGAAAACCTTGGTACCATCCTCATTTCATTTAATTATGTGACTGATAGACAGACTGTTATGACATTTGTGGTTTATTTCTCTCAGGAATTCACCAGCTACCTTCAGAAGCACGATGAAGTATTAACAGAGCTGGAGAAGGCGACCAAGAGGCTGAAGAAGCTGGAGACTGTCTACAAAGAATTTGAACTGCAGAAGGTCTGTTATTTACCCCTCAACACATTCCTGCTTAAGCCCATCCAGCGCCTCATGCACTACAAGCTCATCCTGGAGAGACTGTGCAAGCATTATTCCCCTGCCCACCGCGATCATGATGACTGCAAGGGTGAGTTTCCATCAGAAATTCTAAAAAAGACAATGAAATACAGCACATGGTTTGATTTGATCGACTTCATCACTGCCTCCCTACAGAGGCTTTGAAAGAAGTGGCCGAGATCGCCACTCAGCTCCAGAGCAGCCTGATCCGACTGGAGAACTTCCAGAAGCTAACAGAGCTGCAGAGGGATCTAATCGGTATCGAGAACCTGACAGCACCAGGCAGGGTGAGTGCACTGACACACAACAGAGGACAGGGGGTGCTGGATTTAAAAAGGAAAAAAAAAAAAATAACAGTATCTAACAGTCGTCTTGGTTTACAGGAGTTCATTCGAGAGGGTTGTCTGTACAAGCTCACCAAGAAAGGCCTGCAGCAAAGAATGTTTTTCCTGGTTAGTACAGCTACTGCAACTTCTTTAACAGTTAAAACAGGGAGAGAGAAAACAGGAGAACAAATATAAAACCACTACAATTGTAGGTGTATGACTATTAAAATTATGACGGAGCATTTTTAATCCAGTTGGTTAGAAGATCCATAGTTTTGCTTTTTTATATCATGGATAAAGAATAACAAAAGAATGACCAAAGAAAAACAAGGTAATGATAAATAACCAATATAGGAATAAGAAAATAATAATGTAGAATACCTAATGCAAAAATAACTAATTGTGAAAAGGAATAATAAAAAAGATACTGATAAATAATGAACATTGGACTAAGATAATGATAATAAACAATACCTAACACATGGACTGACACAAGAATTATGGGACTTTCATTGTTTCTTCTGTTGTTCAGTTCTCAGACATGCTCCTGTACACAAGTAAAGGTGTAACAGCGACCAACCAGTTCAAAGTGCACGGCCAGCTGCCCCTTCATGGCATGATCGTGAGTATAGCAGCTCTAGTTTGTCTCTGTGTTGCCCCTCTGTGATAGCGTGAGTGTTTGAGGCTGGTCAAAGTTGGGTTTCATTAGGATCTGCTCACCATGGCAGTGTGTTAAGAAAGGGAGGGCCTGGGTCTCCTAACTTTGCGTGTCTTTGCTTTACTCCTGGGTGCAGCTCATAGTGCTGGATGCACCGGTAAGTCCTGTTGAGCTCTGCCAGCTCGGATACCCAAACCCTACCCTTTTTCTCCTATGCTTTTATAGACACCAAACCACTAAAAGCACACCTAGAAGACTGTGATCAGGCTAAAATAAACCAAATAGTGAAAAGCAGACACAGGATATAGTGTTATTTCCTCTTTCCAATGCTGATAGGTGTGTTTTGGTTATAACTGGGTGATAAATGTATAAACTCTTAAAATGAAGATCATGAACCCTCATCAGTTTGACTCCAGATGCACTGTAGATGCTCCAGTAGAGACTCTAAGCCAGGCCTCTCTGATTTTTTTTAATTATTTTCCCCTATCGTCATTTCCTGATCCAGATTGAAATGTAAAAGCTGGAATGGTTTCCTCTATCCAGCTGAATGTCTGTGTGTTTTTATTGTCTGTAGGTTGAGGAAAGTGAAAACGAATGGTCAGTTCCCCACTGCTTCACCATCTACTCTGCTCAGAGGACCATTGTAGTGGCTGCAAGGTGAGAAATGGAAAGGAAAGGGGTTTTTTATGTACATGAATTTCAGGCAGTCCCAACTACCAATGCTTGGGCTTTGAAGCTTCAGTGAGAATTATCTGTGACAGGGATAGAAAATAAAGTCAAGAAGTAAGATTTGTCTAGCTCACCTCGAGCTTAAACATGGACCTCCTACTGCTTGATTAACTTCAGGTTGTGTGACGACAAAAACCGTGTCCATATTCTTTGGCAACACAGTTTCTAGTTTTGGTTAAGAATATGCACTGAAATGATTAAAGAGGCAGGGATTCAAAGCAACTCTTTGCTACAGTTGCCAGCTGCAGGTAATGGGCCATAATTTATCTCCACCACTCAAGAGGAATGATATCAGGTTGCTGTGACAGTCACTGATCCTTTGGATGCTTCCAGATGTCTGACTTTTTTTGGCATCTTGCTATCATAGCTGTAATTTGTCTTTCGCATGTCACTGTCTCAATGTCAAAACTGGTGACATTAGATGAGAGAATAACTAATGATAATGAAGTATGTTGGATGAATATTTAGTTCATGGTGTACTGACTAATACATACTGTAGAAAAGAAATATTTGCCTTTGAAGGGCAAATGAAAAGAATTTCTACATTGATTTAAGTGCTTCATTGTTGGCGTTGAAGCCTTGAGGCCCCATTTGAGTCATATTGTAAATCTCTAACCTTGATGTTCATCTAGCTCCAGTATATTCTCATATCAGTTATTTGTGTTTATACTGGCCATGAAAATGATCCTTTCAAAGCACAAGTTCCCTATAAAACATGGACAGAATCCACATTCCTCGTTAAACAAGCCGACTGCCAAGAGGTGTCTTTGTGCTGTGGCTCAGCGAGAAAACAAAAAGAGGGAAGTTCGGTCAGTTTCACTTTACTGCCAGTATGAACACAAGGAGTGATTCCAGCAGCCGCAACATTAAACACAGCCAGAGCCTGCATCAGTCATTTTAATGTATTTGAAAACATATGGGAATGTGTCTGTGTTGCACATTTTAATGGACAAAACCAAACCAAATGTAAACCTAAGAGTGAAATACTGTCAACTTCATTTCTGTGTGTTTGTGATTTCAGCTCTAAAGTTGAGATGGGAAAATGGATTGAAGATCTGAATTTGGCTATTGATATGGCCAAGAAATCCCAAGAAAAATCCAGCATCTTTCTTGATCCTGGACTCTGCGATCGTTCCAACCGTAAGAGTTTCTCTTCACCTCACTATCGAGCATAGAGTAACTTCTAATTAAGCTTTATGTGGCTCATGTATCATCATATCTTTGTCAGCTGAATAATAGTTTTTTTCCCACTGGACGCCTGAGACATCCAAATGTAGAGTGTCACCTTCCTTCGTGCACCCTCCCTCCCTGTCACACCTCTTACCCCAACTCCTTTCTCAGGATCGTCTGATGAGGTTTCCCTGGAGCAGGAGTCAGAGGACGACATGAACTCCTCCCGTACTTCACTGGATAAGCAGACACACCATCGTGCCAACACTACTATGCATGTGTGCTGGCACCGCAACACCAGTGTGTCTATGTCTGATCACAGCCTGGCTGTGGAGGTACTCCTCCTCTGCCCTACATTAAAACACACAGACACACACATTCAGACTGAGTATAAAAAACACTCATTTACACAGCATCATTCATAAACACCCCAGCACCGGAGTCAGAAAAATTCATCATCTCTAGGTTTCCACTTCTCTTCCTAACCTTTGCTTTTTCTTAAATCTCCCACTTCTTCTCCCTGATTGTGTTACTGTCAGCTACCACTACTTGATTTAGTGAAGTATGTTGTGTAAGACTTTAATTTCTTCTTTTTCTCTTGATGATTAATCTAAATGGATGAAAAGCATGAAAACTCTTTTTTTGTCTTAATTTCTCTGACACTAACGTTCTTGTTCCACAGAGGGACTTCCTAACTCCTCCTCCTTTCCCCTCATTTCCCCTAATTTCCCCTTCAAGGCTAGCATGCTAACACTTCTTCTATTCTTCCTTTTCTTCTCCTCGCTACACACTTTTTCCTCTTCACCCTCTCAGTCTTTGGCTCTCCGGCTGTATCACCAGAACTTCCTCCTCGCTATCTCCTCGGTCAGGGCCAAAGACCAAACACCATCACACATGTTTGCTGGTACCGAAACCAGAACCTCTCTCTCACTGATTACCTGCGCATGAACCAGGTATTAAACCACAGGCTATAAAAGACTAAGAAGAGACTTGGTAGAAAATGTTTAGTTCTGTGCTCAAATGGATCAACCAGGTTTTATACAACTCATCTGTGAATGCACAGTATTACTGTATGTTTCTAATTTCAGCCAGTAGATCAGTCAAGGAATCAAGAAGTCTGTCTGTGATGTATGAAGGATATTTACTGTAAATAATAGACTGCTTCCCCGATTTAATCCTCCAAATAAATGTTGGTAACCTGGTTTTATGACCTGTTGCACAGTTGAAAATATTTTAAGCCAGCTTTTATCAAGATAGTGATGCTACGACTGGAGGTACAAAAACTGCAATATTTTTCCTTTAAGTGAATGTAAATGAGGAGATGGACATTATATCAACTCTGCAGTCTCTGTAGTTGTTTAAAATGTGTAAATGATTGGAGAAATGAAAAGGAAAACATGAATGACATATTAACAATTTCTTGCATGCATCACTGACAACCCTTATTAAAACACAACATGCTTTTCCATGTGTTTGGTGAAACGTATTACAGATTACACACAGTCACACATGTTCTGTTTTATATACTGTTATTAAAATGTCTAACTGTTTTACATTCTACTTGGTTGCAGAACCAGCTCTCAGGTTACCTCCTAAGGAAGTTCAAGAACAGCAACGGCTGGCAGAAACTCTGGGTTGTTTTCACCAACTTCTGCTTGTTCTTCTATAAGACTCACCAGGTGAGCGTTTATTTCCTGACATTTCTTACAGTATTTTTTACTTCACCCTTTTGTCAATACTTTGTCTGCTTATTCAAAACACTTAACACATTCACCCTATCAATAGACTATGTGAGCTAAACAGTGTGGACTTTTGCACTCCATTGCATCACCGCTTCTTCTAAAATTTATGAATACCTTCCTCAGTCACAATCAAAATTCTATTCTATCCAGCCACAGCAAACTTTGCAGACAGTTCACAATAACTCACGTACAGTCCAAAACTCTTTAAAAAAAAAAACATTTGACAGGGAAATGTGCTGCTTTTTGACACAGGTAAGTTGTATAGCTGATTTTAGTGGTCCAATTTTTTTATTCGCAGCCTTCTTACAAAAGTGGTCATATTATTACAGCAAAAAAAACATCCATCTTGTACAAAAATGTTTGCTTTAGTTCAGATAGACATAGCTATGCAACCAGGCAGGCAACCAGAGGTAATTTTACGCTACCCAAATCAAGAACAAGCACAGTGAAACGAATGGTAATATACAGGGCTATGCAAGAATGGAACAAACTACTGGAAGCAATGATATGTAGCACTGTGCCCAAGATGAATTTGGGGGACAATAAAATTTGTTACTTTTATTTTTACTTTACTTTAACACATCACACAAGAAAATTGTAAAACGAAATTCAAGAAGTTAGTCAAGAAGCATCTATTGACCACAAATGATTGATACTTGGGCTAACTGAATGTATGTACTGCATATACTACACCGTTGCTGACCTAAAGGAGCTGTCGTGTCTGTATATTGTCTGTTATTTATTTTCTGTCATGTTATGTTGTATGTGAAAAATTGTTTTGTATGTTATTTGCATTGACTAGTTGTAAAGATTATTGTAAGGACCCCAGGAGGAATAGCTGTAGCTAGGGTACAGCTAATGGGGATCCTAAAGAAAGAAAGAAAGAAAGACAGACAGACAGACAGACAATAAATATGCATATATATAGGCAATAATCAGGGTTTGTACAGGGGCTTGAAATCCTTGAAAATGCTTGAATTTCAATGAAGTGTTTTCAAGGTCTGAAAAATGCTTGAATTTTAGTTTGTGCTTGCAGTTATAACTCTGATGCGATTTATTTATTTATTTATTTTTAATATTAACTCTGCCAGGTTAGGTGGCAAACCAAAGCTACTAAAAGAGAGGTGATACATTTTGAAAAATCAAACTTTATCTCAAAAAAAAAAAAAAAAAATTACCGGGTGCTCTCAGGTCGACTCCAGGTACATTTTTATCTTAATCGTTGTCTCAGTGTGTGCCTGAAAAACGCCAATTGGCTTCCCTTTTTTTTTTTTTTTTTTTTTTTTTTTTTTTTTTGATAAAACTGTGTGTCTAAACTTTTTTGCTATTGTGAAACATAATTTTAGATGTTTATAGCATAATAAAATGTATGCCATTGTGATAAAAGGTGGAAAAAAATAATCATGAGTATATGTATTCCTGTAGATATGTATTTTACCCCAGCAATAAGGTGCTGTGCTGGAAAATTTTGAAAATGACCCTTAAAAATGCTTGAATTGACCTTGAATTGAAATGTGTATGAACCCTGAATAATACAGCTGTTGTCGTCAACATCTTTCCACTGTTGCTGCTCTATAAGTCTTGGCTTTCAGTGAGAAAAGGTCAACCAAGACTGCAGCTATTGTTACTATAATTTACCAAAGTCAGTTGCATAATTTGGAAAAGTATTGAGATAGGCAGAAAAAGAATTAAGTTTGTTCTGCATGGCTTTAAATATTTGTGGATGATCGGAGGGATTAGAACTGGAAGAGCAGACGGAGAGGGATGTGGCTTGTGCAGAAGGAGACTGAAAACAGGATTCCAGTAATGAATTGGATTTGATCGAGGCACTTGGACTAATTCTGTGAGATCTAATAAAGTCATTGAATCTGTCCAGGATTGTCTAGGTTATGCATTTAAGGTAATGTTATTGCAAATAGATGAGTTTTAGGCTTAAAGGAGAGAATAAAGTCATTTGGATGTCAGAGGTGAGGTTGTTCAACAAAAAACAGCCTAATTTCAACATAACACTAAACGGTGAAAAAATCAGGGATAAAAAAACATAATGTCCTCATAAGTCTTCATTTTGGTGTTTATACTTGCATCTGTTCCATTATGCACATTTGAAATAATTTTCTGTTAGTAAAAAAACAAAGTGAAAGCAAATGTATGTAGTGAAAGCTAATGTAAACCCTGTGAAACCCTGAGATTTGACACAACTGTTTTTAGACATTTACTCTCAGTGTGTGGAAAGCTTAGTTACATTTATGTGGGTTTTATAGGGGTGTAACGGTACAGAAAATTTTGGTTCGGTACATTTTCGGTACAGGGGTCTTCGGTTCAAAACATTTTTGATATGTTTTGCAGCGGCTCTGAGAAGGCGCACAAACGAGTGCACCGTTACACCCCTAGGGTTTTTGTGTTCTCATACAAAACCATTTTGTGTTTATCTATAAAAATAAACCATTTACATAACTTCATATCCCTATCTATGTGTAAAAATTTGGAGACGCTACAGAAAAAATGGCAACCCCAAGAAGGATAGACTTGTCCGCTGGTGACAATTCTAGGAAAACAATTGAGGAAAGCTGATTTTACTTGTACCCTGCACATTGGTTTGATATTTATTTGGCTTAGGTGCTACCCAACATGCCTTGGGCACTGAGCTTAAGCCTTATAATAGTAAGGAAAACCCTGAATTTGAATGTTTCCACAGACCGTTGTCTCGGTGGGCTTTTTGTATAGACTCTTAAGCACAAACCAGTCATGTTATATCATCTGATCTGTTAACTACAAGCAGCTGAATGGAGGAAAACATGTGACTTGTATTCTGAGTTGCACATATTGGGAATTCTCCAAAAACAACCCTATAAGACAGTTAAATGTAAATAAAGTTCATCAGCACCAATAAAGCGGATTTTTATACAAAAATAAGGCAAGTTATTTGTATTTTATAGTTCATTGTACACTGAGTATCTTCCTGCAGAATGCATAGGTTATAGTAAATGCAACACCTGGGTTGTGTTGTGTTGGATGAAGTGCATTTGCACTAAGCATTCCAGACACATTGTGTGGAGACAAGTATGAAAGGTTTTTGTTAATTGCATTGCTGTTCAATGGTAGCCAATTACATGTAACTGACGTAAGAGGGTGACATGTTGTCTTTTGTTTACAGGATGACTTCCCACTAGCGAGCCTCCCCCTCCTTGGCTACACAGTCAGCACCCCCGAGGAGTCAGATAGTATTCACAAAGAGTACGTCTTCAAGCTCCAGTTCAAGTCCCATGTTTACTTCTTCCGTGCGGAGAGTGAATACACCTTTGAAAGGTATGGGTAACATTAGCCTGTGTGTATTTTACTCCCATCCCTGCCTGTTCACATGCACGTTAGTATCCTAGTTATGAGGCGCATCCTGGTTTTGATCATTTGATTGTTGGGTTTTGGTATTTACATGACATACAGAGCCGTCTGGATACTCATATCCCTATTTGCATGTTAAATACTATTATCCAGGTAACTCATCACTGCACCTGTTTGCACCTGGGACCTTTACAACTAAACGTTTTAATTTAATCTGACGCTTCATTAGCTGCTGCCTAACTTTAATGTTACTGTGGCTGTAGAAAATGAGGCCACTTAGGTTTATAGCAAACAAAACACTATTAAATGACAACATTAAGATGTGGATTTATCTTACCTTCATTCATCTACTGCCAAGGAGATGAAATCAACAGGTAAACGTGTCCTCCAGCTGTTATTCTATCCCTGTCACCATGTTGGATAAGGAGGTGGATGAAGCTCCACAGCCATGACTAATGGCAAAGGGTTTGTCATGATGGAGTTCAGTGTCTGGTTTTAATAATCATCCACGTAGTTACGGCTCTAGTGTCTCCACTGTGACCTGACTTGTATTGTCCGTTTTGGGGGGCCGTGGTCCTGTACTATCAGAGTACCCCAGCTAGAATATCCAAGATTCTCAAAAACAGAATAAAGGTTGTATTCTGAAATCAGGATATGGTGTTTACATGCTCAAACACAATAATGGGATCCTCCAAAAACCCCCGAGTATGTATTCTATGGATGTGCATGTAGAGTCACTCCTAGAACATTGTGGCAGACCTTTAGGTTTTACAGTAACTGTGTTCGCTTGTAACGCTCCATGTTGTCGCCTCTTCACAGATGGATGGAGGTGATCAAGAGTGCAGCCAGCACTACGGGCCGGATGAGTCTGCTCATACCCAAAGGAGGTCCGATGGAGATAAATGGAAACTGAATTTAACATCATGAATCTGGAGGCTGGGCCTCTGGGATGTCAGAAAGACTACTCAGTATCATTTTTAACCCAGATTTGGACAATAACAACTGGAGACTGAAAGACACTGCCAGTTTAAGTGTTAACATTTGTCTGTTTAAAGATTGAATTCTAATGGTCTGTGCATTTCTTTGATTAATGATGTAAATGATAACATTTGTTCCAGTATACAAGATGTAATGAAAGGGAGACATGTATGTGATGATTTAGCATGTGTAAGTGCTCAGCCAGGCCGTATATTGACTGATTCACATGGCCTGTGGGAAATCCTGTTGTATGGGACCAAGTCAGAAACAAAGGGCTTAGATCCAGGCTGCTTTAAGGGCCATTGTGCTCTGCACCCCATGACTGAAACTGTTTGGGTTACAGTGTTGATATGATACGTATGAAGATGATACACAGTATGTGGAACATGACGGTACAAAGGATAGGTGCGGATGAAAATGTCCAGCTCTCCTCATTGTTTTTTTTTTTTTTTAATGCATAAGCGGTAGGAGAGCAGAAGGTTCACTGAAAGTGGAAAAGTTTGAGTCGTTGAATTTTGGGAGATGATCTATGGGATGTTTTAAAGGCAGCGACAGACGAGCAGTTTGGTTTCAGACATTTGGCGAAAGCACATTACTGAGAGCTTCAAGAATAAACTATTAGTATAAAGCAGTATTTATTTCTGAGGCCAGTACAGTTTGAAGGCTTTATTTACCTGTTAATGGAAGGATGCAAAGGATGTTTAAGGGAGCTGTCTGCGTTATACTCCTCATTAGTTTGGCAGCATAAGGGCCAGTTTGGTGCTACATCCTCTCTTTAATATCAAATGTAATCATTTATCATTTTTATTTTGCATAGGGATAACAACTTGAGGATATAATGTGCAGTGCTTACTCTAGTGTTTACTCTGTGTAAAAGTTTCCTGGAGGACATATTTTGAAGTAATTGTACCTGGTGATGATGTTTTTCAGTGTGTCAGACTGTGTTAGTCAAACAAGAGCTGAATTATGGAAGATTTGTGCTAACACCAGTGGCATTTCATCAGTCATTTAGTGATTGTCTGCCATGGTAATATTTGGTATATATTTTTTACGAAGACTGGAATCTTTTGTTTTTGTGTGTGTGTATGCGTGTGTTTGTGTGTGGAGAAGCCAAATTTGTAGACCTTCCCTGCCTCTGGAGCTGTAACAGCAGGTGATGATAGAGGTCATCTCCAAACCATCTGAACTCCTCTGTGTGGAAGAGACTGTTGCACGGTTAACATAAAGCATGTTACTCCTATTTATTGTATAGCATGTCATCAGGGCTGTGCTTCTGGAGGCCCTCGTGTAGTATTCATGTTATTCCACTGAAAATCTAACAAATAAAACATCATTTGGATCAGCGTTTCTCTGGCTCTTCTTGATCTGTGGGCACTTCCAACACCTAGTAGTCAACAAGTTCTGCATAATGGAACTTTTCTTAACAACAGAGATGAAATGTAACTGTTTCAGAAGTATTACACATAAAAACAAATTTGAGGGACTTGAGTATTTCATTTTAGCAGTTTCATACCTAATCTCATTTCAGAGACATGTTGTACTTCTTACTCTGCTGATACCATCAGTTACTGTTAATATTAGAAGTTTTTTTAATTCTATTCCTGCCCAAAGTTGGCAAAATGTTCTTTGCACCCACACTAGATTTATTTTACACTATTTTACAGGGTTCAACCCATAAAGACCCAAACATCCACTGACGACCAAAACCATCTACTGATCTAAAAATGTTTAATACCTGTTGATCCATTAATCCTATCAATACATGTAAATAGTGTAAAATACACTTTGTCATCTTTTCATGGTCATCAGATATGACCCATTTGGACGTTCAGAGGCTCCGTAGTGAATGTGAAAACACTGTCATCTTCTCCAACATTGATTCACCAGTAAAATCCACGGAGTTTGATAAATGACAGTGGATGGACACACTTGGTTTATGTTCAGTTAATGATATCTTTCTTGAAAAAATCCCTTTTTCTTCAGTTTTCTCTGTTTCTGATATGATAACCTTCAACTTTAATCTGAGCTTTAAAGAACATCTACATGATCAGTAAATTAAGTGTGGGGAAAATACCTGAATTTTACCGGAGAAAATGTAAAATTCAGAAGATAATATGATAAATGGTGATAAATCATTTAAAATACTTAAATACAGAGAAAAATTCCTTTGGGAACTGTCACAAAAGTCGAGCTGGGTCTTTTACAGGTTAAAAAAAAAAAGTTATATACTCATATTTGGTTCAGTTTTTTCTGTAAAACCTGAAAATGATGACTTAAGCCATTTTTTTGAGAAGCTGACAAAATGTTAATTATACCCGGTGAGGAGCAGCCTGAGCAGGTCTTCACACTTCAGTGGGTCTTTGTAACAATGACCCAGACAATTTGTACCCATGTGTCCACAGTCAACCATACCTTTTACACCCAGGTGTTGTAGGTCTGCTTTTTTATGATACTTGCACCTGCAAAGTTTTCTGAGAGAAACCTTCTCCATAATTATGGAGGTGAAAGGGGTCAGGTTTAACCTAAATTATGGTTTCCTAAACTGAATCAAGCTGGTTATTGGTTAAACCTGAGTCTGTGAGTTTGGCACCTAAACCCACCAAACTGCAATATAACACTGAAGATGTAGGAATAAAACATACAGTAGGACCTGAACTCTATTTTCTTTAGTTTTTTTGTTTTTTTGTTTGCTTTTTTTTTTGGGGGGGTGTCATCCTGAAGCTTACATTTGTTGTGTCTGAGCTCATAAAAAGTACAATTTAAATTATAGATACATGATTCTTGCATGATAACAGTAAATATGATGCAGATGTAGTTGTAATTAGACTAAAGTGTAGTAAATGCAGTCAGGAATATGAATCCAAAAACATCATACACTTGCCCATAAAGTTGGAATAATTTTGTTTTTGGACACATTCCTCTTTTTATTCCTATTTATACACATCAGTAATCACCTTTGACCAGGTTCAATGATTACATACTGAATCCCAGTTACACTTTATCAAGAATAAATCACATTGTCACAATCATTTCATGACAAGAGAAAAAAAAACATTTTATTCCAACTTTATTCACAACAGTGTATATAATAATATAAAACTGACTGAGACCATTTTTCTGCTTAATGACTATTTCAGACTTTACTTTGAATACAGTTTATGAATATTACTTACATTGAACTTACTTTTACTTTCTGGTCTGAATAAGTCTTCCACCACTTCTGCAAAGAAATTAACATAAACACAGCATTTGGAAAGACTACATTTTGAGCACAAACAGAGCTAAAATGGGACAAATAATAATAAGTACATGTAATACAAGTACAGGTAAAGAAGAAATGTCATTTATGGAACAATGACAGCTTTACTGCTTATAAAATGCATGTCTTACTATACAAAGGTGTATTTCTACATGTGTCTTAAGGGATGTACTGTATGTTACCATTCAACAGAAAACAGAAAAGGTGTCTGGTTTCCTTCACATACTGTCAGAGCATTATTCATGTTCCAGTTGTAGTGTACAGACTTTGCTTTCATGTCTGTTAACTTGCTGTAAATCTGTGCAGTCATAAACAAAGCAGGGCATTCCTCAGGCTTGCCCAAACAATGTGAACAGTGGGAGTGGCGGCTTCTCCAGAAATGCCAATATTGCTCATCTGCTCAGAGACTCAATGGGGTTTTTTTTCTAGGAGTGGAGAGGGTGTGTAACTTGTCCCACTTGTCTACTTTCATCACATATGCTTTTAACACCACACAGCCTCCATATCAACTCTGTCAACATGATTTTTAGCTGAACTTGCAGAACAGAATGAAACCACTTCAGCTCTCTCACACTGCTTAGTTCTTTGCACTAGATGGTGTTTAAACATTTGTATAAAAGACCATGTCTGTGGATTTAACAGTCGGTATGATCTGCCTCTAAAATATGTTACATTATTGTGACAGAAGGGATTTTGTTGGCTTTAAATCTTTATCTTTACTAATTAGAACCACTGTTGGAGTAACGATATCACAGGGGGGGAATGTGCACGACTGACCTTCCTCATGAAATACAACATAATGTGCACTGTGGAACTGTGTCCTTCACCTTACTTCCTGTTATTAAACAGTTCAACTCCTGGATTGCATGCAACCATTATACTTGGAACATATCACTTAAACCAGGGGTGTCAAACTCATTTCAGTTCAGGGGCCACATACAGCCTAATAGGATCTAAAGTGGGCCAGACCAGTAAAATTATATAAATAATAGGGTAAGAACTGATAAATAATGTCAACTCCAAAGTTTTCTCTGTTTTTGAGTGATAATGAAAATGTTTACACCTATGAACTGTACTTTAATGTAACATGAACAAATATGAACAACCTGAAAATTCTTAAGAAAAAAAGTGCAATGTTAACAATATTACGCTTAAGTTGATCATTTATACATGTGCATCCCAACTTAAAGATTTAGTAACAGGCAGAATATTGTTAAAATTCCACATACTTCTCTTCAGACATTTCAAATTGTTCATATTTGTTCAGGTTATTCACATTTTTTTTGTAAAAGGATAGTCTGTAAATGTAACTGTTTTTTCTAATTTTACTTTTTTTTACATATTAAAACAAAGAGGTAGATTTGCAGTTTTCATTATTTATAGGTTATTATGATAGTATTTTACTAGTCTGATCCATTTTAGATCGAAATGACCTGAAATGATTTCAACATCCTTGATTATTAATATCTTCAGTGTAATTTTTGCATTTCACAAATTCATCCGAGGGGCCAGATTGGACCCTTTGGTGGGCCGGTTTTGGCCCCCGGGCCACATGTTTGACAACTGTGACTTAAACCATCCGTTTGACCATATTTTAATGGAAAGATTTTAAACATTGTAAATCAACTCGTGAAGGCAAGACCCTTAGATTTTTATTTTGGCAATTTACCACAGTATACTGTTGTATACGTCCAAGTTTGATTAACCCTTTGATGCATGAATTATGAGAACCTTAGTCAAGATTTTTTTCCTGAGTGTTTATATTCTTCTTTAGGCATGAAAAACCCAATGTGATTGAAATTTTTTAGATGACCCTATTCTTTATGGAATTCCAAAAATGCCTACTCCACTAATTTTTGAAGCAAAGAAACATGTATTTAAAACGCAATAACAGAAAGTGATATAGTGTGAAAACTACGAAATAAAAACATTTTTAATGCAGCTAATCTGATGTTTTGTCACATTTTAACATACCCTAATACTACTTGTTACTCGCTTCATGGAGATAATATACAAAAAAAACTTTTAAGAAAACTGTTAATTCCACTCTAATAACAATCAGCAACTGATTTACAGTCAGACATGTTACTGCAAATCAAGAACAGCAAAGTTACTGTAATTGTATGAATTGCAGTGTATGAGATGGTGCATAAGTGTCCACTGTGTTCGCTGATATGAAACTAAAACAACAAAATCCATGAATATATGAAAGAACAGCTGTTGAATAGCTGTCCACTGTAGTGACAACTATCCATGAAAGGGTTAAACCGCAACATAGAAGATGATCTGACCAAAGAGCAGTTGCTGTACAATTAGAGGTATTTTAACCCTTTCATGCATAGTGGTCACTACAGTGGACAGTTACTCTACAGCTGTTCTCTTGTATATTCATGGGTTTTTTGTTTTAGTTCCACATCAACCAACACAGTGGACACTCATGCATCATCTCATAAACTGCAATTCATACCATTACTGTAACTTTGCTGTTCTTGATTGGTTCTTGAGTGGAAATCAATTGTTAATATTTATTTTTTGCATACTATCTCCATGAAGTGAGTAATAACTAGTATTAGAATATGTTAAAATGTGAGAAAACATCAGATTAGCTGCATTAAACATGGTTTCATTTCACTGTTTTCACTTCACTTTATGATATTGGGTTTTAAATACATGTTTTTTTGCTTCAAGAATAAAATTCATGGTGTAGCTGAGTGGACATTTTTGTAACTGCATAAAAAACAGGTTGATTTAAAAAAAAAAAAAAAATCAATCACATTGTTGTTGTTTTTTTTTCATGCATAAAGAGGAATAAAAACACTCAGGAAAAACAATCTTGATTAAGGTTTTCATAATTCATGCATGAAAGGGTTAAATCAGACATTTGGTGCATCATACAGCAATGATAACCTATGACTTATGGAGCATGCATACTTCATTTTTCCTTTCTTGAGGAAACTGATTGTGTTTGTGTTCCCTTTCCTCAGAAGACAGTTTAGTTGCTGTCGTTTGTGCTGAGATTTTTGGCACATGAGTTTGTGCAGACACACCTTTAACCTACCCAGTTAGTGATTAACAGCTGAGGTACTACCAGGTCATGTCACCCACTGTGTGTGTGTGTGTGTGTGTGTGTGTGTGTGTGTGTGTGTGTGTGCGCGCGCGTGCGTGCGTGCGTGCGTGCGTGCGTGTGTGTGTGTGTGTGTGTGTGTGTGTGTATTTTGTGTGTTTTCAGAGTTGGGATGGGGGTGGGACTAATGTGGGCCTGCTTATCTCCGCCTTTGGACTCCACAATAAGTGCCCTTAGAAGGAAACCCCGTCAGACTACACTGTTGTTTTTATGTCTAGTGTGGCAAGAGGATTCACTGTTAATAGCCATTTTCCTGCTCACTGACAGATTATGATGCACCCTGCTTTGGATAATATTTCATGATATTTCGATCTGATCAGAACTGAAGGGAAATCTCAGGTAAATTCAGTTTAATGATGTGTATGTTTATTCTAAGTGGCTGTATGTGCATGTGTTATGACTTCATGACTATTAGAATAAAAGTTATAATCTCCTGCATGTTCCAGACATTGGCTACGTTTGCATCGGACAGATTTATCCACGCCATCAAAAGGTGTACTCAAACTAATCCCGGTGTGTGTTACCCAGGATAATCTCCCTGAGTGTGTTCGTGGAGGGGCCGGTGTGTGCGGGGACGCAGTAGCCGCTGTGTGAGGCAGCGGAGGCGGGGAGGAGAGCCGCGCAGTCCCCGGTGGATGACACGGGTATGGAGATGTTGCGCCGCTCCTCTGTGTTCGCGGCTGAAGTGTTTGACCGATCACCCACCGACAAGGAGCTAGTGTCCCAGGCCAAAGCACTGTGCAGAGACTACATCCATTCCAGGCTGAACCGTGCCGGGATAGGCTGGTCCAAACCCGAACACGGACTGGCTGCGTCAGGTGGGACACTGGGAGAGGTGTCCTCGGTCCTCCTGTGGCTGGGTAAGAACCTGGCAGGATCTATACTACACATTTAGTACAGGTTCCATCAGAACAGAAAACTCAGTAGATATTAAACCGACATTTTTCATTTTATCTGGTTCGGTTATTTCTATTCTCATACATGATGTTGTTTTATCTCACTCCTTCATTTTTGCTTTGTTTTGACAGCATCATGTTACACTTTCCCTGCTCTCTTTACTCCGATTCACTCAGTTTATTCCAAGTGTCATGTTTTGGTGTTTGCTGTTCATAACTCTTTTATTCTGTTGTTTCTGTTTAGTGCTTTGCTTGCATCTTGTATTCTGCTGTTGTGCCTTTCTGCTTTGTCTGTCAAAACACTTTGTAAACTTTTTTAGAGGTGCTATATAAATAAAGCTATTATTATTATTATTATTATTATTATTATTATTATTATTATAAACTAAGTCTAATAACCGTGTGTGACTAGACCTAAGGACGCCCAGATTACAAATATTTTGGCAGTATTATAGCATACATTTGGCATTTTTGGCTTTCTTTTGGCATTATGAAAACCTTTAGGCTTAACTGTGGTATGATTAAGGTTATCCATAAAAGATATGAAGGCACCAGCAATATGTGGCTGAGCTATGGCGTATGTCTGCTTAACCAAAAGATTGGGCAAAGAGCAGGATCAAGTATAGGGATGGTATGGCATGTTTATGGCAAGCCAGAAGATTGCCTAAAGAGCGGCAACATCTTATTCCATATGGATGTGTTTTGGTTGTGTTTTGGCATATTTCTGTAAAGCCAAAACATTGTGCAAAGAGTGGGAATTTCTACCCAGAAGAAAACCCCACTTCATTTTAAAAGCATGATCAACACAAATTTTAGGTGAATTTTGGCCACCATTTGGCCTCCTTTTGGTGTCTCTTTGGGTCAATTTTGGCTACTTTTTGGCTGGATTATGGGGATTTGGGGCTTTTCTGGGACAATTATGGCTATATTTTGGAAGTCTGCAATTAATTGGGTGAATTTTGGCTTTCTTCTGGTTTGATTTTGGCTTGCCTATTTTGGGCCATTTAGGGCCCGTACATCCGCCCAGAACTTTGCCAAAATGGCATGCCACTTTTGGGCCAGATTTAAGCCATAATGATTTTGCTATCTGGGTGCGGTATTACCTGCCTTTTCCTTGGAAGACGCTGAAGTGACTCCAGGGGATTCCCAGGAGGAAAAACAGGAAAAACATGGACAGTTTTTAACATAATATTTACGTACTGGCTCTGCCTTGTATGAAAACAAATAAAACTCCTCCTGTCTGAGATATTACCATCCATCTCAAGTTTAGTGAGATATGATATAACTGTAAAGTTTGTTAAACTTTAAAGGGCTTTAGATTATTGAAAATGTGTGGAAACTCTTTGGAAGACTCTACATCTCAGTTGTTGGAAAACCCATCAGTCTTAGACGGTGAAAGGGACAGTTTTAATTATTGTCTTTTTAAAGTTATGTAGAAAAGTAGCAGTTAAGTATTAGCATCTTTAGCTATCTTTAAAGGAGTGATATTTTGCTTTTTTAAATGGAACTATGCATTTTAAAACATTTCCCTTTGGTCTACATAAACTGTAAATGCTGATCTTGGGTCTGAATTCTTCATTAATTCGACTCCACAGGTCCATCTTCAACCATATTCCTGAGTAATGACACCAGAAAGGTCGTTTTGAGCGCTGGTCCTTTAAATGCAAATGAACCACTTTATGCCCCACCCCCTCCAGGTTGTTGGCTGTGCTGCTCTGTCCCGTTCAGCCACTTGTGTTCGTTAATACAACCAACAACTGAACATTTTAGGTAATCGGCTCGAAGTTTGGACATATTTTCAGTTTTTACTACAACCGCTGCTGCTGACAAACAATTATGGCGTACTTGGAGAAATGTTTGTCGAAAGTCTTGACCTTATATGTGCAAATGTCGTGACGTAACTAGTTTTAGACGTAACAAATTAAGAAGGAATTAAAACGGGTTGTAGAAATCCACTTGATTTTTCCCAAAATTAATATAAAGATAGTTTTGCAGCACCTGGAGGGTTCAAATTCAAAGTTTTGTAACTATTAGGGTCCACAAATACACAAATAAATGTACCAAAGACTAATAAAAGTGGGTTTAGCAAAATATGACCCCTTTAAGATAATGGCATGAGTACAAGGGAAACTGAAAGTTTGTTTATTCTAGGTTGGCAGTGGCTGGAAAGCTAAATATAACCTAAAATATCCTTTAAATTTAAACCAAGCCTATGTAAATTTGGCTGAATAACTTAGACTTATGTGACTATAAATAACAAATATGGTTGATATCATCAGCTACAACTAGAAATGCCAAGTTAATGTGATACTTCATAGTGTCCAACCCATTACTAACCTTGCTGCTAACTAGCTAGCTAGTTAAACGAAGCAGTGTAACCTAATTATTACATAATAATAACACATGAAAATGAACAATATAGTTTTATAAAGTCATCAAACTTACTCAGAAACATGATTAATAAGACAGCATTATTTAACTAATGTTAGCTAACATTATAGCAGCTTCCCATAGAGCATTTATACAAGCTAAGGCTCTAGTAATAACACACATGAATGGAGTTCTATTAAACTCATTTTTAAGACAAAAATGGTGAAATATTTGTTGTCTCAAACATTACATGGTTTCTCTAAACTGTAAATATCTCCTAACATAAAAGCTTTGGGTGCAAAAAAAAACAACATATAGAAAACTTACAGTTAGTCTTTCATTTATTTTATTTTTTTCCAGGTGATGAGTTGGAGTACCTTCGCCCCAATGTTTACCGAAATGTAGCTCGACAGCTCAACATAACAGTGGCCTCAGAGAGCGTGGTGTCAGATGCTTTCTTGGCTGTGGCTGCAGATATTTTCTCCACAGGTAGGTCTGTGTAAAAAACTGATGATTGTATATCAACACATGCATGTACACCCACGTTAATGCATTGTTATCAGCTTTATCTCTGACCTGCACAAACTTGGCCTTGAAATTTATATTATAGAGGGCTTGTCCTTTTAGGGAAGTTCTACATTTAGTTGTCATTGGAAAGGAGGAACCTCAGGGCTTGAGATAAACAGTAAAAAGTTTGAAAGCACAGAGAACTGCTGTTAATGCCCATGTCATTGTATTTTAATTCATTTAATGGAGAGGTTTAAAATGCTTCTCTCTTTTAACTTCACGTAAACACCTTTGATGTGGAAGGACTCCAGTGTTCTTGATTCAGACAGGAACATTTTGTTGCTGTCATTATCGTCTTACAGGAAAAGAACTGCAGGGAAAACTTTCAGTCCATATTAGGCTAACATGATGCTAGACAGACTGATTATTACAGACAGTTTGAACCCCACCCTGGGAGTTCATTCGTCAACCTCAGCTGAGTTTTTTCCTTGGGGAACATAACAAAACAATCTGCAGCAAATGCAATAAAGCATCAGTGCCATACTGAAGAAAATCAGGTTAGCCTGGTCGTGGTGTGTGATTGGTACTGCTGTATTTTATTAAGAGTTTATGTGCTTTGTTAAAAGCAAATTGAAGGAAAGTTTTAGTTTCATATGAAGTTTAAAGACAGCAGTTTAGACATGTTTCTCAATGATTACAGCATGGTAAAACTGACAGATAAGCTGTCATTGTATGAAGAGGAAGTCATGGACAGCAGAAGATTAGACCATGACCTCAAAGTTCGGTGTAAGTTTAGTCCCAAATGTCACACTGCTGTCCATATAAACTGTAAATACCTTACATCCCTGTAGCAGCCATTTTTTCAGAGCCTTTATTTATTATTATTATTATTATGCATTCTTCATGTTTGCCCTGCTGTCATACATATGGGTATTTCTGCAGATCAAGTTACCACTTAATGTTACAAATAAAGTAAATTATTTCCAGAATCATCAGTTCCCCTCAGCTTTATTAAGATTTTTACCATTTTGTTTATTGTTTTGGATGATCAGCCCAGAACTCCATGGTGTCTGCAGTGTTGAAGGTAGATTTTTCTGGAAAAAAAAAAAAAAAAAAAAAAAAACACTGCTTAACTCCTCTATTTTTGCCCACCACAATGCCTCCTCAGATTGAAACAGTGACTAAAATGCCCCTATGGCAGTCACTTCATGCTTTACTTTTGCACAAAAGACAGGCTTCAGACATCAGTAATGTGTGTGAAAGTACACTTTTGGGGGCATTTTTCTGCTTTTATTTTTAGGGACAGTTGATAAATAACAGACCACTGGGGGAAAAGCGTGACCCCAGTTCATCTGCTACCAGCCACTGCTGATATTTGACTGCCTTTTAAGATGATGTGGCAAACCAGTTCCCTAAGTTCCCTAGTACATGCAGAGGAGAGTACCCTCCTGAAAATTTTGGGTTTCCTTATTAAAAAGCAGTGTAAATGGAGATCAATTTATGTGAATGTAGAGAGCAAATGCAGCTAAGGCTAAGTTTGTATGTGTTGGACTCTTAAGTGTTACATAAACAGTCTGAAGCTTTGCCTGTAAATGTTGTGGTAACAGAGGTTTTTACTTCATACATGCTGGAAAAACGATCTGCTCACTAATCTAGTGAGGCATACTGCCTGTCTGTGGAGCTGAGCCTTGGCTTTTCGTCTTTGTGGGATAGAAAGGCATGTAGGTCTGATGCCTGGCTGCTGCTGAGGTTTTATAACATGTTTATCTGTCTTAATAGTTGAATATCTTTTTCTCTACTTAAGTCTTTGTGTTCTTCCAGGTGTGACTTGGGGAAAGGTGGTTTCTTTGTACGCTGTGGCAGGAGGCTTGGCAGTGGACTGTGTACGCCATGGTCACCCCGCTATGGTCCAGACCATAGTTGACTGCATGGGGGAGTTTGTCCGCAAGAGTCTGACCTCCTGGTTAAGAAGGAGAGGAGGATGGGTAAGGACATTTTCTTTCTTTCTCTTGTTACATATTGCCTTGAAATGTGTGTATTTTGAAGATCAGGTATATACACTGTCTCTGTTCATGTTAGAAGCACAGTCCAAACAGGTGGGAGGAATGTATGAGGAAGATTCAGCACAGCTGGCTGAAGCTACTTGAATTTAAATGAACAACTCTACATAAAGTATTGCTTCAGATAGAAAAGAAGATTTGTCTTGTGTAGAAATCTGAGTGGGAAAAGGCTGCAGAAACAATAAAGTGAAGCTGAGGCACAAGAAGGAACAAGGCCTGGCAGTGTGCCTCTGTCTATGTTCTGCTCTGCTGGAAAGAGCATAACAAGTGAACAAATGCTCGCTCATGTAGTCAGAGACACGGCACCCAAGTCAGTTTTGTTTTGAAGATAAATGGAGTGTGACAAAATGAAGAGCAATGCATTGTATAACTGGCCTCATAAGCACGAAACAAGAACCTGATTTTCACATTCAGAGCCAAAACTCCAAGTCTAATATTCAATATGGAGGAAACCTAAGGAACATTTTGTGACATGATGGACTGTAGACCAGGAGAATCACAAGAGGTAGAAGTGATTAGTGTCAAAGTTGACACAAAACTGTGTGCTCTGTGTTATTTTTACTGTCTATAAGAGTTTCTAGTTATGTAAATAGTGCCAGAGGTGGCAAAAGTACACACATTTTTATTCAAGAAGAAGTACAGATACAAGATTCAAATGTATGAATACAGATTTGACTTCTTTACTGCAGTAAAAGTAAAAAGTACATGCTCTGAAATGTACAAGCTGTTTATAAGGAAAGGCTTCCTTCCTGTTTTTCCACAAATGTTAACATTGTGTTGATTTTGAATGTTTGTGTCTTTAAAATCCTCTTGGATTATCTGGAAAATGCACAGTGACAATGCTGAAAACAGGCCTGTTTTCCTGAGGTTTCTGATAGTTTCTCACACAACAGCGATGCTACAAACCAAGGATAATTTTAAAGATTATGATGCATTGCTGTAGATTAAACTACACAGTAGTTTGTTAAGTAGTTGAAATGAATTTAAGTTAAACATCTCAAGCAGAAAAATGCAGCATACACCTTATTGAATAAGAAAAAATAAATCTTAAAAACATCATATATAATAGTAAAACACTGACAGGGACCATTTTACTGCACAGTAACAACTTTTACTTTTCATTCTTACATTTCTCTGATAAAACTCTTACATAAGGAAGGTTTTGAGTGCAGAACATGCCGTATATTAACAGCCTTTTATTAGCGCTTTTATTTAAATAAAGGCTCTGAAATGAATATACATTTGTTGCGTACTTTCTTCAGATGAGACCTTGTTTTGTCAGTTTTTTTCAGAATTTAAACACATGACTCAGTGTATCACTATGTGACCTCTTTCTTCACAGGTGGACGTTACGAAATGTGTGGTGAACACTGACCCCAGCTTCCACTCTCATTGGCTGGTCTGTGCTGTCTTTGCCTTTGGACATTACCTGAAGGCCATAGTGCTGTACCTTCTAAGAGACAAGTGACAGACAGAGTCGGTCACACACTGGATTGTGAACAGACTGAGCAGCTCAGTGCACTACACCACTCTGCTAAAGCGCCCACTGCTATGGATTATGTTTACACTCAATTGCACTGAGCCTCCACTGATGGACCACTACCACTACATAGAGAACAGACCCTTCTCACTTCCTCTGCTTCCCTTGCACGTTTGTCTATTTATGATTTATATGTGGCACATGCTTGGTGTGAACTTATAAAATTGCTCACGGGAATATGCAACTTAAATGCTTCTTTTTGGTTTCCAACAAAGAGCAGAATTGTGTGTGTTGCTGTGTTTAACTGTGGTTTAGCTGCCTCTAGTGGTTTGAAATGGTAAGTATTTTGATAAAGAGTTTGAAGATATTTGTCGGGATCTTGAGGTCATCCATATGAACTTGGTTTTGCAATCATATGGAGTTTTCACCTGTACAGCACATCTGGTTTAACCAACAAGTGCTTGCTAAATGAGTGCAAGTGCAACTTATTGGTTCTAACAAAGGGATTGTGCATAAATTATTAGGGTGTGAAAAGCTTCTTGATTGAACCTTCTTCCCACCAAAAAAAAATAACATATGAATAAATTAGTCCTTATCCTTAGTCACAATTGGTTTACTTTGTAGCAGGCAATATTATGTTTATTTCAGGGATTTATTATTAGAAATCAGGTAGGTTTAGTACCAGTATTTCTATATAAATATAAAAATCAACAGGATCATTCCTTGAAGTTGTTCTGTCTTTCAGGGATAAACACATAATACGACACTATCAGCCTATAAATGTTATATTATATAGCTATATATAACTATATATTATAGTTATATAATTAGAACTTCAAGTTCAACCTAATACTTTTTAACACCACATTTTATGCCATGGTAAAATGTCTGGCATCATGACAGAGAGACGTGATCATGTGTAAATCACACATCAGCATCATTTTTATTTATGTATTAATTTTTCCCCAAGGTTGCAGAGTATAGTAGTGATAGCTAATAACAGTTTATTCAAAAGAGTTTCATCATTTTGGCTAAATCTGCAAATTGGCTCACCCTAGTAGTTTTTGTACTGTCCCTACAAACACAATGCAAATATTTCTTGCAGCACAATACATTCAATGCAACTTTGTCCCTGTGTTCATTGGCCACTGTGAGGCAGTGTTTTATAATGCTCCTCTGTAATTGCAGTAATGCAAATTACAATATTATTTCTCTGAGTTAGCGCACTTTGATAACATTTCATTTTATGAGTAGAATTTATTCTGTGAATAATTTCACTTCTGTATGGCATGTAACATTAGGAGTTGTGCAAACTGAGCAAGTTTTTGAAAGTAATTTGCTACTATAAATGTTTTGAGTCATTAATAAATGGTTCTTATGATAACTCAAGTTTTCATTTAGTAAGTTCTTAATATAGAAAAATGTATGGTGTTTTCACAAACCACCACTTATAGTGTATTATATGAAGTATACAGACAGTTTTTCAGTTTTTATTTAGCTGTAGTTGACACAACAATACATGACTAATTGAGGGAACTGTACAGTATGTTAAATCATCTTAAGTGCCTGACGTGTGCTGTATTTCTATAACAGTCCATAATCCTATACATAAGCTACTTAAGCAGTCAGTTACACTATCTACCATTAAAATATTCTTACCTATTAATCTAACTCATTAATTCATCTTATGTAAACATTCATTCTTGCAGGACTATGAAATTTCTACTTGCTTTTTGTGACTGTTAATTACTTTGTGTGCTTGATGATTGTTTTCTGTGACATGTTTATTGTGAACTTACATGTTAAGGATGTTAAGGGGAGAAGAGCATTTGTGTTCTGTGTCAGATCTAATGCACCATGGGGTACATTTATTTAGGTACTGCAGAAAATAAGAGGCAGGAGAAGAAGTGGAAGGCTACGTGTTTTATGACTGATTGTCACAATGCTGTCTTAGATATACAGTTTAAGTTCCCATACTGAAGAATTTTATTTGCAAGTTTTCCCCCTGGAAGTCAAAAATGTTTACTTATTCAGCATAGAGTAGAGTCTTTACAGTCTGCTTTGAACCTTCCAGAAGTTCAAGATATTCACTATTATACTAGAAAAGTGAAAGCAAACTTTATTGTTCTGCTTTATGTTAAAATAAGCAAGTGGCGTAGATTATTAAATTTAAAAAAAAAAAAACTCTTCCATAGAAAACTTTTCAAGAGAAACAATATAATGTAAAATAGGAAAATTAATATTTGTCTCTTATACAGCCCTCTGTATAATTCATGACCTCAGCTCTAAACCGCAGCTACTGATTGGTCAAGACGAAGAGGAACCTCCTTTCTTAAAATTTGTATTGGATATCCTAAGAAATTCCCCGCCTTTTTCCGGATTCCGCAGCATTACTTTCTTCCTATTGGTCCAAGGGTTCGGAGTGCAGAGAACAACAAACAAGATAGGGTGAAGACCGTCGGGATGGATGCAGGTAAGCGAGATTTGAGAGATTTGAGAGCACTTTTTTGTCATATTTCCAGACTTTGGTACTCATAAAGTATTCAGAACACCGCTGTTTCATATCCGACAGCAAATCGTTTACTCTGTCATAAAGCAACGACCAAATCCGCCTGCCAGACAAGCACAGACCTCTGTTGCTTTGTAGCCTCGTTGACGTTAGCCTGCTAAAGTGATGACTAAAGCTAACTGCTATGTAACGTTAGCCTGCTGTTATTGCTAAACCCAGTGGATTCTTCGCCATGACAGCTCGTTATACAGCTATATATCTTCTTGTACGTAGTCCAGACCTTACTTGGGTTGGTCTCTTAGGCTGCCGTTATGTTTCGCTCTTAGTTATTTGTTCCCTGTCCTTGGTTTGACTGTTTATGCTAACGTAGCGTAACGCCCAAGATAAAACATTACTGCCAATGCACTGTCACCATCACATCACTTTGCCAGGCTACTCTTAGCTCGGTAAATAACTACATTTCACTTACATTTGGTAGCTACCTTTAAATTTCTTTGTTTGGTATTGACACTCAACGCATTTCCTTTCATTTTGGACTGATTAACGAAACCTTTATGTTGTGTGAAAGCTAAGTTAGTGACAATAGACAGCTGAACTTTAACTGCCCTTTGTTGTGTATCTGAATAAAGTTATATATTGACATAAATAATAGCAAATGCGTTGTAAATACTGAATGTACCGGTGTATGAGGGGAAGGCTGAGTCAAAGCTTTAGTGCTTTCTTACCTTACAGTGTTATTTCTTCACATTATTTCCCTCTTTTATGTTACTACATCAAAAGGAAGTACAACAGGAAACCGTCAGAAAAATACATTGAACACAATATTATGTCATTTTTGTTCTTGTTTGTAGTTACTTTACTGAAAATCTAAAATGCGCTTGAACTTTAAATTTTAGCTTCTTGGTATTTTCCAGTATACCCAACATTCATCATACATCAGGACAAATCAATAGAACTTGAAACTTGATCCTTTTATTTGGAGGTTTGCCCTTCACTTTGTTCTTTGCATATAAAATGGAATATACATTAATCTTAATGTTGGACTTTTTTGAAGGGAAGGTGACTGTGCCTTGTCTTACTCCTGGTTGTCTTACACACCGTGTAAGGAGTTGTCAAGTTGTAGAATGGTCAGAATGTGTAGCCACAAGACGCAGCTCAACAGCCATTATCTGCAAAAGTTGGCCACTGGCATTTCTGTAGTTATGTTCCACAGACCAACATTTCCGTCACATTGTCTTTTGCAGCTACTTTAACATACGACACACTGCGCTTTGGAGAGTTTGAAGATTTTCCTGAGACCTCAGAACCAGTGTGGATCTTAGGAAAGGAGTACAATGCACTCACAGGTATGACTGTGGAACATATTTTGTTGCTAATAAAGTTTATACTGGTGAGACATGAGGAGATAGCCATTGTGTTTGTGTGTAATGCCCTGATATGTGTTTTCGGTTTAGAGAAGGAAGATATTTTATCAGATGTTACTTCAAGACTGTGGTTCACATACAGAAAAAACTTTCCACCAATTGGTAAGTGAAGACAACAAATAGAATTGATGAATTTGGGAACATGAGTTTTAATTTGGATTTTCACCCCTTCTTACAAAACAAGATGATTCATAAATGTGTTATAGGAGGGACAGGACCGACATCAGACACAGGATGGGGATGTATGCTTCGGTGTGGCCAGATGATCTTAGGCGAGGCCTTGGTGTGTAGACATCTAGGCAGAGGTAAGAAAGCTTGAGAAACACAAAAACAAAGCCAGGCACTATACTGTAGATAACACTAGTTATTATCTCTGCGTGGCACTTTTAGCTCTTCTACAGTGAGTAGACATCTCCAGTACCAAACAAAGCATGTTTCAAACAGCCAGGATAACTGTCTTCTTGTTCTCAGACTGGAGATGGGCCAGAGGCCAGAAACAAAGAGAAGAGTACATCAGTATTCTCAACGCCTTCATTGACAAAAAAGACAGCTATTATTCCATCCATCAAATTGGTAAGTAGAGATTGTCTAAGTTTTTTCTGATCATACCAAGGCATTGCTCAGAAGGAATTTGCCTAAAATTGTTGTTTTGTCCTTAAATGCTGCAGCTCAAATGGGAGTTGGAGAGGGAAAGCCCATCGGCCAGTGGTACGGACCAAACACAGTCGCCCAGGTTCTAAAGTAAGCCCTGGCTTAACAGAATTACATGAAATGACATGGGTACATGTACTTGAAAATTCCAATAACAATACAAAACAGCACACTAAGAGTGAGAAAGAAGAGGGAATAATAAACTTATTTTTATGTAACTTTACATACATAAAATGCAACATATGACAAAAGGTATTGGTGTAGTGCTGACATCCATACTGTGCACTCATATCAATATCTAGACACATGTATGTACACATACTTATCTATATCCATTCACATAAATACAGATACACATCTACCTACATAGTTATACCTAGTAATCTCTAAACATGTTTGTTTAATCATAGATAGATAGATAGATAGATAGATAGATAGGTAGATAGATACCAAATTACTGATTATTGCAAATTATTGATTTATTGATCCCACACTGTGAAATTACAGACAAAATAGATAAATAAATTGTTTATGTCCATGTTATCATATCACACTACCAAAAAACTGTTCTCTGTCCCTGGCACTCATGTTTCAAAACATTTTTAATGTTGTGAATTCATCATCATAATGGTGATGTTATTCAAGTATTTTCATTTTACATCATCCCTCAAATTCCATAATTGAATTGATCAGTATGGATAGAGGACAGCTGTAGTCTTTTGAGAGCCACTTTTCAATTTTAATCCTGGTAAAACTTCTTTCAAATTTAAAAAAGTCAGACTTCTCCTTCTTCAGACAAAATCTTCATAAGTCATGCTGCTGAATGGCCCTTTTATTAACCAGCTATGTTTGCTATTAAAACATTGACCTTAAATAAATAAATAAATAAATAAATATTTCTAATAGTCTCATAAAATGTTAAAAACCTTACAATTGTCTAACAAGTAAATTTTTTAACTGAATAGCTTCAGAAGCAGTTAACATGCAACATACAACTGTGAGATTTTCTGGTTTATTTATTTATTTTTCTGCTCATCCATGTTGTGTCAATATTGCATAGAGTATCAGTTTTTTTGCTCATCATGATAATTTCATTCAAAGTGAATTTAATTTTAAGTTTGCTTTTTTTGTTTTTTGTAATCAACTAGCTTTTTTAAAAAATAATTAATAATTTTTAGAGTTTGTACCTTTATTATGGCATATATACAGTCTAATATCCATATATATTCAGTTTATAATAAATAAATACTAATAATATACAGCATCCTAAGAGTTAATTATTTGCTAACATCAAAGATCGCTTCAGCTGTGTTTACAAGATTGTAATAGTAAATAAAATATGTTTTATAGTATCGACCCATATTTATATAGAGAACTCAGAAAGTGTGAAAGATGTCAAAGATGTAACACTACGAACACACATGTTTTACTGACAAAAAAAAATCAAAGCAACCTTGTTTTTCAAGACAGCAGGCCATCAGGCTCAGTATTTCGACTGTGCTGGTGCAGCCGTTTAAACAAGAATCTGCTGAGTTAAACTTTCCTCCACACAGCAGACATTCACACAGTGAAGCATTTAGTTGCTTTTTATTGCATCATAAAGAGTACGTGTGACCGTCTCAGTGTCCTCTCCTGTCCTGCTTTCAGGAAGCTGGCTGTATTTGATACATGGAGCCGATTAGTTGTACATGTGGCAATGGACAACACTGTGGTCATCGAAGAGATCAGTGAGTGCACGTGTTGCAACTTTTGGTTGAGTATTTTCCCCTGTTATCATTGGATAGCAGAAGCACTTTCTTTAAACTATGGGCTGTGCTGACATTGTTCATCTAAATCATATTGCAGGACAAAGTTTTTTTTAATGAATAAATCTAAACATTTATATAAGATGACAAGACACAATGACAAAACTTTACATTTCCTTCCAAATATTCCAAGAATAAAAGTTTTTGTGAAGACAGCCTCCATAGATGGCTTGGAGACAGAAACTAGCAGAGTGATGGAGTTAACTCCAAAACAAGCCTGTTTCAGTGTTTTATGTTTCAAGTGTACAGCATACTCTTGTGATAATCTGATACCATGAGGTGTTTCTAATAATAGGTCAGAAACTGAACCTAAAACATGTTTCATCCTGTATTTCCTTAGCAGATGTGTTTATTCTGAGAGAATTATTTGCAGCTCATGCTGTTGTTAAATCACCTTAAACCTTTCCAAGACTGTAATGTGGTATACAGACAACCTTAACTGACCCCAAGCTAACTCTGCCTTTGCAGGTTATTTTTTAAGGTACTGTAGTGATCTCCCTATCAGTAACATGGGCTTCTCTCACTATGTGTTCACATCTGCACTTTGACATTTTGTTGTGTTTATCAAGGTCAGTTATGAGGTGTTTTATGTGTTTGGTTTTTTTCCCACCATAGAGCGTCTTTGTATGCCTTGGCTGGATGCTGCAGGAGCCTGTTGTGACACAGAGACGGTGGGTGAGCTGAATGGTTGTCTGGAGGGAGCATGTGCCCTGGCTGAAGAGGAGACGGCCCTCTGGAGACCCCTCGTCCTGCTCATTCCCCTCAGGCTGGGCCTGAGTGATATAAATGAGGCCTATATTGAACCCTTAAAGGTGATACTTCATCAATACCCACACAACATTGGCAAATGAAAACAAATTTCCATCCTCTTGTACTTAGCCACAAGACCAGACATACCAGACAAACCACAAATAGATGGGAAAGATATTTAATGTTTTGTTTGGTCAACTTCATTAAATAATAATAATCATAATAATAAGGCATTTTATTACAGGCACCTTTCAAACCACCCTCCAGAATTGTCACAAGATCACCTTATAAGTCAGAGTAAAAACAGAGAAAGAAACATTTAAAAAAATTAAGCAGTTGGCCCTCGAGTTATTAAAAAAAAAAAAGTTGGTATGTGTTAATTTAGGGCTAGTTATGACAGACATTTTTAATAATAATGTGATAATTAGATCAGGATCTGATACAAATCAGTTGAAAGTTGTGATGAACAAACAGACAAAGGAAATGTATTATTGTATGTATTATTGTAAACTGCAAATGCCCAGTCAGCAGTGCTTCTGGACACAGTCGACATCACGCTTCCATTTGCACAGTTGTGTTAAAACAGTTATGGATCGAACTGTGCAATGTAGTCCTTAAGAAAACGTTTAATCAAGTGATCCTGAGCCCATGTGGTCACTTATCACTTATGACTGTTCTTGATGACGTGGCATCTGAGTGATTGGAGTCCACATCCACTCACCTTAGAACGGCACAAGTTAAACACAAATTCCTCCAGATTCTTTGACCTAGTTATTTATTTCGTGCACTGTGGAGGAGGAAATGTCCAAATTCCTTCCTGTTTTTCTTTAAAGAGCATTGATGCATTTAACCCAGTAGAAGCTAACATTAGGGGAGGTGGGACCTAAACTCCCTTGTCATTGTCTACTTCATCTTTTCTAAAACACAGCTTTCAGGCTGGATTTGACACAGGTTTACAGCTCCCAAACAACAAACCCAGCTTCTGCAGTAATCAGTACTGAAGCTTCACAGCAATTATAACACCTCTGGTTTAAGGAAATGCAGTCTGTGGGTGTTTTTTTTTTTTTTTTTTAATGAATGCTTGTGGTTCCTCGCACATTAATAATAAAATCTAAAGAATATTAAAATAAATTGATAAAATACTTAATCTTTATTGTCCTTTTCTTAAAAACTACTTATTAAACCTGCATAAATGTTGTAATGTCCATTTTCCATCACATCCCAACCTTTTCTGATTTGGGGTTTTTATGTTTTATTTGCAGAGTAATTCACATGAAATGCAGTGGTTATGTTTACTAAGACATTACAGTGCTTGTGTTACTTGAGCTATACTATATGGACAAAAGTATTGGGACACCTTGAATTCAGGTGTTTCTGTTCTAACAGGGGTCTGAGTAATGTCATAGTATAGTTTTATGTGATAAATATCATTGCATTGCATTGGTTAGTTTTGTTTAAATTATTATGTTTGCTTCCGAAATGCCTCAGAGATGGTTTTTTACTTCATTTCTCTCAACATAGTTTTTTTTAATCCATGACTGCAATTTTTAAATGTTCAACCTCCTAATTTCTAAAATGTTTTTCATGTTGTGACTGTAAATAATTTTCAACTGCAACTAACCATGTACTTTCTTCACATCACACTTAAAAAGAAAAATCTCCCATTAAACTTTAAGGAAATATTGATAGCATATTATGCTTTAGTTTTGCTTTTTTCATATGATTGAGGAGAGTAACAAAAACACAGGACATCAGTAAACATCCAAAAGCAAACACACACAAACTAGTCTGTTGTGTTAAAGGAATAATTTATTTAAACAGGCTGTTTCTCTTCACAGCAATGCTTCATGCTGCCTCAGTCACTGGGAGTCATCGGTGGAAAACCCAACAGTGCGCATTACTTTATCGGTTATGTTGGTACGTTTCTATGTTTGTGACATAAAACTTGAGCTGTATGTGTTTAACACCACACCCAGCCTGAAGAATGTAGATTCTGAAATCTGCTTGTATTTTTTTCCAGGAGAGGAACTCATCTATTTAGACCCACACACCACACAGCCTGCAGTGGAACCATGTGAAGACAGCCAGGTCCCAGATGAGACATACCACTGTCAGCACCCGCCCTGTCGCATGCACATCTGTGAACTGGACCCGTCCATTGCAGCGGTAGGTTGGAAGAGCAGGAAGTGTGTTCTGAGACACAGCTTCACTGTCGACATTAGCAAGCTGAAATTTTTTTCCACAAATACAGACGTTCGTAACTGTCTTCTGGTATTTGTCAGGGTTTCTTCTTCAGAACAGAGGACGAGTTTGACGACTGGTGTATGCGCATTAGAAGGGTACGTCTCTGCAAACACTGGGGCCTGTTTCAGAGCAAAGCTTTCACAAACTCTCGACTTTACAAAGGAAATCTGGGATGATAAACTCAACTCTTGAGCTTAATTCAATTCCTGACTAATTTAATTTTGGATTAAGCAAGGTAAATAAAAACCCAACATCCATGCTTCGACTCAGACACATGGATTCACCAACAGATAAAAAAATCAGTGTCTTACGTTAAATCATTTGGAGCAAAATTCTGTAAATTCAAAGCCATAAACCATGATTATAGTGCAGAATGTCAGTAACATAAAGAACTTGGTGCTAACCATTAATTCATTACATACTATAAAACTCCTTAATGTATTGTAAATGGGTAGAAACTCCAGATGAGGTTTAGTTTTAATCTGATGAGAACAAAATGTAGGTGGCACCAGTACCCAGAATCTGTCAGGGTTTTTACCTTCAGAAGACAAGTTTGATGATTGGTACAACAATTTGCCATCAACGATGAACCCATCAAATCATACACAGTAGGCAAAACTTAAGTTATGTGTAGAATTATTAACTTACTTGATTTACTGAGCTTAGCATTTATTTTCATTTTACATATAAATCAATGTGTGTGTGAATAAGGAAATGAAGCTGTGAATTAGAGCTTCTTTACGAGGGAAGAGATATATAGAAACTTAAGGTTAGAAAACCTGTCCCCCAAGAGGTTAGATTCACATAGTTTTCAAGTCAAAAGGTGGAAGATTTGTGTGCCTGAGTATTTAAGTGAATTTAGTGTTGGAGTCTGGGCTGTGATCTGCCTAATTTCTTATTTTCAGCTGTTTGTATGGCTATCCTAACAGTGTTGCACACTGCTGCAGCTGTATATGAGGCAGAAATGAGGTATTGAACAACTTAGAAATTTTGTTGGAAATCCAACCCAAGTCTTCTATATAGAAGTCAGTGTAGTGTGGCTGTTGTCATAGATGCAGGCAACAAATAGTTATTTTGGCATCTGTAACATGTAACGTCTACAATCACCTCCCAAGACAAAATTAACGCAACTCTCCCATCAAAGACTATTAGGAACTGAAAACCCCAGAGTAACCAAAAATCCAACTTTCACTAAACCCACTTTGTGAAACAGGCTCCACTCTCCTGCTGTTTTATGCATCAGTGGTACTACAGTCCTAGTCTGTAAGTGGAATATATGATATAAAATGTACTGTCTCTCCTAGGTGTCCTGTAACAGAGGGGGATTGCCCATGTTTGAACTAGTGGACAGTCAGCCTTCTCACATGGTTAGCGTGGATGCCCTTAATCTTACCCCTGGTAAACAAACAGCTCTTCATCTTCATTTTATGCTAAATACTTATGAACCAATTTGTTTCTAATGTTATTTTTGTTCCCGTTTACAGACTTCTCAGACTCTGACAGGTTGGAGCGGTTCTTTGATTCAGAAGATGAAGAGTTTGAGATCCTTTCCCTGTGAGGAACAAATGAACAATGATTTACTGTTTTCAACAGTAGGCGAAAGATTCTCGCTCTCTTCTCTGTATCAGAAGGGAAGCCTGAGGGGATGAACATTAATTGGAGACCTCTTGAGCCAGTCCAGCTCCAATGGTGTAGTCAGTGTGTGTCACACAACGTTCTTCTCAACAGCTTCTGAATGCTCTCTGTATCCAACATAGAGACTGCCTGGTGGAAGCAGTAGCAGGAGCTCAGGATAAATTCTGTATGCACATCTTCACATTGTGTTTCCATTTGAGTCTTAACACTTTAAACGTTTCTTCTGAAGTGATATGGTGCCTTTCCCTGACTCCATAAGTAAAATTGCCATAACAGTTTTATGTTGTGTACACACAAATGGTTCATGATGCCCATGGCTTATGCGGTTTGTCACTAATATCTGAAAGTCTGTAACAGCCTGTAATGAAACCAAATTTAGTCAAATCTGCCGACGAGTTGTATTAATTGTTCATGCCAAGACTAAACCATACACACTAGTTCATTTTAAGATTATTTATTTACTCATAAACATTTAGAAATTTAAAGAAAACATGTAAGATCATTTAAAATAAAACAATAAAAATCAGACTGATATTTGACAATTGAATATCTCTCTTCCATTTCAAATAGGAAATAACATGTTAATCACAGTCATCTATCACTCCTCCATATTCAGTCCCGAAACTAGAACAGACTAAAGAGGTTAGTGTGTGGAAAAGTAATTTAGTTATTACACTATGGTCGATGTGTGATAAGTTTTGAAACATTTATCAAGTGGACTGTCCTGGTCTTGATCCTGTCACACAGACTCACTTCCACAGCTCCCCAAGTGGCTGGTTCTGAGCGACATTGATTGCATTCAGGCTGTGGTTTGTGATGTTCCTGTGCACTTCCTCAACACTCTGAGATGCATCGATTACCTGGGGTAGACGGTTCATGTCATGAGACAGGTCTAATGTAAATAATATGGAATAAGTTTACAGCTCATGATGACTTCATACCTGCCAGTTAACGGAGGAATCCTTCATCAGCTCTTCAAACCTCTGTTGAACCGTTCTTTGAAAAGTTCTGTTTTCATACCGCTCTTCTCCAAACTGTCCTCTGAGAGCGGCCTCAGCTGGGTTGAGCTGCAGAAACATGACCAGGTCTGGCTTTGGGAGACCCACATCAGGTTGCATGCACCAGTCGAGACAAAAACCCTAAAGAGGACAAAGTTTTGTAACACCACTTTGAAACATAAAATACCATCAGATTGGGGAAAAGGCTGAAAAACAAGACTCACTGGTTTGGCACTTGTGAAAGCAGCTCCAGAGAAAGCGTAGCGGTCTACAACTAGAGTGGTGCCTTGCTCCAGCTTCTTCTTCATCAAAGGCCTGTGGGTAAAAATAAGTAGACTGAATCATGAAAATACAGGCTGGAGAAAATCAATCAAAGGTGACTGTCATGAAAAATGAAGTGCATGCCTTTTTTTTTTCTTTTTTTTTTTTTAAGATTTTGGGCTGTACATAAAAGCTCTCAGGTAACAGTTTTCTTGTTGCTTAAGAAAAGATTTTCTTTCTTGAAATATCCACTAAAACATTGTTGCAGCTGTCTCGAATCACATTTCGCTGACAAATTGTTACATATCAAAGTGTACAGGAAATACAGAGTATGTGTTAAATATTTTCTGGCTACATATCTAAATAGAATCACATTAATATCGGAATAGCTTGAGAATGTTCAGCTCACCTATTAGAAGAGAAGACTGTGCACAAATATATAGGTGTCAGGTGCCTCCACCACAGATTAGCACATGAAGGTCCTACATAATTCAACTAAAAGCTATTAACCCATAAACAGTAACCTGGATGCTAAATGGTTATTAGCACCCTTCACTGAAAATACTTTTTGCAAGGAAGGAAAAAAGAGTAAGCCTGCATAAGTTAAAGTTGGGCTGATGTTTTCTTTTTTTTTTTTTTTTTTTAACCAAAGCTGCAGTTTAACCTTTCAACACTAAACCACAGATTGCCATTAACTTCTTTGTAATCTAATTACTGTGAGTGCAGAAGAAATACTTTGTTTCACAGAAAACAAGCTACGTATTGTTACTTTGCTGGAATTTGGTTGCATTTAATGAGTGTCTGTACAGAGAACTCTCACTGGATTATTGTGAAACTGAAAAAAACTTAAATTCTCAGGCACATTTTGCTTATTTTCTTCTTTAAACATATTTATGGATATCAGACATAGAGATGCCTTTTGAAAAGTTAAGTTACACTAAATGTAAAATGTATAACTATAGTGTCAGTGTGTTTAGACTGGCCGGATCAAAAATCTGTATCAAAAAGCAGTGATGGGTTAAAATGAGCTCCTGTCTGCACTGTGATTGGTTGACATCATTAATTAAGAGTTTGTGCATTACGTGTTAGCAGCTCTTGTTGTCTCAGTCATGGCCACACAGCTAGTTAAGTGCCTTACACTAGTTCCCATCGGTTTGCAGAGAACAGTAGGTGCACGGTGTGGTCCTCCAAATCACTCTTCTTCTCCAGATAAGCACTAATCAACTGTCCAATCGTCGTGGTCCTGTCTGTGCCAAGAAAAAAAACAACACCGAGACCCATGAATGTTAAACGTCTGTCCAGAAATATATCCGAACTACACTGTAGAATAGCCCCAGTTTGCCCCTCTCCCCATATTATCTCATATTCATACGTAAAGAAGAAAAATAAAGCTAGTTAGCAAAAAAAAAAAAAAAAAAGCCGTATTTTGATTTCGAAGTCGCAAAGAGAAACAGGCCTCACCAGGAAATCTCATCATTTCTGCCGCGCGACCACTTTGTTGCAGAGTCTGGACCAGCTTCTTACACTGGGTGGTTTTTCCGGCTTTGTCCACTCCCTCCAGGACTATGAGTGCTCCTCGTTTACAGGCCATTCTTGCAAACTCTTTGTCAGCTCGGTCCTGAAATTTACCTCCTAGTCAAACCCGAACCGAGGGGCTGCGACAATACTATTTACGCGCCTTTTACCATATCAACTGTAAATAAGGAAGTGACTGATGACGCAGTTCCGGTACCCACTTCCGGTTTATTCAATTACGTTCGATCATATTTATACAATTTCTATCAGATAAGACTTGACATTTGTTTTTATAAAGTCTATAAAGTTACATTCATACATCAAATACAAACATCTATTTTCTTTAAAATTATTATTCTAGACCTGCGGCTACCGTGTAAGTTAAATGTTTTAGGTTTTTCCAACTACATTTCCCAGGTTGCTCGGTTGCGGAAGTTAGGCTTTGACAGATGGGAATTTAATTAATCCTGAACTGAGCAGTGAAAGTTAAGTGGCTGTACCTGATACAGAAAAAAACATTTATAATGCTAGCTCAAACAGTTTGTCTCGGTGGGAAAGGAAGAAGAGGCAAAGAAAAAAAATCTAAAAACTTGGAGGTAATAGGAAGAGCAGGAACAATGAAAATAATAATAATAATAATAAAGGTCCAATATATATGTTTATTATTATCCTGAGAAAAAAGTCAGAATTCTGAGACTAAAGTAAGAATTCTGACTTTTTTTTTCTAACATTCAGGGAGAGTCTCATTTTTGAGGTACTGAGGAGAATAGCTCTGTCTAAATGTGGAGGGAAGCACCAAGGAAAGATGAAGTTTGTTACATTAGGTTACAATCTTTAAGTGCTGAAGGACTGGAGAAATTGTTATTAATATTCAATAAATTGTTGGAAGTGGGGAGAGTCCTAAAGAGGTGATAGTTGTCCCTTAAAAACCCCCTGACCCATAGCCCTTACATTGCACATATGAGAGTGGATGGTCAATGAGAGATTCACATGTTCACTGAAGGGGAGAGGCATGGTAAGCGCATGTCTGAATGACTATAGGTGAGGATGGGGTACTATGGATTCAATGTTATGCCTGGAGGATGAAATGAGGAAAGCCTAAATATGAATAGTTAGCAATAGCAATATTCTTTGATGAGGAAAAATCATATGATACATAATGGAGGGAGGCCCTGATTATCAAGTTGCACAGTGGATTGAGCAAAAGAGCCAAAGGTTTGGATTTATTGACATGTTTACAGGAATACAGCACCACCTGGTGGCAAAGGTACACTTTTATCATTTCAAACCAGTGTCTCCAGTTCAAGTAACATGTTATTATCAGTAGAATAAAACCCAATGATAAAACTATGTTATGTACAACTTGATACATAGAACAGGAATTTAATCAGTATGTGAGAATTTTACATTGTTCCACTGGTACACTTAACAGTAGTAACAATAATTCTTTATAATAACAATTTGGAATGTTAGGAGGCATGTGTTCACATACACAGTAAATCTGCCTGGAAAAATATTCTATAATAACTTTGATAAGAGATGGACTGACAACAGGAACTGATGTATTTCATAGGGAATTATGGTTTATTTATTATACATTTTCTTTGGACAAAATCATTAACTGAGGATTATGTTTGCAACATTCAGCATCACTCTGATTTCATACTTTGCTCTTGTGACAGTGCTTCAGAGCATCTTTCAGAGCTGCCAGCACCATGTCAACGTTAGCCTTGGTGCTGTTACATCCCATCAGCCCCACACGCAGCACCTGAAAAGAAAAAAATGGGATTTAAAATGGAAAGGAAGATTTATGGTACTTCTTGGTACAAACCTAAATAGACTAAGATTATTTTTCTCTCCTTACCAAGCCAACTGATGGACCAAGACCTCCAGAAATTTCTAAATTATGTGTCTTCATAATGTAGGTTGTAATCTCTTTCCAGTCGTATCCGTGAGGAGCGACAATAGTTGTAACTGTAGGCAGTCTTGCTTTCTGTAACAACCATTTCAGTCACAATTAGTTCATCTGAGGGATGAAAATTGCATTAAAGGTGATTCTAAACATTTTATTTTATTATTAGAATCTGACACTCACTTTTTCCTTGACAAATAGTTTAAGACCCATGCTCTCCAGACCAGCGTGGAAATACTCTGCAACTGTTTTGTGTCTTTCCCAGCTGTTCTCTAGACCCTAAGAAATAAGATCATGAAACAAGATTAAATCACATTTCCATTTTTTAAGCATTTTAGACAAATCAGTGTATTTCATTAAAATATGTCTAACCTCTTCAGCAAGGACAGCAAGGCCCTCCCTCAGAGAGTAAAACGCAGAAACTGGACCTGTGTGGTGATATCTACAGAAAAAAATTATCAAAAAGAAAATTAGATTACTGTGTTAAATGGAATTTGTTCTTAGCTGCAAGTGAAGAAAACATCTTACACTCGAAATGGTTTGTCATCGCATCCCCAGTAGTTTGCAAGCCAACTCAAATCCAAGAAGAAAGACACAGGCTTCGTCTTACGGTTGAATATTTTCTGGCTGAGGACAAATTAAGCCTTGAGTGCATGTGTTCATTATTGAACATATTTAAAGATTACCTTAAGGCATCTAAGATACATTCATCGCTCACCATGCTCTTTCGCTGAAGGAAATGGGCGCTGTACCCGGAGGGGCATTCAGAACTTTTTGAGAACCAGTGTACAGGATGTCTATCTCTGCAAATGCAAACATTAGAGATGATCATAAATGGATGAGAGTGACAGACATATCAGCTCAAACAGAAACAAAACATTTGGCTGAATTAGAGCCTGACTGACACTGTTAAATCAGCAAATACATATTATTACAGTCAGGGATTGTGCAGTGTTGAATTCTGTGGCCAAGTGTGCATTTGTGCTTGTCTTTCTTTAATTTATTTTAGCTGCCCGATATTTATTCTAGCATTTCTTTCATATAATCCTTTGTATTTTTTTTTTTACAGGATGGCACTTTAATTTCAATGTACATGTTGCAATGACAATAAACAATATTATGTTCTATATCACCCAGTGTTGACAAAAATATGTCAACACATCACACCTAGAGCTTATAGACCTGATTCCTGTTGTTTAAATACTATGATTAAAAAAAAATTCATGTTAGTTGTTGTCAGTATCATAATAAATGTCAAATCATGTTGATTTTTCTTCCCAAGTTGGAGTTGAAAAAACAGTTACTTTGTAAAATGATAATTTTCAATCCGAATGGGACATAAATCATAATATCTAGAGTTAAAACTTTTAAAACACTTATAAGAATTAAAAAAAAAAAAAAAAAAACTGAATGAAGTTTTTATAAGTCTTTTAGATGAAAATGAAAACATTAACCCTAAAAATGAATTTCAAAATTATTATATTTATAAATATAATTTATCTGAATATAATAAATATATTTATATAAATAATTAGAAAATTATTCATTTATTGAAATGAGTCAGGGCGGCCATGGCTCAGGTGGTAGAGTGTGGCGTCCAATAACTGAAGGGTTGGTGGTTTGAATTCCACTCTGTCCTAGTCAGTCCATTGTGTCCTTGGGCAAGACACTTCACGCTCCTTGCCTCCAGTGCCACTCACATTGGTGTATGATTGCAAATGAATGTTTGGTAGTGGTCGGAGGGGCCTTAGGCACGAATTGGCAGCCACACCCCCGGGACAGCTGTGGCTACAAATATAGTTTACCACCAGAGGGGGAATGTGGGAGCATCTGAATAATGGGTCAATAATGTGAAGTGCCATAGAAATCTAATCCTTTATTATTAGTTTCACAATCTAACAATCATTATGGTTTTGCAGCCTAGTCCTCTGTTAGGAATGACACAGCTGAATTCAATTCAGACTTTTGTCCGTACAGTATATACACCAGTAACAGAACTTCTGCTTTTGCCAGTTAAGTTGCGTGTGTTTTACATAGATTTCACACAGATGTAAAAGGTATGTAGTGATTTTATGTGGTCAGGTTTACTAATGCAATTTGTAGATGGCAAACTGACATATTTTTTTGTCCTAGTGGTGCTCAAGGCCATATTAAATTATCACATATTCAGAAACTACACTATGTTGCCTTTCAAGTAAGGATTTATATATGAATTTGGCCATAACCATGCATCTTTTAAAGTTCATTTTATTTTATTTTATTTTATTAAAAAAAAAAAAAAAACGTTTTATTATAATTTTTTATTTTATGATTTAATACTGAACCTTGCTGGTCCATACACAGAGGAGCTCCTCCTACTGAAGCCACAGAGTCAACGAGAAACAGGCAGTCATACCTGTAAGCACAAACCACATCATCATATAGTTGTGTTTACAGCTGTGTGGGTGACAGAGGTAGAAGTGCTGCATCTTACTTATGACACAGCTGCCCGATGCCATCTAAAGGATGAAGAACTCCTGTCGATGATTCTCCATGTGCAACAAACAACAGCACAGGTTTGTGTTTTAATAAGGCCTGACAGGAAAAACAGCACCATTACACACTTTGTAAGTAAGATGTTCTAAATATCTTGGCAGCTGGAGCATCTGGATACAGTACCTGTTCTATTTCTGCAGTAGTGAAGAAGCCACCAGGAGGCGCTACCATTGTATTTACTCTGGCACCTGTTGGATCCATATGCATATTTTTAGCATCTGGTCATGTGTGTCACAGTCATTTGCATTAAAATGTCATGACAACAAGGAATTGCCTGAAGAGTTCAAGTGTGACTATGTTTTATTCTTCTGTGATATAAAGATTTTTTCCAGAATCACACTGTATGACACAGGATATAAGTTGTACCACTACAGTCAGAACCAGTTACATGGTCATATAGACCAAATAACCAGATGTGATGTATTAGCTACCAGAAATAAAACTTCACCAAGTTTAACATTTGCTCATAACCAAAATATTCAGTCTTTATTGGAAGTTAGTGAACATTATTTATCAGTAAAGAGATGTAACAAAGTCCAAGTGCAAGTATGTACTGAAATACAGTTTTGATATACTTGTTCTATACCTGAGTATTTCCACTTTATGCTACTCCATTAAAGTGGGCTTAGATTCTCCTCCCATGTTCACATCTTGCCTCATAACTCATGTGTCTAAACTAAACCCAAAATAATCAACTAAGTAACATTACTGCTGCTTGTATTTTATTCGTTATATTTCTTTTCTATCCTCCTGCTTGAGCATAGTCCTGCATATTTTATGTTATTGTTACATTTGTTAAATATTTCCAAAAGGTTCTTTAAATAAAATGTTATACTATATTTATTACATTATTTGTTATACTTCTCCTTCACTACATATTAGGGTCAAACATTTTATTTTTGACTCCACCACAGTTTTTTTTTTTTTTTTCCCAGATGAAGAATTTACATAATATGTAGCTAAGCAAACTTTTAAAATGCAACACATTGTTAAACATTAAATCAATGGTTTCTAATGTTTTTGACTTGTTACAAAAAGCAGTGTGGAGTCAGGACAACATTTCAGGTATCTGTTAACTTAAAAAATCTTCTAATTATTCGAAAATGAAAGATTAGAATAAGTCCACAAACTGAAATAAATGAGCTTTCATGTTTACCTGGTGTCCCTGTTTATAATACCGAATATAAAGTAGTTCAGTCCAGTATCTGCAACTGTAACATCTCTCAACATGATGCTAAAACAGTACTTTAACTTAAATACTTTAATTTCATTCGTTTCATACTGTGCAAAAGTCTCAGCCCACCATCAGGTTTCTTGTTTGAACCAGAGTATGACCACTCATAGGTACAGTCGTGAAAAAAAAATTATTAAACCACTCTTGTTTTCTTCAATTTCTTGTTCATTTTAATGCCTGGTACAACTAAAGGTACATTTGTTTGGACAAATATAATGATAACAACAAAAATAGCTCAAAAGAGTTTAATTTAAGAGCTGATATCAAGCCGTTTTAAATGCTTTCTTGATAATAACTAAAATCACTTCAGTTCTTACATCAGTAGCTATGGCATTGTACTGACAAAAACAGTGCTTTTAGGCATTCCATGTTTTCTTTTCTGACTGTTTTAGTTACATGATACACACAGGAGTTAGTACTTGATTGCATAACCATTGTTTTTGATGACTTTTGATGGTCTAATAATTTTTTCCATGACTGTATGTCTCAGTCATTGTTTGCTGGAAGATAAAGCAAATAGGTAAATAGTATTAAAAACAAAAATGTATTTCAGAAAAACAAATTTGAATTTCATAGAGGCAACATGGGATCATCTGGACAAAGAAAAGGATAAAAGATCATGAAAGCCTCAGAGCCATTCTGAAGGTGTGTAATATAACACAAGATTATTATAGAAAATACAACACAAGGTAGTTGAAGATTTACTGAAACCAAATGGAGGCCACACGAAATACTGACTTTACATGCAGAAATGTTTTCCTTCTAAATTGTGTGTGTGTGTATGTTTCAGCACATATTTCCTGCACATTTCTTGTTAGAAATAAAGACACACACCCATTACCCCCCCTGCAAAAACAACAACGCTAAATGCTGCCTAGACTTTTGCACAGTACTGTATAACCACCGCTGTTATATAGAAATTAACCCATATATTCATGATTATTTTTCAGTGCTAACCCTTATCATTTACCCTGATCAGCATTAACAGTCTACATCAACAATAAGTGGCTGGTTATATTTTGGAGGTACCTATCCTCTCGGCCATATCTGCAGCTCTCTCTCCCCAGATCCCATTGACAGCCATCAGTACACTCTCCCCAGGCTCCACTGCATTGAACAGGGCACACTCCATGGCAGTGTGGCCGGTACCACTCACAGCTAAGGTCATTTTGTTCTGAGTCTGGAACATGTATTGGATTCCACTCTTGATATTGCTCATTATCTGCAATACAAATCAATAAAGACAGAAGTATATTTGTTTCAGATAAGTGGAAGTGGCCCATTTTACATTTTTAACAATTTCTTCAGTGTTTGTTAACCCCTTACTGCCTAAATTTATTTACAATTATTAAAAAAAAAAAAGTGTTGTGGCTGTGACACAGATCCGAAATTAAGTGGAGATTCTTAATTTGAATGTAATTGTTATAATAGTAATGAAACACATTTTCCAATCTCAGATGTTTACATTATTTTATAGATGCTGCTGTTGATCAGTTCCTTCAGTCAATAATCCAAACAAAATAAAAAGGATTCAAAAACTACAAGAATGTGATGAAATTAACCCTTTCATGCATGAATTATGAGAACCTTAGTCAATATTTTTTTCTTGAGTGATTTTATTCCTCTTTAAGCATGTGAAAAAAAAATGCAATTCAGTTTTTTTTTTTTTTTTAATGAACCTATTTTTCATGGAGTTACAAACATGTCCACTCAGATCGACAGCATACGTTTAATTTTTGAAGCAAAGAAACATGTATTTAAACCCATCATCAGAAAGTGATATACTGTGTGAAAAAATATGAAATAAAAACCTTTTTAATGCTACTAATCTGATGTTTTCTCACATTTTATCATACTCTAATACTAGTTATTACTCACTTCATGGAGATAATATGCAAAAAAACAACTTTTTGTTTAAGGAAACCGGTAATTACTGTCTAATAACAATTAGTAATTGACTTCCACTCGAACATGTCAGTGCAGATCAGGTTTATCTAGAATAGTAAAGTTATAGTAATGGTATAAATGTCAGTATATTATTATGGGATGGTGCATAAGTGTCCATTGTGTTGGCTGATATGGAACTAAAACAACAAAACCCATGAATATACAAGAGAACAGCTGGAGAAGAACTGTCCACTGGAGTGACCACTATGCATGAAAGGGTTAATAACACCATAACAGGGATCTGAAATTGATTTATGAACATCAGGGATCGTAGATAACCAGGTAACATATGTACATTCAGAAAGAGTGTTGAGCAGCACCTCATTACAAAAACAGTGGAATACTGAAGTGACGTCATGACAACAAGGGGTTATTTTATCTATAGTACCCCTAACCATGACCTAAATCTATTCCTCCTGTGTCTGCTTTGACTCTGGTTGTTTACCTCAAATATCTCTGGATGCATGTGTCCAATGACAGGGTTGGCCCCGGCCTCTATGATACGAGGAGGAACATTGGAGGGTCCTGGTCCAAACATGCGACGGTCAGGAACCACCAGTGGTTTCCTCAGACATTGGGGCGGAGGTACAGACAGAGACGACATGTTTCCAGCAGCTTGACAAATGAAGTACAACTACACAAAGCTGTAGAAATAGGCGAACCCTAGCCTTGCCTGAGCACACCCCCTCTGGCTGACCAGTGAAGTCCTCAGGTCAGGAGTCCGTCATAACAGATTCAGGTTTTATCTCTTTATTCAACTCTTCAGTCAACACTTGCTTTTCTGTCTGTGCTCATGAGCTCCAGTAGCTTGATGTTGCCCTGTTTGCTCAGATAAGGACGTCACCCAGTTTGTCCTCACATGTTAATAATTGACAACAGACAACAGAGTTTCAGTCATTCAGAATTCACTGCTATTCATTTGATACAGTTACCTGAGGGTGTTGTGAGATAAATCATAACAGGTGACATATTAAATGAAGTCTTCAATTTACTATTTTAACCTTTAAAGACCTAAACAACCACCAGTGTTCAAAAACTTCTACTATTTAAAATTTTTAATGATGTTTCAACCACTAATCCTATGAATACATTGAAATAATTCATGCAAAATGCAATTTCTCAGCTTTTCATTATCATCAATTATGATCCATTTGGACATTCAGAGGCTCCATAGGGAACATAGAAACACTATCATATTCGAAACATTTATTCAGCAATAAAACCCATTTTAGAGTAGAAAACTGTTTTTATGGTTAATTAATAGAAAAGTGACTTTTTTCATGTTTCTCTGTTCTAATATAATAATCTTGCATTTACTCCGATGTTTTATGAATATTTACATGAATTAAACATAGAAAAGTAAAAGATTTTCCCTGAAAAATGCAAAATGCAGAGGACAATATAATAAAAGGTGATACATTGCTCAGGTTAAAGGTTAAATGTTGAGAAAAACTCTTTTAGAAACTGCCCTATAAATAGTTCTTGATTTGTAAGAGTTAAGTATATAGTATTCAGAGATGTCATGTGTTAAGCTTAAATGCTGTTGTTAAATAAGAAAATTTTACTGCAGGAAAAAACATAATTTTAGGGCATGATTAATTACTATATGATACTGATACAATCTTCCAGAGGTTTACCATTTTAGGACATTTTATCAAGAACATTCACTTGAAATAGTTTTTCTGTGCATGAAAGAGCAGCACATCTTTGCCTGCAGTGACAACTTAAACAAGACAGATTAAATTAATTGCATATCCTCCTCAAGTGATGTAATGGGCTTTTTTTTAAAGGTTCAGTGGTTCCAGTACATCATAATAAGTTCAGATGCAATCTAATGAGCCAGAAAATCTGCCTGCAGAATTTGAACTTGTTATAATGTCCCTTTTTGCAGATGCCTCTCGCATTAGCAGCTTTTTTCCCAACTTGACAGCATTTTTCAGTATCATTTTTGCAGCGTTAGACTGTGTCCCTGTAATATAACATAATGTACCCACACTTGAAAACCCTCGGCATTCAGTCCACGCCAAAGTTTTTGCACATACGGACGGACAGACGGATGGACAGATGACGAACTGATGACAATACCCTGTGGCGAGGGCCGAGAATAAAAACTGTATGAATGGAAAATATTTTTTAAAGTGAGAGACAAAGAAGGAGTTACTCAGGTCAGAAAGTTCATTCCAGCTTTATTTTTCCTCAGAGCTGAGCTTGATTTTTCCACTGAGGGATAAGGAGATGTTTCCCGAGAGGCTCAGGACAGAAGTGTCCATCTCTGTACACCAGCTGTCCTCTGAGGACAGTCGCACACACCACGCCTTTCAGTGTGAGGCCGAGGTAGGGGGTCAACTACAAACACACAATCAGTTATACCATGTTGTAAAACCTGTACCCCATCTGTCACACTTTTAGTTAATTAAATGTATCTGTAATTACCTTGTTTTTATGATGTATTCCTGTTTCTTTAACCTGTAAAATACAAAGGCAGATGAAATTGCAGTATAAATGACTCATATCTGATGGAGTGAAACAGTAAAGATGATAAGGTATTTTGTCTTGTATTTCTTGTTGTGTGAATTCCATATCCAAACCTCAAATTCTCTGTCTGGGTCCCATATGACCAAGTCGGCATCGTAGCCAGGAGCAAGGCTTCCCTTGTGGTTGTCAAGGCGACACAGTTGGGCTGTTTTCTGGCTCAGGAGCCTCACGACATCTGCCAGCTCAAAGCCTTTTTTACTGGCAGAGCTCCAGAACAGAGGCAAACCTGAAAAATATGGTAAATGTGACAAATACATTGATATTAAATTGAAATGATAAGAGGTAGAAGTAGTAGTTAAGAGAGAAACATCTAAAACATGCAGGATAGTAGATCTAGAGGACCAGGGTTGGTGACCCCTGAAGTAAATGAAGTAAATGATTAGACGGTCCTCTAAACTGGCTCTCAGGTCTTGTTAACTTCAGTTTAACCTTTGCCCAGTACAGGCTCAGAGGACTATGGGGAAAAGGGGGAAAGAGTTGATCAACTCTGAAAGAAGACATTTGCTTGTATTGAAATTAAAAACAGAGATAAGTCCTGGTGCTGCTTCAAGGTTTGAAATATCTATTTATTTCCTCCTTGTAATAACACCTGAATATTGTGAATATAGTTTTTACAGTTGCTTCTTCCTAGTCTCTATATCAAATTGCACTACATATCCCACAATCCACTTGTTTAGTATTGTCTTGTATTTGATACGGGTTTGATTATGCTGCCTGTAGATTGCTTTCAGAAATATATGGTAGATAGATTTCAGTGTGACAAAGCTGTAAAGACACAATCACAACAATTACCAGTAATAAAAGGTGCTTCACAAGGATCAGTCTTGGGACCTTCCTTTTTTCAGTTAATATTAATAATACTGTTTCTTTTATAACTGAGTGTAATATCCATCTTTACAAAGTTTGCATTCATATTCTTTATTGTCTTGTTAACTCTGAGAGCCTATAACTTCCTATTACAGCGTTTCACAAAATACTAATGAACTTTAGTACTTAATGCAAACAAAACTGAGTTCATATTTTGCAATAAATTGATTTTTTAACAGTCTACATTAATCCAAACTGAGTGCTTGCAGTAATGAAAGATTCACAGTGTAAAAATACATGTGGTATTTGGCTTGATGAGTCATTTAATCAACAGACTCTCACAACAATCCATACCAAACCTTTTCCCTTAGCAACAGACTAAGCTTCCCTTTAATTTAGAGGGAAAGCACAGTTGAGTCAGTCTTTCATTAGTCCTACATTATGGTGATATAATCCAGACATTCTCAGTGTATCACTCTGCTGTTGAGCAAAGTTGGTTGTAGTTTTCTGGTGTTGAGGTGTGATAAACACTTTTTATCTTATTCATCTTTAAATCCCCAGATATGGAATTTCATTATCCTATAACATCGATGCTGGACTTTACCACAGGATCAAACCAGTCTCACTCTATCAACTATCTTGAGTCCTGCAGGTTTTATTATGAACTTCAAAAATCTTGTAGTTTTTCTTCTCTAAAAACATTAAATTATGTACAACCTTCTTTCAATATCAAACTCTCATCACCTCTGGACAATTCAGGATGTTAGTATTGAACTACTGTTTGTGCAATATTTTTTTCACAACAGACATTTTTGCCTTTGAAAGTAGAAAAGGCACAGGTGTTACTGATAGTGGTAAAGGGGTCATATTTTGCTAAACTCACTTTTTTATTAGTCTTTGGTACATTTATTTGTGTATTTGGACCCTAATAGTTAAAAAAGGTTCGAATTTGAATCCTCCAGGTGCTGCAAAGCTATCTTTATATTCATTTTGGCAAAAATCGAGTGGATTTCTACAACCCATTTTAATTCCTTCTTAATTTGTTCCGTCTATAACTAGTTATGTCACAACATTTGCACATATAAGGTCAAGACTTCAGATGAACATTTCTCAGAGTACGACATAATTGTTTGTCAGCAGCAGCAACTGTAGTCCATACTGAAAATAAGTCCAAATTTTGAGCCAATTACCTAAAATGTTCAGTTGTTGGTTGTATTAATGAACACAAGTGGCTGAACGGCACAGAGCAGCACAGTCAACAACCTGGAGGGCGTGGGGCATGAAGTGGCTCATTTGCATTTAAAGGGCCAGTACTCAAAATGACCTTTCTGGTGTCATTATTCAGAAATAGGGTTGAAGATGGACCTGTGGAATTTAATTAATGAAGAATTCAGACCCAAGCATAGCATTTACAGTTTATGTAGACCACAGCGGAATGTTTTAAAATGCATAATTCCTTTTAAAAAAGCAAAATATCACTCCTTTAAGAACGGCTGTATTCTATTTAGATGAGACCATTCCGATGAAGACTGAGAACACTTCTACAGCCTGAAACTGATAAGCCTAGACGGGATGCAGCCATTTTAATGTCACTTGTGTGTTTTTCATCGTAACAAGTCAAAAGGTCTTTGAAAAAAGTCTGTTGTTTTCACAAAGTATTGTTGTATATGATTTTTTTCTTCATTATCACTACAAATGAGGGAGGCCTTGACATTTTGGTAAACATCAAAGCATTCTGTGACCTTTCGAGGAGAAAAGCAGCCCGAATCATGAATATATAATGTGTAAGTGCGTCAGGAGCTGTTGTTACCAAATTGTAGAGAAGAAATTCCTCCCCAAGCCTGAGTGAAGTCCCCACTTTCCAGTTTCTTCAAATCAGGCGTGCAGGGGGAGTGATCAGAGACCACCATGTCAATCTTCCCGGCTTTCAGTGCAGACCATAACTGCTCCTATAATGGGGCGAGAAACATCCATTGCTAATATTCAGTAATTGAACTTATGATGGAAAGGTTTTATTACTGTACATTAAATCCTGTTTACCTGGTTGGCCGCTCCTCTGATGGGTGGGCAGCACTTGAACTGTGTGGCCCCCATTGGTATGTTCTCTGCACACAGACTGAGATAGTGATGGGTGGTCTCCACGGTCAACGGGGCTCCAGCCCTCCGAGCCTCCTCTATCAGCGTCAGTGGTTTGGCAGAGGACAAATGGACTATATGACACCGCACTCTGAGAGGAAGTTGAGCAGACATCACTGCTGTCCTGTAACTGTGAGGTCTGTGTGACGGATCAAAATGCTGTGTTCTTACTGGTACTGCAGACAGAGCTCTGTGACGATGCGGATCGCCTCCATCTCCATGATATCTGGCCTGGACTGCAGGAACGTGGAATACTGGGAGGGGTCTGACATGAAAATAATGTACAGCTTAAAGATACAGTTTTCCGATATGATCAATAGGTTAGATTTTGTTAAAAACAGCATCATATATGATTTAGTCAGTCCTCATTAGTTACATTCCATAACTGGCAAAGAGAATTAAAAAAGTAAAAAACCCTGGGAAATAAGTATTTTTTTTTATCAAAGAAAAATAATCATGCCAAGGATGTATCTCATTTCAAGAACATATATCTAATTTTGTATCTATTCAAGTTATACTATTGAGCTATATTTACACCAGAACTGGTAATGAATTAGTAACGAAAATTTGTCTGATTTCTGGTATGACTTTGTTTGCTGTGCATTTAAATCATCATTGAGACAATCAGAAACAAGATTAAGAAGAGTGTAAATGCAAAATCTGACATGAAAATGATACACAGTTTAGAGAGACAGTTTTCTGATTTTGTTGATGGGTTACATTTTGTTAAAAAAAAAGCATCATTAATATTTTAATCAATACTGTCCAGCCTCAATAGTGGCAAAAATAGAATCTTAACAGAGTAAAAACACTGGAGTTCAGCATTATTTTTCAACAAGAAAACCCAATCACATATAGTGTATTTCTTATTTGGAAACACATAAATAATTTTGTCTTTATTCAAGTTAATATTGAGCTATATTTACCCCAGAAACAGGCTTGTATAATATGTAAAAGATTTTTTTCCTCATTTTAAGAGTGAATCCAGTTACACAGTGACTCACATCAAATTTATAAGTCTATCTTAAATAGCCACGTTATCGACCAGAACAACTTGCTTAGTCCACATATTAGCATTTTCTAGTTTTAAGGCCCATCACAAGCAAGACATTATTGGAATTTTAATAAATGTAGCCAAGCAAAATTCTTACATCATTTGCATATTTTTTTCCTTTATACAAGGAAATTTGTGTATATGGCTGTTTTTTACAGTGCATTTAAACAGTATCTATAGACACATTAGCCTCTGGTGATATACCAAGGTCATGTAATAATCTCCAAAAAGTTCTTAAACTAAAAACACTCATATACATGAATGGTTTTAAGCGTATCATAAAGAATGCAGTGATGAGGGAATGCATTTTTTTCCTTGAGAGGCCTTTGTGCTTGAATAGCTGTGGTACTGCTTTATTGTTCAGTTGTGTATCTTGTATGTATTGATTTTGGATGGCTGCTACCTTGGCGAGGTCTGATTTCTTGATTTCTGATCACAGTGGGACTTCCTGGTTAAATAAAGGTAGATAGATAGATAGATAGATAGATAGATAGATAGATAGATAGATAGATAGATAGATAGATAGATAGATAGATAGATAGATAGATAGATAGATAGATAGATAGATAGATAGATAGATAGATAGATAGATAGATAGATAGATAGATAGATAGATAGATAGATAGATAGATAGATAGATAGACCTTTTATATGCATTTATATTCATATTTTTTATCCTGCGTGCTGTATGTACAATTATTTTATCTTATTTTATTTTTGGCAACAGGTACAAAAATATATTTCATTGTGCATTATACTATAACTATGCAACAAATAAAACCAATCTGACATATTACTGCAACCGGAATATGAATCCAAAACATTCTGCACTATATGACTGGAGCTGGCCCGTCTACAGTTTGTCCAGAACTCTGCTGCAAGGCTTCTGACCCGCACAAACAGGAGAACCCACATCACTCCCATTCCTAAATCTCTCCACTGGCTCCCTGTTCTATATCATTTTCATTTCAAAATTCTGGTGCTAACTTATAGATAAACTTTATTGTCTGTCACAAGTGACAGAAACTCTTCTTTGACATGCTTGCATACAGCAACACACTAAAAACACAAACATTTAAACAAAACAAATTAAATACACAATAAATAAAGTTACCCCCGGTCTCCTGTGTCGTCTCCTGAACGTCCATCTCTGCATGAAACTAGTGGAAATAAAACAAAACCTGTTTTTCATTTGTTCCTCTGTACTTAATCTAAATTTGGTCATATCTCCACTCTAAAAAGTTGTTGATGTTATAGAAGTGTCCGTGGGTTACCAGCAGGACGCTCCCTGTGCCCTGCAGCTGTTTCATGGCTGCATGCAGATCACAGTCCGTCACATGGGGGAACTCCTCTACCCCACTGTGGATCAGGAAGCATTTGAACCCTGCAACTCCAGCCCTGATCATGGGTCGAAGTTCTACCTGTAAGTAGACACCCCAAACATTTGCACTGATGGTCATTATGGCACATATAAAGCATGACAAAACAACCCTATACTGTACCTCGTTGCCAGGGATCACACCTCCCCAAAAGGCTGTGTCCACAAAACACTTGTCTGTTGCTTCACGAAGCTTCTCATGGAAGTTAGAGAGGGTGGTGGTCGGAGGGATGCTATTCCTATGGGACATCAACATCAAAAATATTTTTCAGCAATTTGTCAGAAGTGATACAAATGATGATTTAGAAGTCCATTTAGTCCTGAAATGCTCATTTATTCAGCATATTAGCACACAGATATTCTCAGTAAATAAAGGGAGACTGAACTAAACATGAAGGCAAACCAAAAATAATAGTTTTCCATATGCTTATGATAAATAATGTACAAAAGCTGCTAATTCCAGTCTATGAGGTGAAATAATTAGAATATTTGGCTACTACTCCAGAGGCAATGTCAGTTGTGTCCAAATCATCTGTCACATCTTGAAATGCTATACTCAGTGGTGTAATCCAGGGTATACAGTGGTATACGGTGTATACCCACTTATTTTTCAGTCATCATTGCGTATACCCACTTCTAAATCCCCCCTAATGCGCACCATTCAGTAGTATCTGAGCCAAATTGCCCATGTTTTCCCCCTAGGACGGTGAAGCTATGACCCGCCCTACTCTGCCTTTAATTGGCTAGTACTCGGTACCTTCACTGATTAGATTGGTTAACTTTAGGCTTGAAGACTGATGAGCCAATCAGAGGCAGAGTAGGGCAGGTCATGCCGAGGAAAATATTGTTAACTTAGTGCCAGAGCCAGGGCTCTGCTTAGTGCTGTCCACCTCTGGAATCTGATTGGATACCTCAGGTGCCAGTTCCATCCCAGTTGATTGACAGGTCACTGCACGTCTCATTGAAGGATGCACAATTATTAGAAATGCGAACAAGAAAGGGAGAATAAATGTCTTTCAAGTGAGTGACACATATTGAGAGAACCTACTTTCATGGAATACATAATTCTGAGGTAAGTTTTACTGTGGTTTCCAAATGAGTCACTGTTTTAAACTACTGTCCATATGACTGCACATTTAGAGAAGAGATTTTGTCACCAATAGTTAAACTGTGAGTAGGCTAATGTTATGAAAGGCTAACGTTATCCTATGTTTGCCTTATGTTGAACACATTTACATTCATGCAGCTGCTTGTGTGACCTGTAATACCTACAAACTGCTCCTAATCAAGTCATGATAATTTAATAACAGTGAGCAAATACTACTGTTGGATTTTTGGGTAAACTAAATAGAGTAGTCTTATATGTCACTGTTTCAAAAACAGTGTTTTTCTGGACCTCTTGGGTGGGTGGCAAAAACTGAGAGTATACCCACTTCTCCAGGGACCACTACACCACTGCCTATACTATTAAAGAAAACCAGCTGATAGAACATTTCTTCGGATCCTCTGTATAGGTAAAATTACTAGTACCACAATAGCAAAATATTCCTGTATATTTTCCATCCAAAACCTTAGCTGGGATCCTAGAAATATATAAGAATTATCTGCATGGAGTGTTTAGATTCATATTAATGTTGCATTAATTCCTAAATTGTACTTAACTGTTGTGCATGTTTAAAGATAGAACTACTTTACACTGTTTGTAGTTTAATCTACTGCAATGCATCATATTCTGTAAGATTATCATATGTTTGCAGCATCACTGTTCTGTGACAACCATGTATCTGTAACATGTTAACTTCCTATGAGCTCAGGGACACAGCCCTGTTTTCAACTTTCTGACAATGCATTTTCCAGTAAATAGAAGAGGGTTTTTTGAAAAGTTTATTTAGTTTAAGAGATCGCAAATAATCAAATCTGACACATTTGGAGATACATGCTTTTCACTGTAATCTGAAAAGTAGTTAAAGCTGCAAGTGCAATAGTGAATAAAATGGAAAAATTCATGTAAAGTATGTCAAATTTGTATTTCAGAGTGCTCATTTACCTACTTAAATAAATGAAACATGCTATCATTACCTCCTGTTTTGTGTGAGTTATGTGGGTTTACTTTGAACATAAACTGCACTGATCCAGGGATGTGGATGTGTCCAACTTACAGAGGCATGTCCACGATAGTTGTGACCCCTCCAGCAGCAGCAGCCCTGGTGGCCGTCCAGAAACCCTCCCATGTGGTGCGGCCCGGTTCATTCACATGTACATGGCAATCAACAATACCAGGCATCACCACACTGTCGCCCACATCCAACATCTGCAACCAAGAACATTTCTGCATAAAATAACTGCATGCTGTGGCCGTTTTCATGCCACTAGAGGGAGTGTCTTCAAACTCAGAGAGTGAGCCAGCTTACCGTGCAGGAATCAGCCCCAGCAAAGTTAGTGTCTGACAGTATCTGGTGGATTTTTCCATTCTTTATTAGAATAACAGCAGGACGGACTTCACTGCCAAGCAGGACCCTGTTACTCCTGACAGCACTGACAGTCGATCCAAGCTCCATGTTGAGACTTAATTACAGAAGCTGCAGCAACAGACTGTTGTCGCTGCCCATGCAGATCTGATCTGATCCCAGAGGACGAGAAGAAGTACCACCCCCTGTGAAACGGTTCAACGTATAAACGGGTGTTTACTTTTCTTGACCCAGTAAATATCAGATGCAAACATGCTCGCTGCAAAGCCTCAAATCTTAATGGTCACTGAACTTTACTGCACCTCATTATCACAGCTGTTTTTATTACATATTCTAGGAGGTTGTTATCACACATGGTATCATAAATGTTGAAATGATAAATGATAAATGTTGTTATTGATAAATGTTCATTGTTTTACACCTAACAATAAGCCTGCCTTTTTTATACTGTACATAGTACAACTCATAAATAATTAGCAAGATCTGAGGTTTAACAGAAAATCTGCAGCAGTAACTGGATCTTCCTAAATACTGAACCTCACTTGATGTGGTTAAACTGGTTTGTAAAGACTATTATTGTTTAATACTGATTATGACTATGATTATAATTACAACAATTTATAAATCCCATATTACAGCTATAGTACTGTTATTATAAATTGGCACTAAAGACACTCAGAAGCTGTTAATTCCAGTCTACATGGGAAAAACTATCAGAATATTTGGCTGCTGCTCTAAAAGTAATGTTGATCATTGCACTTATGGTCAAATTGTGGCTTTTATGGTGGAAAAGCTGGTCTGAGAGTAGGTCATCAAACCATAGCAGGGAACATAAGTGCATTTAATGACAATAATGCAGGGTAAATGTGAAGCAACATATTGTCATCTTAAAAAGAGCTGAGGCTTAACAGGTCATTTTAATGAGAGTTTTAAATTAAAGTAAGTGTAAAATTATCCCTAAATATTACTATTAAGTATTACTTGCTGTCGTTTACACTACAGTTTGGGTTCATGCACAGTGCACACAGTACACTGGTAATCCAATTGTCTCTTAGTAAATATCAACATTTTAGATACAACAGATGTACACATTCTAGATCTTTTGCTGTCAACAACTACAGAAGATGCTGTTGCATCCAGGCACGTGAGTGGTGACATAAATAAAATCTGTTGTCTCTTTACCTGATCGGTGTAACTGCAGGATGCTCGTGCACTGTTTCTATTGGCTGGCCACTGCAGAAGAGGGCAGGCCTTTGAGCCAATCGGAGCGGCGGGAGTCTGAGGGATGGAGGCTGACAGGATGCAGCTTGGACTCAGTGGGCCTCGTCGCTCCAGCCTCCAGCGATGCGCTGTGCGTTATGACGCCAAGCCGTTTGACGAGAACATTACGTGGGTCTGGAAGAGCAGCTCAGGAGCCCGGATCCCCGTTATGTAATGCATCGGGTGATGCACATCTGAGAGTGGCAAAGGAAGAAAACGGGTCGATGGCGAAGAAGTCGAGTCAAAAAGCAGTGTGATGGATTATGACATCTGCGTGGGCAAGTACCATGGTGTGTGTGCATTGCTGGTGTGCAGTATAATTGAGCCCGTCTGGGCATCAGTGGCCTATCCCTGAGCTGCACAGACGTCTGGAGGCTGCAGAAGCTGCACTGCCTACTAAAGCCACCATAGGCGCGTCTTCACTTACATTTGTCTCCTAAAGCGGTGGAAATAAACCAATGCGGGTTTGTTTTAGGGAAGAAACAGGATCGTATTTTGTTCTCCGTCGCACTATTCCAACCCAGCCGCCTGTGAGGTGTAGTATAAACAATGGCGGGTCCCGAGCAGTCCCAACAGCAGCAGCAGGTAGAGGAGAAGGCAGAGCACATAGATGATGCTGAGATGGCTTTGCAAGGGATCAACATGCTGCTCAACAACGGATTCAAAGAAAGTGACGAGCTTTTCAGGAGATACAGGTAATTCACTCATGTGGACTAACGTTGTTTGGATATTTTTGCATGCATGGCAGTGTAATATGAAGATGATTAAATGAATCTTCAAGAAAAATCCCTCTAAATTTGCATAATTCAAGCAAAAATGCACAAAGTACATCATGTACAGTACTATGCCACTGCACAAACACAGATCATATATTCACATGCATCACAATATAATCCCAAATATATAGTGTTTTGCCTGCTTTGACACTTCCTGAATGCCTTGTTTATATTATTATTAATAAGCTGCAGGTGATTTGATGGTACTTACTACTAAGTCTTCGTGACAAAGAGGTGACATGTTCATTATGGTATTATTAACATCTGCTGATGCTCCTGTATAATTTAACAGGTGACCAGATTGGATTATACACACTGCTTAACAGTTGTTGCTTTTTTACCTGTATATACTTAAGCATGACAGGAAATGAGGTTAGTCCATGCAACAAAGGCTCCTGGTTGAAGTCAAACAGGGAACTGTGCAATTACAGAGCAGCTTTAAAAACCTCTGGGTCACCAGGGCAACCAGCATCCTGCAGATAGCTTAGGCCAACAGTGGTCATGATGATAGATGAACAAGAGCACTGAGGCTGCACCTGCTCCTGAACAACCTTTCTGTGTCTGATGGAAAAGTCAACATGAAGATGAAATGTGAAAATTAGAGTGAAGAAATAATATAGATATTGTTGTAATTACTATTAAAAGTGGGTTTTTTGTTGTTGTGTTTTCTCCTTGGTATCCTCTGAAGGACCCAGAGCCCATTGATGAGCTTCGGGGCAAGTTTCGTCAGCTTTCTGGTGAGTTTCCTCATAGTTAGTGGTGGGTGGTCTAACCAAAAGATCATACATAATGTCTTTAATCATATTTACAATTAAGGCCTTGAACCGTGATTTTTCTCCTCAATTTTGAAATGCACATGTACAGACAGATACAGAGGATGGACTTGCACAATGAAAACACAATATTACATTAAGTATATCACAATTTGCATGGTTTTGGTATTTAAATAATGATCCGTCCTGTTTTATTGGATAGAACATCCAGTCATATGTACATTTTCTGAACCGCTTCATCCTCATGAGGGTGATGGGGTGCTGGAGCCTGTCCAACAGGCATCAGACAAAGTACACTCTGAACGTCATCAGGTCATCACATCTGGATGGAACCGTAACTTGAAATATAAATAAAAATGAAAGTATGACACTTAATCAGACACTGGTCCAGGAATCTTCTGTTAACACTTAGCGTAAAGGCAGGCATTGAAATTATTAACATATATTTGCAGCTTGGCATGTCATATTCCTGATCTGCATTTCACATTAGCATTTTAAAACCCAGTCTCTCTACTTCTACAGTTGGTACAAGGTCTTTGCCTCAAGTAAAAATGACCACTTCAGTTACATTTCTCCTGCATAGACCATTATTTTGTTGAAATCTCAAATACCTTCCTCATTAACAACTGTACTGCTTTTATAACAATGGCACCTTTATAAAAAAATAGAAATTCACCTATAAATTCACACGGTAAGATCATGTTGCTTATCCTTACTCACAGATACAGTGATTAAACTTGCATTGCAGCAAAGATAGGATTTGTGAAATTTTATTTAGAGTTAAAAACACATGATCAAGGCCTTAAATAACTGTCAATTTTTTTGCTTCGTTGTCACCGCCAGCATCCTCTCCCTTTGCTTTTCCATCCATTAACATAATGGATGCATCCGCTCAAGAACGCCATAGCCCTTGCAGAGAAGTACATTACTGTAAATCCGGGTCCATTGCTGATGAAGGAAGGAGATTTTTCACATCACAGTGGTCATGCAAATTCTGTCACGGCCTCTCACATCGACACTCATGAGCCATGAAGCCATAGATGATGTCATCCTGTGTCCCCAGCTGCTACATTGCCTGGAAGGCGGTGGGGGTGGTGACGTCTGACGTTCAGGACCGGCATTAGTACAGGCACATGGGGGAAATACTGCAGTCACACGAAAAAATAAAAAACACCACAATGTATAACCTAAAACCAACAAGCACTTTTTTACACTGCATCCTAGTGTTTTTTTATATGCTTTAAATATATTTCCTTCTCTGTTAAAGGTTTCACAAGATTTCCACAAATTCAGCAGTTTCAGCCTTTTTCATCTCCAAACACACAGCTGTACAGATGTCACTGTGTTCCTCCATTCATTGTCATGCAGAGAAAGACCCCTTTGTCCTCACTTTCCTCATAATACCGCTATCCAATACCCTCAACATCTTACTACAACATGTTTTTATCTGTAAACCAGCTCGAGCATAGTTTGTTAAAAAACACATTTTAATATCAGAATATTGTCTATCCACAATGTGCCGTATACCTATATGTGCATGTTGTCACTGTTTCATTGTTGCTTTGTAGAACGCCATGATGACATTTGAGGAGGAGAAGATGCAGACGGCCTGTGATGACCTGAGGACGACTGAGAAACTGTGTGAGAGTGACAGCGCCGGAGTCATAGAGACAATCAGAAACAAAATTAAGAAGAGCGTAAGTACAAAGTCTGGCCTGACAATTATACACAGTATAATTTCATTTAAATCTAAATTCATATAAATACTTGTATAAATAGCAGATTTCTTTTTTCTTTTTACATTTCACAAGTGTTTTTTGTTTCCCTGCACTTTATTTTTTGTATTTGCTGCTGTCAACTGTGTAATTTCCCCATGGTGGGATCAATAAAGTCTCATCTTCTCTGATATTATTGATGATAGGTTTACATTTTGTTAAAACAATAGCATCATAAATGATTTAATCAATACTGTCCAGCCTCAGTAGTTTCATTCCATTAGTGGAAAAAAATGGAATTTTAAGAGTAAAAACACTGGGAATTCAGTATTATTTTTTAGCCAACAAAAAAAATAATCATCTCAGGTATGTTTTTATTAGGAAAGAATTTCATTTCAAGAATATATATATAACTTTGTCTTTTTTCAAGTTGATATTGAGCTATATTTACCCCTAAAACAGGCTCGTATAAGATGTGTAAGATTTTTTCCTCATTTTAAGAGTGAAACTTACTTAACTTATACAGTGTTTCATATTAGTATTTTCAGTCTATCTTAAATAGCCGTGCTATGGATAAGTACAACATGTTTACATTTTGATATTTTCTAGTTGTAATGCTCATTAGAGGCAAGACTTTATTGCAGTTTTAAGAAATGGAACCAAGCAAAATTCTTACACCATTTACAGATTTCTTTCTATTAATACAAGACAATTTGAGAAAAATTGTCTTATTGCTCAGATGACTTTGTTTTCTGTGTATTTAAATCATCATAGAGACAATCAGAAACAAGATTAAGAAGAGTGTAACTGCAAAGTCTGACATGAAAATGATACACAGTTTAGAGAGACAGTTTTCTGATTTTGTTGATGAGTTAAATTTTGTTCAAAAAATAGCATCACAAATGATTTAATCAATACTGTCCAGCCTCATTAGTGGCAAAAATAGAATTTTAAGAGCGTAAAAACACTGGAATTCAGCTTTATTTTTCAACAAGAAAACCCAATCTCATATAGTGTATTTTTCATTTGGAAGCACATATATTATTTTGTCTTTATTCAGGTTAATATTGACCTATATTTACCCCAGAAAAAGGCTTGTATAATATGTATAAGAGTGAATCCAATTACACAGTGTCTCACATTAATATTTTTACGTCTATCTTAAATAGCTATGTTATTGTTACATTTTGGCATCTTCTAGTTTTAAGGCCAATAGAAGGAGATTTTATTGCAGTTTTAAGAAATCGAGACAAGTAAAGTTCTTACACCATTTCCAGATTTTTGTCTTAATACAAGACATTTTAAGAAATTATGTCTTATTTCACAAGCATATTTCACAGGAGGAATCCTTTGTTACTGATGTGTCCTCATCCTGCAGCTGGAGCAGTGTACACTTCAGATAATCATGTTTAAATTGTCGGCACTAGGCCTGAGATCATGCCAAACCCACTCGCAGATTCAATTAGTCCTTATGTGAAATGTAATCAATGGGCTGAATGAGGCGTGTGCAGGTCATCTAACAGCCACACCTTCCAGAGATGTTCTAGGAACTCCTTATTCTCTGACTGTGTGCAGCCGCTGGACAAACTACTGTTGCTGAATTCTGTTTTCTGAATGTGTGTGTGTGTGTATTTCTTGTAGATGGACTCCCAGAGGTCCGGCGTTGTTGTCGTGGACCGCCTGCAGAGACAGATTATTGTTGCTGACTGTCAAGTATACCTTGCTGTACTCTCTTTCGTTAAGCAGGAACTTTCAGGTATTAAAATGATTTTATCTGGAGGTAAAGACACGTGTGTGTTGAATTTGTCTGTCTTAACTGTATGTAGACACATTCTTATCAAAGCAGTAGATCATAAACAACAGAGCAACACATAGAAACTATATGAATATGTCTAAATCTGATTAGTTTGATAAAGAGCATATAGCGGGAACTATAATGTGTGTTATAGGACTTGAATGCATTACTTCATCTGTCAACATGTTCTCTGGAAGTGTCTCAGCAGTGTTGGTGAAAACTACAACAACCATGATGTCATGTTACATTGTGACTTCATCTACTACTATATTTTTCTTTTAATTGACAAACCTCTAGTAGCAGAAATCATCCAGTTACTTTAATGAATAAAATATACCGTAGACTGACTGTTTTCACACTGACACATTGATTTGTTTGATAAAAATTCACATAGAATACACACATATATTATAATTTCACTAGAATCATTATTTAAAGCCATAAGTTAAAACCCTTTTAAGGCTGCCATTATAACAGGCTGCCTAGGTGTCTTCATCTTTTCTTTGCAGGAAAAGTGTCAGAAAATGTATTTTTTGCCAATTCTTTTGCACCTTTGTTTTCAGGAAGAACTTAACTTTTAATATCTGGCCATTAATTATCATTATTATAAATAGTAAATGCTTAAAACAGTGTGTTTTAGTAAAAAAAAAAAAAGAAAAAAAAACAGACTTGAACTTTTTAGTATACTTATTATCAGAAACAACTGTAAATGTCTATAATAAAAATTTTTGAGATTGCAAAACTAAACTTTCAACTATTTTACATCTGCTCAAGCATTCTTTTTGGTCTTGAACATTCAGTATCCATATTATGGCTTCATATTTTTTCTTATTTCTTATTTTTTAGCCTCTGTGGAAGTCTCTGAAACAGTTCCTTTCTACTTGTAATAGAGTTCCACATTGCTGCCATGAATTGTTATATAGTGTCAGAAAGCTCAGGATTTCAGCCTTCCGTTGCCATTTGAAATTTGTGGATAGCACAAATGGTTCAGGAATTACATTAATTTGAATGCTGTAAATGTGCAAAATGCAGCACCGGAGAGATTGTCGTTGTTAAAGGGTTAACGGTAAATTCAGTTCTGTGTGGTCTGGTTCATCATGTGAGAATCTCAATGCAAAGCTTCATCATTTGTGTCTTATTGTCTTCACTGACAGCTTACATTAAAGGAGGCTGGATTCTTCGTAAGGCGTGGAAAATGTACAACAAGTGCCACAGTGATATCAGCCAGCTGCAGGAGGCCTGTCAGCGGAGGTCCTCCCTCCACCAGGAGTCCCTGTCCGCAGACAACGCCAACCACAATGCACCGCCGGTGGAGAACGGCGTGACGGCCGAGGCCCTCGACCGGCTCAAGGGCTCCGTCAGCTTCGGCTACGGCCTCTTCCACCTGTGCATCTCCATGGTGCCCCCACACCTGCTAAAGATTATCAACCTGCTGGGTTTCCCTGGTGACCGTCTCCAGGGATTGTCCTCCCTTATGTATGCGAGTGAGAGCAAAGACATGAAGGCGCCATTAGCAACGTACGTATGCTCAGTTGTGTCATTCTGGAGGAGGGGCTGTAGGTGGTGTTCCCTAGGCATCCTTCCTAAAATACAAATATTGTCGATGCTGGAAAGTTATGTCTGAGTTATGCTTTAAAATGATGCTTATTAGTAAAGGAAATAAGATACTAAGATATGCATATTCAACATTAATCAGTTGCTTATAACATACAGGAAACATATTGACTCTTTACTCAGATTTTAATACTGACCAGATAAATGACATGTACACTGTTGTATGTAAAGTTGGAATAATTTTGTTTTCAGACGCATTCCTCCTTTTATTTATATTTATACACACCACTAACCACTTTTGACCAGGTGTAATGATAGATAGATAGATAGATAGATAGATAGATAGATAGATAGATAGATAGATAGATAGATAGATAGATAGATAGATAGATAGATAGATAGATAGATAGATAGATAGATAGATAGATAGATAGATACTTTATTAATCCCAAACGGTTACATACTGAGTCTGAGTTACTCTGTATCCATCAAGAAAAAAAATCACGTTCTCACATTCATTTCATGTGACGAGATAAAAATATTTCATTCTGAGTATAAGGATAAGAGTGTATTTGTAGGTCAATATGTCCCCCTTATTTTACACTGAAGTCTTACTCATAACAAATTCACTACCAGTGTAATTTGGTGTTAAAAATAGAACATATTTTTAAGCTCTAGTAAGGGATAATTTATTCCTGTGGCACAACCACCCTATTAGGTCTACAATGAACAGAGCAGATTAAGATTGCAATTCACGAACAACAATGACTGTAAATGAAGCAGTAATTCCAAATAAGTTGAGATAAAACGGTTAATAGTCCAGCAGTTATAGAATGTATTCATGCTAAACAGTGAATTGATTCAGTAAGATGCAAAACTCTTGGGTCACCATTACATTTGTAGTTAAATTGTCATGCATTTCTCAGGCTTTGTATCAAGTCACAACCAGAAAATATGAGTATATAATAAATATGAGTCGCCTAAGTAAATATCCTACTTCCACATAGTCAGTTCTTGTTTTCTACTACTTATTGCTTCAATGTGTATCTTCTTTTTGCACGGTCTTGGACTCTTTTGCTCAGACAATTTGAGGTTTTCCTCACTAATCTTCAAGTATTTTATATCAAATTTCTTTCCTCACATGTGAAGTGTTTAATATTGTTTGGGTAATGTTTTATTATGGGAACAGAGGTCACACTAAATTGTGACTTTTGGCTACAGAAGCCATTTAGGTCCAATATTTTGGGTGTGTTGTCCACATTTTTGCATGCATATCTCCTGTTTCTTCTTGTTACTTAACCCATAAAGACCCAAACATCCACCAGTGACCAAAAGCATCTACTGAACTGAAATATTTAATACGTGTTGATCCACTAATCATATCAATCCATGTAAATAATTGGTGTAAAATGCGGTTTGTCATCTTTTCATGGTCATCAGATACGATCCATTTGGACGTTCAGAGGCTTAGTAGTGAACGTGGAAACACCGTCATCTTCTACAATATTGATTCCCCAGTAAAACCCATGGAGTTTGACAAGTAACAGTGGTTGTAAACGCTTGTGTTTACATTCAGTTATTGAAATCTTTGCTGAAAACGTCACTTTTTCTTCAGTTTTCTCTGTTTTAATATAATAAAGTTTGAATTCACTGACTTTTCATGACGAGCTAAATTAAGTATAGGAAATTAAATAAAGGAAAATACGTAATTTATTGTGAAAAATGTGAAGTACAGAGGATAATAGTATAATAAATGGTGAAAAATCACTTTAGAAAGGTTAATTAGAGAGAAATATTAATTTGGGAACTGCCACAAAATTACCACTGGGTCTTTATGTGTTAAAGAATAAAGGCCCTTGTGAATCCATGTGCATGCTATTTACAATCCTGCACACCCAACAAGCTAAAGGTAGCCCAAGATTTTTCCACAGTACTATAAATACCTTATAATGCTAAATAAAGAGCTGCTGATATGTAATTTAATAAGCGACTACATAATAGTGAATAAGAGTATATTAACAGAGCATTACTACTTATTTATTTATTTATTTATTTATTTATTTATTTATTTATTTATTTATTTATGAGCAATGTAACAGAACATACAAAGGAGCAGAATCACAATGCATTCATTATACATTGCCTTTTTATATCATTTTTCCCCATTCCCAATCCAACCCCAAGGCCCTCCAAGAAGGGGCAACAGCAGAAATGAGAACATCACAACAGTCTCTGAGCAGTAGAAAATCAAATAAGTACAAGCAGTATTAAATCTGTGGTGTACAAGAATATTAACTGAGCTAATGGAAACAAAAGAAAATAAAAATAAATAAATTAAAAAAACATAATAAAAAATATAAAAAAAAAAGTCATAGCTTGTAGATACTTGTGTTTACTTTTAAATATTAGAGATTACCTAGATGTATCAAATGTGACAATAATTGGTAGACAGAACAAATTACAACAAAAAACAACAATACCTAAACAATAATAAAATAGAGTAGGGTGGAGGTGTGAGAGATCAATCTGAAGGCAGTGTTTGTAAAGATTGAAAGTAATCTAAAAAAGATTGCCATTTATTAAAGAATTTAGTTGAGGAGCCTTGTGGTGAGAGTCTAATCTTTTCTAATTTAAGAAAAAACATAACATCTCTAAGCTAAAATGAAATAGACGGGGGTTTAGGAGACTTCCACAAAAATGAGATACGTCGTCTTGCAAGGAGGGGTGTAAAAGCTATTATATCAGACTCTATTTGGTTAAAACAGGTGTCAACAGGGAGCCCAGCATTACTATTTATTTTGATGAACACCCTAAACTGTTTTGGCAAAGATTTAACCTCAGCACCAACAAACACACAGGCCACAACTTGCATACTTTACTTTTAAGCTGAATCTGTATGCATTCATGGATTAAAGGGCCACAAAGAAATAAATATGTAATCACAGTCTGATGATTGTTGTTTTGTGTTGTCCAGGCTGGCCCTCTTGTGGTATCACACAGTGGTGCTGCCTTTCTTCGCTCTGGATGGTTCTGACACTCATGCGGGGCTCCTGGAAGCCAAAGCGATTCTCCAGAGAAAGTCAGTAGTTTACCCGAACTCGTCCCTCTTCATGTTCTTTAAAGGACGAGTTCAGAGGCTGGAGGTACGTACTGCAGGCGGAGGGTTAGTCTGCTGAATGAAGCCTTTTAATTGGGATGCTCAGTAAAGACACTGGATGAAAGTAGATTAAAAAGCCAAACCTTCTCCTCACAGTGTAGCAGCCTTTGCTCAAGCACATGCAATTAATATGCATGTCAGACGGTTCATTAATTCACCATCATCCGATCAACCATCTACTGATCTAACTCTCATTAAACATGTGCATGTCTGTGCGTCTAACAAAACTACCGTTACCTGTTGGTCTCCTTTGTCCCCAGTGCCATATCAACAGTGCTTTGGCCTGTTTCCATGATGCATTAGAGCTTGCATCAGACCAAAGAGAGATCCAGCATGTGTGTCTATATGAGATTGGTACGTGTTTTCTCATCAGGTTACTCGTGGCATAATGGCACCGGTCATAGAGTACAGCCGTGGATTAGTTTTACTCTGCTTGTCTTTCTTATAGGTTGGTGTAGCATGATAGAGATGAATTTTGACGATGCATACAGAGCGTTTGAAAGGCTAAAGAATGAGTCTCGTTGGTCGCAGTGCTACTACGCCTACTTAACAGGAGGTGAGCCTTTCATATAATAAAATATATTCTACCTGGATGTTTCACTCTGTGTTCTATAAGCTGCTTTGTGTCTTCTTTTTTTTTCAGTGTGTCAGGGTGCTTCAGGTGATCTAGACGGAGCGAGTGGGGTTTTCAAAGATGTGCAGAAGCTGTTCAAGAGAAAAAACAACCAGATCGAGCAGTTTGCTGTTAAAAGGGTAGGTTTTTGCTGACGATTTGTGTGCCTCTTTTTCCACATTTCAGAAAGTCTCACATGTGCGCCACCTTCTCTGTCTGATTCCCATGTGCAGGCTGAAAGATTGAGAAAGATCTCACCCACCAGAGAGCTATGCATCCTCGGTGTGATTGAAGTCCTGTACCTGTGGAAAGCACTTCCCAACTGCTCCTCGTCTAAACTGCAGATAATGAATCAGGGTAAATGTGTAACCGCTAGTAATCCTAGTAAAAGAAATAGTGAAAGCAATTTATTTCTAACATTATCAGTATTATATTATGCTATTATTGTTACTGTTTATGAGCATAATAAAATGCTTATTATTTATACAGTTTGAAGTCGAGGTCTGAATATAAAAAATAAAAAGGAAAAAGGCAATAACTAGAGGTACTGCTCTGGTTTTATGCTCGTGCAAACCAGTTAAAATGCAGTTTAATTTAAAGGAGTGATGTTTTGCTTTTTTAAAATGGAATTATGCATTTGAAAACATGTCCTTGTGGTCTGCATGAACTGTAAATGCTATGCTTGGGTCTGAATTCTTCATTAATTAAAAGCCACAGGTCAATCTTCAAGCTATTTTTGTGTAATGACATCAGAAAGGTCGTTTTGAGCGCTGGCCCTTTAAATGCAAACAAGCCACTTCAGGCCCCACCCCCTCCAGGTTGTTGGCTGTGCTGCTTTGTCCCGTTCAACCAACAACTGAACATTTTAGTTAATCTGCTCAAAGTTTGGACATATTATTAGTATGGACTACAACCGCTGCTGCTGACAAACCATTATGTTGTACTTGGAGAAATGTTCGTCGGAAGTCTTGACCTTATATGTGCTAATGTTGTGACGTAACTAGTAATAGACGTAATAAATTAAAAACTAAATTATAACAGGTCATAGAAATCCACTTGATTTTTGCCAAAATGAATATAAAGATAGCTTTGCAGCACCTGGAGGGTTCAAATTCAAACTTTATGAACTATTAGGGTCCAAATACACAAATAAATGTACCAAAGACTAATAAAAGTGGGTTTAGCAAAATTTGACCCTTTTAATAAAAAATATTTAACATAAAATACACTATATGGACAAAAATACAGGGACAAATCACAACTTTCAGCTTATAGGACTTTCCATTCTGGTTACGATAAATGTCAAATCAGTATTTCTTCAAAGTTTAAATGCTGATATTTATTCTTGAGTGAGAGTTGAAGAAAACAGAAGGTTATTTGAGGTTTAAAATGAAATGTGACAAGTTTCAGAAATTTAGTGGTAGGACATTTAAAACAATTTAAAAATTCAGTAAAATTAAATTCAAACAAACTCCTAAAGACATAAAAATATTTGCAGTTACATTTATCATTCATTCTTTCATTTTCTGTAAATGCTTAATCCCGTGTAGAATTGGGGGGTTATATTAAATCATTTTTTAGTCTAGTCCATTGTAGTGTAATGAGCACTGAAGTAATCTAATATGTATCATATGCTTTTATATTGAAATAGAAATGTTTTGGGGGAAAAAGCCTACATTCTGAACTACATCACACACACGTAATTCACACTCTGGGGGAGTTTGGATTATAATAGCTGCAATAAACCCAAAACACATAAAACTGCATGCACGCAAAATAAAAATAAAGACATCCCAGGGTAGAAACTGTAGACGTGTATAAACTGGGTGTTCAGTTTTTGGTAGATGATCAGTTTTCTTCAGGACCCAGTTTTCACCATCAGACCCAGGAGACAGAGCACAGAGGATTAATATAAGATAAAATACTGTGAAATGTACACCTTTTATAAATGAAATCGACCTGATTCATACCAACATAACTTAGTTAGCTGCAAAATTGGATTTTTTTCTGAGTGTAATAACTTCTCTCTGTGTCTGTTCAGTGTTACAGAGTTTAGATGACGCTTCCTGCAGAGGCCTGAAACACCTCCTCCTTGGTTCCATTCACAAATGTCATGGAAATATGAGAGACGCTCTTCAGGTATCGCTAACCGACAATGACATCATTTAGTCTAATAATCAGGGTTTGTACGGGGCTTAAAATCCTTGAAAATGCTTGTTGTGTTTTCAAGGTCTGATAGTGCTTGAATTTTAGTTCAAGTGCTTGAAAGTGCTTGCAATTAGAACTGTCTGATGTGATTTATTTATTTATTTATTCATTACCCTGCCCCCCGAAGGGGAGGCAAGGGATATTGTTTTTGGTTCGGTTTGTTTATTTGTTAACATTCTAGCAGCAAAACTGTTTGGTTTTTAGATTGCCAGTGACCCAGAATAGATCTCATTACATTTTGGGAAAAGTAGGTCAAAGTTAAAATTTTTTATGAAGTTTTCTAATCTTTTTTTTCCCCATTTACTTGTAATGGATGAAATTTCACATGTCTGTAGCAGCAAAACTATTGGTTGAATTCATACCAAATTGGCTTTATACATTGCCAGTGACCTAGAATGGATCTCATTCCATTTTGGGAACAGTAGGTCAAAGTTCAAAGTTTTTATGAATTTTGAAAATCTTCCTATTTACTTATAATGGTTTGTTTTTAATATGAACTCTGGCAGGTTAGATGTCAAGCCAAAGCTACTTACATAGAGGTGATACATTTTGAAAAATAAAACTTTTTGTCAAAAAAGAAAATTAGCAGGTGTTCTCAGGTCGACTCCGGGTACATTTTTATCTTAATCTTTGGCTCGGTGCAAGTGTGCCTGAAGAATACCAAATGGTTTCCCTTTTTTTGGATGAAACTTTGTGTTCTCCTTTAGTTTCTAAACTTTTTGCTATTATGAAACATAATGTTTGATGTTTATAGCATAATACAATGTATATCATTGTGAGAAAAAGTGATAAAAAGAATTATGAGTATATGTATTCCTGTAGATATGTGTTTTACCCCAGCAATAAGGGGCTGTGCTGAAAAAATTTGAAAATGACCCTTAAAAGTGCTTGAATTTGACCTTGAAAAATGTGTACAAATCCTGAATAATAATGTTACAGTCATGTCACTCTCTTTTTAATTATCTGTGTAATTCAGTCATTTCAGCTGGCTGCTAGAGACGAATACGGGCGTCAGATCAACTCATATGTTCAGCCTTACTCCGTCTATGAGCTGGGATGTATACTCCTCGCAAAACCAGAGGTCAGTCTGCATATTTTGGAAAGAAATCAGGCAGTATTACATCTGCAACCACTTGCTCAGCTGTTTGTGTTGTTTTGTAATTCAGACAGTGGGAAAGGGGAGATCACTGCTTCTTCAAGCCAAGGTAACACATTTACACATCACTTCAATTTGAGTTTGTTTCATTAAATTTGCAACACGTAACCACATGCATTTCTTCAATTCTAAATGTTTGTAGGAGGATTTTACCGGCTACGACTTTGAGAACAGGCTTCACGTGCGCATCCACTCAGCCCTGGCCTCTTTGAAGGAAGTAGTGCCTCAGTGACTCCGGGACGAGAAGCTACGACGGCTCATGTTACACTCATGGCGTTTTACACCAAGTTGTAAGCCTTTCGGAATAACCCTCTGACATCCTAATGCAGACACTTCTATGTTTTTCATTCATTAATGGTTTGGGGAACACCTCTTTGTCATCTTACCCATAGTCAGGGTGATCTGTGCACACAGTACACAGATAGGTCCAGTGTTTATAGTAGAGAAAAGACTGGCAGCAGCAGCAACAAATGGCTGTAAAATATGCCAAAGCTATTTGTACTTACAGACTTTTCTTGTTAGCCAGCAAGCTAGTCATTAAGACATCTGTTTCCCTCTACTTCCAGTCTTTCCAGTTCAGCCTAAACACAATCTGAGTGTATTTCTGGTTGCACAGATTTGAAAAAAAAAAAAAGTGTTTTAATCCTCTGATTTAACCCTGCATGGTTATGACAACAAATGAGTGTATTTCCCCAAATGTTTAAGTGTTCCTTTAAGTGTTTTTCCACATTCAGATCTATTAGCCTGGAACAGCTTCCTTTATTTATCTGTATATTTGAAGAATTCATCGAATCCCTTACTTCTCATTCCTTCAGTGAGTAATTCAGCACATATAAACATTTTAATAAACGCTACTGCCCTTAATAGTAACTTTATAATTACAACGGACATAAAGGCAACAGTGTTTTTCAGTCTCTTGAAACGTTCAGATGACTTTTGAGCATCTTAAAATATTGAAATAGAATGAATTTATTAATGCCAATTCATTTCCTTATCACATAAGATACATATCTCAACATACCAGAAATATTAGTCCATTTTAGTATTTGATTTTTGCTAGAAATATATTCTTCCACAGGTTGATACTCCAAATGTGGTTCTTCTCTTTTTTACAAATCTGCTAGTCTAATTGCCAATAGGTATATCACACAAGCGCCGTGTATTCGATATTGAACTGACAGAAAATCCAGTATGTTACCCCTGGATGAGCTCATTTAGAGACATCACTAGAATAATAAATGAGTCTCTCAGAAAAACAACAAGGCTGCTAAGTAGTTGAACACGTTCCACTTCTAGTTCTTTCACTTCACAATGTCCTGATGATGTTTTTTATGGAACACACAGGAGCATTGATCTGTGCACTATGCATGGTATGGCAGGGTAACAGCGGCTTTAAGACTGTACTGAAGACCTATGTACCTGTACATCCATCCCTGCAAATACTTTAGGGTATTACTCTACAGTGCCTCCAGTACTGTAATGTTTCCACTTAAAGGTGCTGCTAAATGTCAGCCTAATCATCAGTTAATGGTTGCTAATTTTAATAATTTATAGTAGTGTTTTAGTGATAAAAGCTTTTCAATTACTCCATACTAGTTTGTTTATCACATATCAGCTATAAATCAAAAGTGTGATATAAAATTGGATAAAAAAAAAAAAAACATTTGTGTGACAAGAGTATAATTATTAACCTTTTTCAACACATTTTCACAGTGTACATATGAAATATTCTGTGCAGGGTATTGGCTTTTTCCATTGAGCTCTCTGAGTTCTGGTAACCTGAGCAATATAAGCAAAAGGAAGGTATCTTCATTTATAAAACCTTTCAACTTTGGTGATTTGTGTTCTCCTCCCATATCTAAGACTGAAGATTTGTTCTGCTCATGCAGCTATAAGTTGGTAAGACGACGCCGGTCATCCCCTGTGGCTGTGATGGTTGTAAATTGTAGTAAATGTTATGATGACCACTGTGTGCAGGGGTCGGTGTGGTGCGAGTCATGTGATGGTGAAATGTCAGTAAGATGTCACCTACCTGCTGTACCAAGTACTTCTGTCACCAAAATACATTTTCCTTTTGTCATGAGGCTCTAAACCCGTGTTCAAATGGAGGATACATGTCAGGCTGATGGTGTCTCAATGTGTCACTGAACTCTACAATAAACTGCTCTCCATTGATTTAGTGAAATGTGTCTGTTTTTTCTGACTCTGAGTGACTCTTTGACTCTTTCCTGTGAAGGCTGATGCTGTTTCACCATTCAGATATGTGTTAGACAGGACAAAAATGGCAAAACCGCTAATTTTCATGTGAACCCAACTATTTTAACTACAAAAACCAATAGTGGAAGAAGTAGTAACACACTGAATATACACAATGGTGCAGTAAAGTGTAGTCATATAGTGCAGAATGTTTTGGATTCATATTCCGGTTGCAGTAATATGTCGGATTGGTTTTATTTGTTGCATAGTTATAGTATAATGAACAATGAAATGTATTTTTGTACCTGTAGCCAAAAATAAAATAAGATGAAATAATTGTACATACAGCACGCAGGATGAATATAAATGCATATTCATATTTATTATATACTCATATTTTCTGGTTGTGACTTGATACAAAGCCTGACAAATGCATGTCAATTTAACTACAAATGTAATGGTGACCCAAGAGTTTTGCATCTTACTGAATCAATTCACTGTTTAGCATGAACATATTCTACAACTGCTGGACTATTAACCGTTTTATCTCAACTTATTTGGAATTACTGCTTCATTTACAGACATTGTTGTTCGTGAATTGCAATCTTAATCTGCTCTGTTCATTGTAGACCTAATAGGGTGGTTGCGCCACAGGAATAAATTATCCCTTACTAGAGTTTAAAAATATGTTCTATTTTTAACATCAAATTACACTGGTAGAGAATTTGTTATGAGTAGGACTTCAGTGTAAAATAAGGGGGACATATTGACCTACAAATACACTCTTATCCTTAAACTCAGAATAAAATATTTTTATCCTGTCACATGAAATGAATGTGAGAATGTGATTTTTTTTCTTGATGGATACAGTGTAACTCTGTGACTCAGTATGTAATCCCTTGGGATTAATAAACTATCTATCTATCTATCTATCTATCTATCTATCTATCTATCTATCTATCTATCTATCTATCTATCTATCTATCTATCTATCTATCTATCTATCTATCCATCCATCCATCCATCCATCCATCCATCCATCCATCCATCCATCCATCCATCCATCCATCCATCTATCTATCTATCTATCTATCTATCTATCTATCTATCTATCTATCTATCTATCTATCTATCTATCTATCTATCTATCTATCTATCTATCTATCTATCTATCTATCTATCTATCTATCTATCTATCTATTTCATTTTACAGCTGTGCATTGTTTATTTTTTATCATAGTGGTTGCTACTCTTCCTGGGGTCCTTTAAAATACAAATACATTTATAAAATAGATACATAATGAAAAACAAGTTTACGATTCATTATCATCAGTAAGCTGAACATTTCATCTCAACACATAAACCTTAAAACATTTAAACTTTTATCTTTACAGCAACTTGGATTGTGAGAGTCAAACAATCATTTGCATTCCTGTATTTCCTTGAGTAGTTCCTGTTTGAGTGATTTTTTGAATGAATGTGAGCTTTTAGAGTGTTTGATGTATGAAGGTAACTTATTCCATGGACTGGAGGCCCTGTAAAAGACAGAATTTTTCAATCAATTTGTTTTTGGTTTGGAAAGTTCAAGGTGACCCATGGTAACCTGTGTGGTGCCATGATTATGTTGTAGATCTCTATGCCTTATTCTGTCGGTAAGAAAGTCAGGTTTCCCATGCATGTTTCTGCTTAATTTAACTACTTTAGATGTTAGGAGTTCAATCTACAGCAATTATCACATTTTACGAGACTACTATGTTTGTAGTGTTGCTGTCCTGTGAGAACTGCATACACCTAAAAATTCAGCTTTTCCTGAGCGAAGAAAAACAGCTTTAGTTTTCAGTCATAGTTATTCTCGTGTTACAAATCATGCCAACTAGATGATTAAATAGAAAATCCAGTAACTCTCACAGAAAACAGGAATGTGTTTTCCTGCGAATCTATAGGTTTTTAAGAGTTTATGTAACTGAAGAAGGAGGAAAGTTTTTCAACTCATAAAAGAACATTTCATCCTTAAATTTCTCACAAACTATCAAAATCTGTATGTGACAAGAAGGAGATGAAAATCTGAAATGTGAAGTTATCGAAGCTGTCAGACAAATATAGTTTGTAATTTATTAGCCTCTGAGATGTCGTAAATGTCAGTATTGATGTAAAGGTGCATAAAATATAAATACTGTAAGTTGTACTCAGTATTGTTAGTAAAGGTATTTCAGGACTTTGAACAACAGCAAAAAAACATGGGTGCAATGTCACATCTTACTGCTGTGTTAGGTTGTGCTTTATCTCAGTGCTATTTCTATTTCCTCTCCTTCCACCAGGGGGAGTTTATCTCCTGTCAACACTGTCCTCAGTAGAGTTGCCATCTGAGAACCTGTGTTACATGTCCCACACCTTTATTTAGATCATAGCAGGACAGGACCAAAAAATTAAAATTTATGTGTAGGAAAAGTACACTGAATAATATCCTCATTATGTCTTGGATTTAACAGATCAGCAAAGGAAAGAATATTTATATCTGTATGTGATTTATCATTGACAAAGCTGCACAATAAAAATCTGGGAATAACATATGAATATTACTATTTGTCATCATAGACCTCATGTATTCAGTCACTTTTACATTTATTACTTGTAAAACAATGTGTGCATCGCTTATATTTCACGTCACAAAGCTGAAATTTGTCTCTCAAATTTAATTTAAAATTTACATGTAATTTAAACCTAGGTGCTTCTCAGGGAAAACGTAATTACCCTCCTCTGTTTTTAACATTTGACTCATGCTGCGTTAGATGTGACTAGGGTGAGATTTTTGCTCTGCATGCTCCGATAGTTGCACACCAAAAGCATCTCTTTAAGAAAACATGTCTGTCACACTAGGCTGAAGGCAACAACTCGCTCAGCTAATAAATTATTCAGGCTCCTGTGCCACTGAATTTAGACATGGCAGAACAGAGCTGGAAGGAGGGGCAGAGCAGTACCACCACGCTCCTGTAGTGGACACTGGTAAATCATCAAAACAGCATTCCTGTTTTTTTTTTGGTTTTTTTTTAAACTCACTTGCAAAGCTAAGCCTCCTGCTTGGCCTACTTCAAGGTGAGTGTAGAGTACTTCACCTAGTATGTATGAGGCTGGCAGTGAATCATGGAGGTGACATCATCCCTTTTTAGTCACTATGTGGCATTTGGAGACTATTTCAACCAAGACATTTGCAGCGTATTCATCCTGCGCACACATCCATCTCTGAAATGTTAATGCTGATGACTTAAATAAAGCATCTGCCTCGGATAAGTGAAGGAGACAGAGGGGTCCTGAGAGAGGCATTACATACAGAGCAAATGTGTTCGTATGAGAGAAGAGAGAGAGGAAGACTTAACGGTAGGACTGTGCAAAGAGCAAGGTCACAAAACACAATTGCATTGTGTTTCACTCAGGCTGAAACCTGAGCAGCCTAAGTATCCTACCTCCAGATAGGCAGTTCCTGTTTACTACTCCTTATTGCTTTAGGCCTAATGTGCAGGAGGCTCTGTATGTTACTTACTGCATGTATAAGCAAAACAGAATGCTATCATAATTATGCGCTCATTTTCATTTAACATATGCTGTTGCATCTAAGCTGCATGTATAGAATTAAAAGTATTAGTGCTGAGATGGATTACCACGAGAAGAGAAGGTGCTCATGTATTGATCTGGCAGAAACAGCCTTCATCACCACCTAACCATGACTGTCCTTTAGTCTATGGGTGAGGTCACTTTTACAAGGACACACTGATTTAATTAGAAGCTGGTCCTCTCATCTCTACAATCAGCTCCATGATTGTATGAGAGCTTCGGAGAGGATTTCTCCAGGGCCTGTATTTATTAGACCTAATGTAAATTTCCTGTCCTGCTTTTTAGTATCGTGTGCTGGACCAAGGCCAGTTTGTGAATGATAGTAGTGTTTTGTTCATCCATGGTTACCATAGAATGAGAAATGTATTGGTATTTCTTTAACCCTTTATCAAGCAAGTGACTATTTTTGGTAATTTCCACGTACATTACAAGAGTAACAGTAACAGTTCCAGTGAGGACAGTGAGTCACCAATCTCAGGTCCAATGTGGTCTACAGGGTCTGTAAGGTCCACCTCTGCATGAACAGTGAGTGTACCTGCTTTGTTAAGTACCATGAAGAAATGGTACTAATGTAAGGAATGATGTTCAAAGGGATAATGTGGATGTGGACAGGGTCTGGATCAGCACTTATGCTGGTCTGATGTTAGAAAAGGCATATTCTAATGTTCTAAAATACATGTCCTTTTCACCTTACATGTGTTTTTTGTTGTTGTATTTTTTAGATTTACTTCTTGGATTTTTTTTTTTTTTTTTTTTTTTTTTACCACTTTGGGTAAGGAACCAAATATGGTAATTTCATTGACCTTGATTGTTTACACAACAATATATATATTTTTTTGATCAAGATGTTTTTATTGAAGTTTTCTCAATATAATACAAGTGCAGCGCTGAATGGTCATTAAAGAAATCTTTAATAAGCATGGGTGTAAATTGAACGCAGCTAGCACCATACAAAACAAAAAAATAACAACAACAAAAACAAAACAAAAAACAAAAAACAACAACAAAAAAGCAAAGCAGAGCAAATAACAAACTACATAAAATAATAACAATAATTTTTAATAAACAATAATTTAAAAAAAAAAAATCACAAAAGTAATTAAGTGTTGTTATGTCTACCAATGACACACTAAGGTTGAAATTTTGAATTTGACAGTATTTCTATGAGTGAACTATAAAGGGTTAAAATTGCATATACCATATACACGTATGAAAGTGATGTACTGTCCATTTAGTACACGAGTAATTCAATACCTAAAAACTCATCTTATATTTTTGCACCAGATTTTTCACCCCTGAGGTTTTTCTTTTTGACTTAAAAAGCATTGTTTTTGTTCTCACACATATGGTGCAAATAGGGCCACAAATGTAATGTCAAACTGTAACCTATGTTTCAGGTCAACAGAGATGAATTCTCCCCCTCACATAGACAGATTTATCGTACTTGGTAATAGTATGGTAGTATGGTATCCACCCTACAGCCCAAGGGCAGAGCTATAGTATTTGATTGGAAAAGGGACATTGAATGTATTTTTGTATTTGTCATATATTGGATTTATGAGGTAAACAGTACTTTTTATGATGTATAGACATGTTGGATATCATTTTGTCCTTGTTGACTTAAAAATTGTATAATAGTATTTTATAGAATCCTTCCGTAAAATATATAAATATATGTATGTAATATATAATATGATATGTTTAATATACTATTGCTTTTCCAAACTATACAGAGGTAACTTTATTCATGTTGCTAAAGCCCCTCATTCATATAAATCATGTGTTTTATTACTTCAAACCTTCTTGTAATAGCAGGTACAGACTTATTGTTTTTACCACATTATTTGCGTCATTTATATGCTACGTTATATAATAGAGAAACATACTGGATTCGATATGAGGCTATAAAATATGACATTATTCATCTGTACATATGATAAAAATATG